>NC_140503.1:1926790-1981264 GCF_964339955.1 Pipistrellus hanaki
GAGGGAGAGAGAGAGAGAGAGAGAGAGAGAGAGGGAGAGAGAGGAGAGAGAGAGAGAGAGAGAGAGAGAGAGAGAGAGAGAAGAGAGAGAGGGGGGGGGGGGAGAGAGAGGGAGAGAGAGAGAGAGAGAGAGAGAGAGAGGGGAGAGAGGGAGAGAGAGAGAGAGAGAGAGAGGGAGAGAGGGGGAGAGAGAGGGAGAGAGAGAGAGAGAGAGAGAGAGAGAGAGAGAGAGAGAGAGAGAGAGAGAGAGGGAGGGACATTAGTGATGGGGAGAATCACCGATCGGCTGCCTCGGCCTGTGCCCTGACGGGGAATCGAACCCTGACCTCTGGGTTCCTGGGCCGGCGGCCGGGCAGGGAATATTGGAAAGTCCCTGCGAGGCCGGTCGCTGAACAGTGGGGAGTGCTCTGTTCCGAGCGGAATTCTCTGAGGGAGACGGGTGTGTGTGTGTGTGTGTGTGTGTGTGGAGAGTGTGTGTGTGTGTGTGTGTGTGTGTGTGTGTGTGTGAGTGTGTGTGTGTGTGTGTGTGTGTGTGTGTGTGAGTGTGAGTGTGTGTGTGTGTGTGTGTGAGTGTGTGTGTGTGTGTGTGTGTGAGTGTGTGTGTGTGTGTGTGTGTGTGTGTGTGTGTGTGTGTGTGTGTGTGTGTGAGTGTGTGTGTGTGTGTGTGTGTGTGTGTGTGAGTGTGTGTGTGTGTGTGTGTGTGTGTGTGTGTGTGTGGTGAGTGTGAGTGTGTGTGTGTGTGTGTGTGAGTGTGTGTGTGTGTGTGTGTGTGTGTGTGTGTTGTGTGTGTGTGTGTGAGTGTGTGTGTGTGTGTGTGTGTGTGTGTGTGTGTGTGTGTGTGTGTGTGTGTGTGTGTGGCGTGTGTGTGTGTGGGTGTGTGTGTGTGTGTGTGTGTGTGTGTGTGTGTGTGTGTGTGGTGTGTGTGAGTGTGTGTGTGTGTGTGAGTGTGTGTGTGAGTGTGTGTGTGAGTGTGTGTGTGTGTGTGTGTGTGTGTGTGCGCACAGCAGAGGGGCAGCAGGCACTTCCCCAGGGGCATTCCCGAGGCCATGGCCTGGCCTGCCCCTCTGACCGCCGCCCCCTCCCCGGAGGGCCGGCACTGCTGGCTCCCGGGCAGCGGGTGGCGGTATTGAGCCGCTTTCCCTTCGCCTTGACTGGGCCTCTTCTGCTCTGCTGCTGAGTCTCCGAGGAGAGGACGGTCGCAGGGGGCACCGCTGCCCGCCCGGGTGTGCCTGCGGGCGGCGGGCGGGCGGCGGCGGGCGGCGGGCGGCGGCGCGCGGGCGGCGGGAGCCCTCCGCACACAGCTGGCCCGGCCGGCTGCGAGCCTCGCCCCCGCCGGCACCTCGGGCTGCACCCGGGCAGGGGCTGTACCCCCCCCCACCCCAGCCCCGCCCCGGGTGCGGCTGAGGCCAGCCTGAGACACCGCTGTGCCCGCGGGGGCCCTGTCTCTGTGCAGCTGAGCACACAGGCGTACAATGTGCCTCTGGCGATGTTCTCGGTTGTAGCTCAGCGACACCTGGAGGACAACAGGTTCAGAGGCTGTGAGTTGAGTGCGTTCGCGGTGCTGTGCTGGCTTCACCACCATCCCCCGGCAGTGCCCCCCCCCCCCCCCCCCCCCGCAGAGGAACCACTCAGTGGCTGCCCGTCCTCCCGGCCCCGCCCCCCCCGTCCTCCCCTCCCCATTCTCCCCGCCCCCTTCCCTGGCCGCCACCATTGTGCTTCCTTTCTTTTTAAAATCTATTTTTATTGATTTCAGAGAGGAAGGGGGGTAGAGAGAGAGAGAGAGAGAGAAACATCAGTGATGAGAGAATCATGGACGGGCTGCCTTCTGCACGCCCCCCTACTGGGGATGGAGCCTGCAACCCGGGCCTGTGCCCTGAGAGGGGTCTAACCCTGACGTCCTGGTTCATAGGTCAATGCTCAACCACTGAGCCTCGCTGGCCGGGCCAGGAGGGTCTTTCCAAGGACACACGTCTTATCAGCCCCGATTGCCTCTTCGAACCCCTCCCGTGCTTCCTCCTTTACAGCTGACATGAACCCCAACAAGGCCCGGGAGCCCTGCCCGCCTCTGTGGGCTCTGCTCGCTCCCTGCCCCTCCCCCCCCCCCCCCCCCGCCTGAGCACTCCTCCCCCTCCCCGCCCCCGCCCCCCTGCCTGAGCACTCCCTCACCCCCCCCACTGCCGCCCCTAAACAGGAGCCTTCCCAGGCCCCTGGCCTCCGCCCAGGTGGTGTCCTCCCTGCACTGCTCCCTCCAGGCGGCCCCTCCCTGCGAGTGAGAGGGCAGGGCGGAGTTATCCTCCATTCTGTATCGAGCCCTAGCCCTCACCCAACCAATCAGGGTTAGCCGAGGCAGTGACATCACCACCGACCGGAGTAAAACCCCTGGACTGGGCGAAATTTCCCTCTCTTCCGCCATGCTGCCGGCGAGAGTGGGCCAGAGCCATGCTAGCAGGGAAAAGGCTCTTTTGTTTTTGCATCGGACTCGGCTCCCTGGTGGTCCTTGGGGATCACGAAGTCTGGGCGTAACACGAGCACTCCAGGCCACGCCGCCCCCTGAACTCCACCGCCCCCCCCAACCACCCCGCACTGGGACCCAACGTCCCTCTGCTCACTCCTCTGGGCGGGAGCTCCAGGAAGGTCTGCCTGCCTGCAGGAGGCTGGGCGCCTTCCCCTCGCCCCTCCTAGTCCCACATGCACTGTGCGCGCCCCCTCCCCCTCCCCCGCCTTCGCAGGAGGGCGCGGCCAGGGTTTTGTGCAGGAGATGGGCCCGGAGCCCCAGGCTCTCCCCTCCCTGCGCCCATCACTCAGGCCTCCTCTGAGCAGGCTTCCTGAGGGGAACCTGGGAGTGGCCCACTCCGGTGACGAGGGTGGGACCTCAGCCCTCCCCCAGCCCACCCCATGGCAGGAGCAGAGGAACCACAGCGCGGTGGTGGGCCCCGGAGAGTGGGTGCTCCAGGACCCAGCCCCCCGAGCTGGCGCTCTCGGGTTTAAATTCACCCTCGGAGACCCTACACATTTGTCCCCAATTAAATGAGGCAGCCCGGCCGGCGTGGCTCAGGGGTTGAGCATCGACCTATGAACCAGGAAGTCTCAGGTTCGATTCCCAGTCCGGGCATATGCCCGGGTTGTGGGCTTGATCCCCAGTGTGGGTGTGCAGGAGGCAGCTGACCAACGATTCTTTCTCATCATTGATGTTTCTATCTCTCTCTCCCTCTCCCTTCCTCTCTGAAATCAATAAAAATATTTAACAATAAATAACTAATAAAAGGTTGAGGCAGCCTTGGCTGGTTTGGCTCGGCGGATAGAGCGTCAGCCCAAGGACTGAAGGGTCTGGGGTTCGATTTCAGCCAAGGCACCTGCCTCGGCTGCAGGTTCCCCGGCCCTGGTCAGAGTTCCTGCAGGAGGCAACCCACCGAGGCTTCTCTCATCTCGGTGCTTCTCTCTCTCCCTCCCCTTCCACTCAAAAAAAAAATAAAAATCAATGGAAAATATCCTTGGGTGGGGATTAACAACAACAAACTGTCGACGTAAGAAGCTGTAAGAACTTTTGTGCGTTTATCTGAGCCAAACTGACAACTGCCAGGAAGCAGACTCGCAGCGGGGCTGAGCAGATGCTCCGGAGAGCGCTCCGCAGCTGTGTCCCATCAGGAGGGTCCCTGAGGTCCCGGCGGAGATAAGGGAGGTGGAGGAAGCGGGGACCCTCTGGGTGGGGTAAGAAGTAAGCAGGGAGGGAGACAGCATGTTTTCCCAGCACGCGGAGGTGTATTCCGGGAACGTGCCCGAGGCGTCCGAGTCCCTGCTCCGGGGAGGCGGCGAGGGAGGGAGGGGACCATTCCTGAGGCTGTTATCTCAGAGGCCGCACTCCGGGGAGGGCACACTGACCTTTGTCCGGAGACGCCGGGCCGAGGACAGGACCGCCCGCCACAGCCCGCGTGCAGTCGGGAGGTTTAGCCCAGGCCGTCCTGTGTGGTTGCTGAGGTCTCCGGGTGTGTAAGGCTGCCACTGAGCTGCCAGGTTTACTCCGTGGCTCAGGCCTGGCCGGCGTGGCTCAGTGGGTGAGCGCTGCCCTAAGAACCAGGAGGTCAACGGTTCAATTCCCGGTCAGGGCACACGCCTGGGTTGCAGGCTTGATCCCCAGGGTGGGGCGTGCAGGAGGCAGCCAATGAATGACTCTCAGCATTGATGTTTCTATCTCTCTCTCCCCCTCTCCCTCTCGCTTCCTGTCTGACATCAATAAAAATACTTTTGTTATGTGGCCAAGGCCAATGCCCTGATCAGGCCTGATGGCGAGAAGCAGGCGTGTGTTCGACTGGCCCCTGACTGTGAAGCTTTGGAGGTTGCCAACAAAATTGGAATCATCTAAACTGATCCCAGCTGCCCAATTCTAAATATAAAAATCTTACACTAAGAAAAAAACACAAAAAAAAAACTAAAAAAAAAAAAAAATGTGGCTGTTTCTCACCACAAAAATGTGCCCCTGGTCCTGGCTCCCCCCATCGGTGCCCAGAGGTACCACAGGGTCAGTGTGCCGCCCCCTCCCCGCCCCAACTCGGTGGGAAGACCGAGGGCAGGGACCGCAGCCCCAGGGGCTCCGACAGCCCAGGGCCACGCACAGGCGCCATGCGGACCGGCCCGCACCTCGGAGCCCCGGTGAGGGTCTTCTGGGGCCGCCCCCCCCTCCCCCTGCGCTGTGGGCTCTGTCCCATCCTGCGGGCCCCAGAGGTGGGACTCACCGGAAAGGCCGCCCTCCCCCCAGCTCCCTGACCCTGAGCGGGGCGTCCCTGCAGGCCCAGCCCCCAGGGTGGTGCCCTCGCCCCTCTGGGAACGGATGCCAGCACCGCTTCCTCCCGGGGCCTGGCCCGGTGCGAGAGCTCAGCCTGCCGGCGCTTCTGATGCTTCTTCCTTGGGTCCCGCGGCCTCCCCGACGCGCCCGCCCCCTCTCTCTGGCTTCACCGTCACGCCCCAGGGCCAGGAGCCTCAGGCCAGTGACAGGCAGCCTCAGTTTTGCTTCTGCTCCAGGATGACCCACCAACTGCCTCCCGGGAAGCCAGAACACGTGATGCCGGCGACGTGGCCCCAACGCCCTCTGGCCCTCGCGGCCACCCATCCCCATGGTCCCCCAGCATGAGCACCGCGCCCCGCGGCGAGGCACCAGCTCCCCAGTGAGCCTCACTTCTTGGCTGCCAAGCCCGGGGGTCCGCTGGCTCCGCTGTGCGAAGGCTCATGTGCCCCGGGCGAGCGGGGCCGTCCAGGGCGCGCCCCCCCCCCCCCCACCGCCGAGCCCCGTGCTCCTTCTGAGCCCCGTGCACGGAGGGGAGGTCGGTCCCGGGTCAGGAGGCCGCCCCCCCCTCTGAGCCCTGTGCTCCCTCTGAGCCCGGTGCTCCCTCTGAGCCCCGTGCTCCCTCTGAGCCCCGTGCACGGAGGGGAGGTCGGCCCGGGGACAGGAGGCCGTCCCCCCCCTGAGCCCCGTGCTCCCTCTGAGCCCGGTGCTCCCTCTGAGCCCCGTGCTCCCTCTGAGCCCGGTGCTCCCTCTGAGCACCATGCTCCCTCTGAGCCCCGTGCTCCCTCTGAGCCCGGTGCTCCCTCTGAGCCCGGTGCTCCCTCTGAGCCCCGGTGCTCCCTCTGAGCCCCGTGCTCCCTCTGAGCCCCGTGCTCCCTCTGAGCCCGGTGCTCCCTCTGAGCACCATGCTCCCTCTGAGCCCCGTGCTCCCTCTGAGCCCCGCGCTCCCTCTGAGCCCCGTGCTCCCTCTGAGCCCCGTGCTCCCTCTGAGCCCCGTGCTCCCTCTGAGCCCGGTGCTCCCTCTGAGCCCCGCGCTCCCTCTGAGCCCGGTGCTCCCTCTGAGCCCCGCGCTCCCTCTGAGCCCGGTGCTCCCTCTGAGCCCCGTGCACGGAGGGGAGGTCGGCCCGGGGACAGGAGGCCGTCCCCCCCCTGAGCCCCGTGCTCCCTCTGAGCCCGGTGCTCCCTCTGAGCCCCGTGCTCCCTCTGAGCCCCGCGCTCCCTCTGAGCCCGGTGCTCCCTCTGAGCCCGGTGCTCCCTCTGAGCCCCGCGCTCCCTCTGAGCCCGGTGCTCCCTCTGAGCCCCGTGCTCCCTCTGAGCCCCGTGCACGGAGGGGAGGTCGGCCCGGGGACAGGAGGCCGTCCCCCCCCTGAGCCCCGTGCTCCCTCTGAGCCCGGTGCTCCCTCTGAGCACCATGCTCCCTCTGAGCCCCGTGCTCCCTCTGAGCCCCGTGCTCCCTCTGAGCCCGGTGCTCCCTCTGAGCCCGGTGCTCCCTCTGAGCCCCGGTGCTCCCTCTGAGCCCCGTGCTCCCTCTGAGCCCCGTGCTCCCTCTGAGCCCGGTGCTCCCTCTGAGCACCATGCTCCCTCTGAGCCCCGTGCTCCCTCTGAGCCCCGCGCTCCCTCTGAGCCCGGTGCTCCCTCTGAGCCCCGTGCTCCCTGAGCCCCGCGCTCCCTCTGAGCCCGGTGCTCCCTCTGAGCCCCGTGCTCCCTCTGAGCCCCGTGCTCCCTCTGAGCCCGGTGCTCCCTCTGAGCCCCGTGCTCCCTCTGAGCCCCGTGCTCCCTGAGCCCCGCGCTCCCTCTGAGCCCGGTGCTCCCTCTGAGCCCGGTGCTCCCTCTGAGCCCCGTGCTCCCTCTGAGCCCCGTGCCCCCTGAGCCCCGTGCTCCCTCTGAGCCCGGTGCTCCCTCTGAGCCCCGCGCTCCCTCTGAGCCCCGCGCTCCCTCTGAGCCCCGCGCTCCCTCTGAGCCCCGTGCTCCCTCTGAGCCCCGTGCTCCCTGAGCCCCGTGCTCCCTCTGAGCCCCGTGCTCCCTCTGAGCCCCGTGCTCCCTCTGAGCCCGGTGCTCCCTCTGAGCCCCGTGCTCCCTCTGAGCCCCGTGCTCTCTGAGCCCCGTGCTCCCTCTGAGCCCCGTGCTCCCTCTGAGCCCCGCGCTCCCTCTGAGCCCCGTGCTCCCTCTGAGCCCCGTGCTCCCTCTGAGCCCCGTGCTCCCTCTGAGCCCCGTGCTCCCTGAGCCCCGTGCTCCCTCTGAGCCCCGTGCTCCCTCTGAGCCCCGCGCTCCCTCTGAGCCCCGTGCTCCCTCTGAGCCCCGTGCTCCCTCTGAGCCCCGTGCCCCCTGAGCCCCGTGCTCCCTCTGAGCCCGGTGCTCCCTCTGAGCCCCGTGCTCCCTCTGAGCCCCGCGCTCCCTCTGAGCCCCGTGCTCCCTCTGAGCCCCGTGCTCCCTCTGAGCCCCGTGCTCCCTGAGCCCCGTGCTCCCTCTGAGCCCCGTGCTCCCTCTGAGCCCCGTGCTCCCTCTGAGCCCGGTGCTCCCTCTGAGCCCCGTGCTCCCTCTGAGCCCCGTGCTCCCTCTGAGCCCCGTGCTCCCTCTGAGCCCCGTGCTCTCTGAGCCCCGTGCTCTCTGAGCCCCGTGCTCCCTCTGAGCCCCGCGCTCCCTCTGAGCCCCGCGCTCCCTCTGAGCCCCGCGCTCCCTCTGAGCCCCGCGCTCCCTCTGAGCCCCGTGCTCCCTCTGAGCCCCGTGCTCTCTGAGCCCCGTGCTCCCTCTGAGCCCCGCGCTCCCTCTGAGCCCCGTGCTCCCTGAGCCCCGTGCGCGGAGGGGAAGTGACTGTCTGGCGTCCTAACCCCCGCCCCGTCCTCCTCCCCGTCCTCCTCAGGCGAGGGCTGCGGGGCGTCATGGGAAGGACACTGCGGGCCGACACAGCCGGAGGACGGGCTGCCCGGACCCCAAACCCTGAGAAAGCCGCCGAGGCCCCGCCCTGCCCCCAAAGAAATCACTGCACATCAATAAAAATTCCGAAGTGAGCTTTATGTGATCGACAAACCGTACAGAGGGCGCTCGGCAATACAGAGGCAGCGCTACCCAAACATCCACAACATCCACAGCGATCCCACACGTACACGGCTCCGCGCCCCGCGTTCACGCCGGCTCCTGGCCAAGTGCCTGGACGGGGGGCAGCCGCAGAGCGCTGGCCCGCCCGGCGGTGCCCTCAGGCCGTCACTCACCCCGAGTCTGCGGAGGGCCTGTGGGGTGGGCAGAGCTGGGGTGCGGGGGGGACTGAACCCGTCTTCCTGGGCAGGACCAGGTGCTCTCCAGGGCAGGGGATGAACGGAGGCCGCAGTGGGCAAAACCGTGGGCCCCCAAAGATGCCCACGCCCTAACCCCCGGAACCTGGGACCACGTGAGGCTGGGGGGAGGGGGGTGGAATGAAATCAGGTTGCCAACTGGCTGGCCTTCGGAGAGCGGAGGGCTCTCCGTCCGGATGGGCCACAGGTAACCGCCGGCTCCCGGCGAGCGGAGGCGGGAGGCAGGAGCCTGGGCGCCCTCGGGAGAGGCGGCCTCTGAGCACCGCAGGAGGCCGGAACCCTCCCCTGGAGCCGCCAGCAGGGCCCCGCACCAGAACTCTGGCCCCCAGAACTGAGAAGCTAGTCTCGTCTTAAGCTAAGTTTGTGGAAATTCGTTATAGCAGCAGTGAGGAACTAACATAGGTGCAGAGGGGTCAGAGGTCAAGCTCGCCCAGCCCGGACTCAGCCGGACTTCCAGGTGGAGGACCCAGGAAGGCACCCCTGGGCTGGGCCTGCTGGGGGGCAGGCTGAACCCTAGAAGGCCCAGGAGGCCCCTTCCGGGCAGGGGGTGCCTGCGGGCAATGCCAGCAGAGAGGGGTGGGTATGAGCTGCAGGGGTGGGGGCAGCCTGGAGGGGCTGTGCTGCGGGCTCTGCCCGGCCTGCCGGTGACTGCCACCCTTTCCAGGCGGTAAAAGCTCCTTCCCTCCTTCCCTCCCAGCTGCTTCCATTCCAGACCTATGAGCAGCTGGGCGCAGCCCTGGGGGAAGGGGCAGGCAGGTAAGGCTGGGCCCCCGGCCCTAGGCACTCAGCCCCGGCCACGAGGGCAGCTCTGAGGCGGACGGGAGGCCCCGGAGAGGAGGTGACCCAGGCCGCTGACCCCTGGCCACTCTGCCCCCTTTAGTGCATGACGATCAACGGCCACTTCTCAGGAGTGGCCTCCCGCTGGTAAGGACCGTCCGGGTCTGCCCAGGGCCAGGGACGGGCAGCAGCAGCAGCAGCAGGCCTGAGGCCGGGGAGGGCTGGAAACAAAGTGGGTGACTGGCTCCAAGTGGGGTGTGTCCGAAGCTCGCGGGCTCACAGCAGGTCCGTCCACAGGAAAAGCTAACCAATCTTTATTAGTGAAAACAGCGACTTGGGCGATTCGTAGACCCCCGTGTGGATGTCCAGGATGCTCCGGATGGCCTTGACCTCACTGCTTGACAGGTTCCCCTTGATGGCCAGGATGGCGCTCAGGTGGTCTTTGCTGGCAGGAGGAAGTCCCGTCAGTCCAGCAGGTCCCCTACGCCCCTGCTCACACCTCCCCTCTCCAGCCTCCCAGCCTGAGCCACAGCGCCAAGCAGCTCTTCCTCCCACTGAGCCCAACAGCATGGCCGCCCGGCCCCTGCGGGCACCCAGCTCCTGCCTCCTCAGGCCTTTCACCGGCTGTCCCTGCTGGAGTCTCCTCCACTGCTCCGAGGTCACAGCTCCTCTCAGCTAAAATGTCACCTCCCCCAAGAGGCTTTCCCACCCTCCAGTCAGACCTGCCGGTCACATCATCTGTACAACTTGCACGCGTGTTCCTCTGCTGTGAGCCCTCAGCGGGCTGTAAGCCACCTGAGGGAGGGCTGAGGCCTGCTCCGTCTTGCACATCATTGCATCCTGGTACCTAGCGCAGAGCCTGGCACCTAAGACCACCGGTAACTGTGGGAGGGATGGTAGGTGGATGGAAGGATGGATGAATAGGTGGGTGAATGTATGGATGAAAGAGTGGATAAATGGATGAATAAATGGGTAGATGGATTGATGAATGGATGGATGGATGGATGGAAGGAAGGAAGGAAGGAAGGAAGGAAGGAAGGAAAGAAGGAAGGATGAGTGGATGGATGGCTGAGGAGTGGATGGATGGGTAAGTGAATGGATGGATGGATGGATGGAAGGATGAATGGATGGATGGATGAAAAGAAGGATGAATGAGTGAGTGGATGGATGGCTGAGGGGTGGATGGGTGGGTAAGTGAATGGATGGGTGGATGGATGGAAGGATGGATGGATAAGTGAGTGGGTGGATGGCTGAGGGGTGGATGGGTGGGTAAGTGAATGGAGAGATGCAGAGTTGGATGGATGATGGATGGATGCATGAATGGATAGGTGGTGGATATGTAGATGACTGGATGGCTAGATGGCTAGATGTGGATGGTGGGTGAGTAGACAGCGAGATAGCTAGCTGGGTGGTTAGATGAGATGGGGAGATGCTGCTTGGATGGGTGGGTAGGTGAATAAATGGGTGCATGTGTAGGTAGGCGGGTGGCTAGGTGGATGAGTGCAGTGGATCAGCCAGGGGCTGCACTAGACTGAAACAGCAATCCAACTCAGGGCCCCTTCAAACTTCCTCCTCCATGTCTGAGGACTCAGCCCCAAACCCCATTTCCTTGCTCATAGGATCCTCAGGCAGCCTCCACTCTGGAACAGGGGCATGTGCCCAGGTTGTGGGCTTGATCCCCAGGAGGGGGCATGCAGGAGCAGCTGCTCAGTGATTCTCTCCCATCAGTAATGCTTCTGTGTCTCTCTCTCTCTCTCTCTCTCCCCCTTCCTCTCTGAAGTCAGTACAAATATATGTTTAACGACGACAAAAAGGAAAGCGTCAGCCTGGTAGGGATGAGCCGCTGTAAGACCTCGCCCGGGAGCCGGCCCAGTCCCGGCCTCAGCGAGGTCCGCAGCCAGCACTGCGTTGCGTGGCCCGTGGCCGGTACTGGAGGGCCCGCCCCAGAGAGGCTGGCTGCAGCCGGGACTGGCAGGGCCATACTGACTGCCCAGGTCCTGTGCCGCCTGTCTCACCTGAAGTCAGGGTACAGGGTGGCGTAAGTGGCCACCTCGATCTTGATGGCACTGGGGTCCTGCAGGCGGATGATCTCGGCGAGCGTCGAGAGGGCGGGCTGCAGCCAGGTGGCCGGGGAGCCCTGCGGGCACAGGCCTGGTTGGAGGGAGCGGCCGGCTCCAGAAGGGCCCCGGGCCCAGCGGGGGTCAGGCCAGAGCACTGAGCTTGGAGAGGCCCAGGGGGCAAGGGCAGCCCGTTGGGGGGGTATGAGGGGGGATGGAGGGGGGGTTGGGGGGTCAGTGCTTACGTGCTGAGTGCAGAAGCGCTCGATGAGGTTGGCGTTGGCCAGGACCTGCCCGGCCAGCTGCTGCTGCTGCTCCGCGGTCTTGAGGACCAGGCGCCGCTTGCTGAGCCGCACGATGTACTCCTTCACCAAGTGCACGTGGACCAGCTCCATGAGCTCCTGGGCGGCCAGGGGCAGAGGCAGGGCCGTGAGCCCTCCCCACGGAGCCACGCCCTCCCTGCGGAGCCAGCAGCCCCGGCCGGAGTTCCGGGAGCACGGATGTCAGGGCCACGGAGTGCGTGCACGCGTGTGGGCGTGCCGCGTGGCGCGCAGGCCTGTTAGCTGCGTGCCCGGCTGCGCGGCCGCCGGACCAGCCCCCCGCCCGCCCTGCCCCGCGGGAGCTCACCTCCTGGAAACACTCCCGCAGTTCCGAGAACTCGGGCAGCCGGGCCTCCACCACGGACACAACTTCCTCCAGGGTCTGCGCCGCGGCCGCCCAGCGGGTCTGCGTGAGCCTCTTGAACAGCGGCTGTGCCGGGAGGAAGGCAGGATGTCTGCCCGCCCTGCAGGGAAGGCTGCCAGCCGCACACACGCTCACACGCTCACACGCTCACTGACACGCAGGGTGGCCCGGGGGCCAGGGGACCCGAGAGCGGCGGGACCCAGGGCGGGACTCGGGTCACCGGCAGGGAGTGGAAGGGGGTCTGTGTACCCTCCCCCAGGACGCCCGCTGGGGCTCCTGCAGCGCAGTCTGCCTGCTGCTTTCCCCCCCCCCGCCCCCCCCTCCGACCTAAATAAATAAATTCCTGCGTAAACAAGGCTGCGCCTGACTGGTGCCAAGTCACCCGGGTCACGGTGCGGCCTCACCGCCAGCTGGCCACCCATGGCCTCCCACCCTGTCGCTGGGTACAGGGCGGGCGGGCAGGGGCCCCTCCTGCTCCTCTCCGGGGACCCGAGCCCTCTGCTAAGGAACAAGGCCTTTCTGGGGGCTTCTTGGCCGGCAGATATGGCGTGGCGGTGGCTGCCAGAGGCTCTGAGCATCCCTGCTGGAGTTCGGTATGGGGACAGGCAGAGGGGGGGGGGGGGGGAGTGTGCAAACTTGGGGACTAGGGGGCCGCTGAAGCTTTTGTGTGTCCTCCCAGCCCTGGGAGGCCCCTCTGAGGCCGAGCCCAGCCAACATGGTGGAGGTGAGGGCGAGGGCGAGGGCTCACCAGCCTCTCCACACCCAGCCCCACACCATGCCTCCCACATGGCAGCCTGCCACTCGCCCACCCCCTGGCGGGCCATCCCCTGGCGGGCCACCCCCTGGCGGGCCCCGGGCGGGCGGGCGGGCGGGCTACCTTCAGGTCCAAGAACAGGCCCTGGAGCAGGGTGTCAAAGCCGCGGCTCTTGAGTTCATTCAGGGGGCGCAGGGGGTCCTGGGGCGCCTGCCACTTCTCTATGGAGATCCTGGAGGCCATGGGCGGGGAGGTCACGCCGGCCCTGCTGGCCCACAGTCCAAACCAGAGCCGGTGAGCCCGAGGCCAGTCTTCCTAACCACCTCCTCCCTCTGGAACCCGCAGTCCCAGTCACCCCATTATAACTCCAGGCAGGCCCAGTCTGCTCATCCCCGCCCCCGCCCCACAGCCCCTTCCTGACTGAGGTGCGGGAGCTGCTCAATGGGCGGAATCGCTGCCCGGTGTTCCAAGGACACCATCACCGCGGACCTGTGCCCGAGGCAAGCCCCCCCGGAGCGCTCCCGCGGGCTGGCCGCTCAGGTCCACCGCCCTCCTCGCCTACTCCGCGGCTGTGCTTAAGCCGCCCTGGCCTCGCTCCCCCGCCCCCTCACCTCACCCCCCTCCGCACTCGCCTCTGCCTCCCAGCAGCCCTTCCCTCCAGCAGGCAGGCTGGTGCTCTGCTCCCACCCCCCGGCCGCCCGGCCCGCCGCCCTCACCCTCTCACCGGAAGGTCAGGCAGTTGTTGATGTTGGCCATGACATTGGCCCTGTAATTTCTCAGCTGTTTGCACCTCTCCAGAAAGTCATCAAAGGCCCGCTGGTAGCTGATGAGACAGGAAGGGGCGCTGGCGGGACCAGCACAAACACCGGACAGGAGCAGCACCCGGGTCACGGCGCCTCTCCCGGGCGGCCCCTCGGCTTAGGGCGGCCCTGGCCCCAGCACCCCGAGGTCCTGCCCGGCTCCCGGGCAGGGGCCGCCGAGCTCTGGGAGACTGGAGGGGGCCGTGGTAAACAGAGGGGTCCTCAGAAGTGGGGAGGTTTCTGCCTCAGCGGCCGCCATGGCTCCCGTGAAAAAGCTCGTGGCGAAGGGGTTCTGAAGTTTCCTCTGGATGCACCCACCCCGCAGAAGATGGAATCATGGATGCTGCCAACTTTGAGCAGTTTCTTCAGGAGAGAATCAAAGTGAACAGAAAAGCTGGGAATCTCTGCGGAGGGGTTGTAACCGTTGAAAGAAGCAAGAGTAAGATCACTGTAACGTCTGAGGTGCCTTTTTCCTAAAGGTATTTGAAATATCTCACCAAGAAATATCTGGAGAAGAATAACCTACGGGACTGGTTGCTAACAGCAAAGAGAGTTACAAATTGTGTTACTTCCAGATAAACCAGGATGAAGAGGAGGAGGAAGATGAGGATTGAAGCTCATTTATCTGGCAAGTTTTGTATGAGTTCTTGAATAAAACTTTGGAACAAAAAAAAGAAGAAGTGGGGAGGGAGGCAGCCAGGAGTTGGGGGTGGAGACTAGGCTGTCACTGAAGGGGAGCCCAGGGTCTCCGTCCCTCAGGGGCACCCCTGGAGCTGAGGGTGCTCTGCTGGGAGCTGTGCCGGTAGGGTGGGGCCCTGGGGCCCAGGGCAGGGGGGCAGACACCCGAGGGGCCGGAGGGGCACCAATCTAGCCTGGACCGAGCCGGGCACAGGGTGGAGGCGGCAGGCAGGCCCTCGGGCACACCCACCTCCTCAGAAACGCAGCCAGCTCGGCCAGCAGCATGCTCTTGATCTGCTTGCCCAGGTCCAGCGTGATGCTCTCCGCCTTGGCCGTGCCCTGGGAGATGATCTGCAGGGAGCGGGTAAGCTGAGCAGGGGCCCACGTGGACCAGGGCGGGGGGGGGGGGGCACGCTGGGAACGGGGCGGGCTCGGAGGCGGCACGTGTGCGCGTCAGGGACGGACGGCGGGCTGCGGGCCGGGCGGGCTGTCCACCTGGATGATGTCGATGGCCAGCTCGCTGTGGCAGTGGCCGTTCAGCCTCTGGGGGGCCACATCCTGGGCCCAGCGCTGCGACTCCAGGTCCAGGGCTCGGGTCATCAGCTCCTTCACGCTGGACTGGGGGCAGGGGCGAGTCAGGTCAAGGTCGCCAGGAACCCATCAGCCCTGCCCCCGGGGCCCTGTCAGGTTCCCGGTGTCCCGTCCGCCCCGCTTCCTTCCTGCCCCTCCCGGCCCGGCGCTGGCGCCCTCGCGGACTCACCACCTCGTTGGACAGGAACGTGGCCTCCAGCAGCCGGATCTGCTTGGGGGGCAGGAGGCTGCCCAGGTTGAGCCCCTGCAGCTCACCTGCCAGCGAGGAGCTGTTGATGATGTCGCTGTGGGCAGAGGGGGCTGGCGTGAGGAGACAGCCCGCCCAGCTCCATCCTGAGCTGAGAGCACCCCCCCGCCTGCTCTCCCCTGCCCTGAGCGCCACCGTGTCACCCAGGACCCCACCCGGCCTCTGCGTCTCCGATGATGGGTCCTCTCCTGTTCCGGGAAAAAGCCTTGGCACCTTGGCATCACCCTGCCTTTTTTTTTTTTTTTTTTTTTTTAATATATTTTATTGAGCCGAAACCGGTTTGGCTCAGTGGTAGAGCGTCGGCCTGTGGACTGAAGGGTCCCGGATCGATTCCGGTCAACGGCATGTACCTTAGTTGCGGGCACATCCCCGGTAAGGGGTGTGCAAGAGGCAGCTGGTCGATGACTCTCTCTCATCGATGTTTCCAACTCTCTATCCCTCTCTCTTCCTCTCTGTAAAAAATCAATAAAATATATTTTTAAAAATAAGTAAAAATATATATTTTATTGATTTTTTACAGAGAGGAAGGGAGAGAGATAAAGAGCTAGAAACGTCAATGAGAGAGAAACATCGACCAGCTGCCTCTTGCACACCCCTTACCGGGGATGTGCCCGCAACCAACGTACATGCCCCTGACCAGAATCGAACCTGGGACCTTTCAGTCCACAGACCGACGCTCTACCACTGAGCCAAACCGGTTTCGGCATCACCGTGCCTTTTACTCTCTCATCCACTCAGGCTCCAAAACATCGCCATCTCCACCCTGCCCCCATCAGCCTCCAGCCACCCAGCCCAGCCACCCCTTCCTCCCCAGCTCACTGCCACAGCCTCCTCCCAGACTCCTGCTTCCGCCCTGTCCACCGGCAGGCAGAACCTGCTGGCCGCCTCCTGCAAATCAAACCCCATCTCCCCTCTGACACAGCAACCCGCTCCCGCGGCAGCAGCCTGGACCTGCCACCCTCCCACCTGCCCTCCCTCTCACTCCCCTGCACCCCGGCCTGGGCCCCCTCCCTCCGGCCAGCGGCCACCGTGCTGCCCTCAGAGGCCGGCCGCCAAGCAGGAAGGGCTGCCACAGGGCCTGGAGGCGGCTCCCTCACCCTCCCGGCGCCTCTGCGGGGCCCCGGCCCCCGGGGACGGCCCCACCCTAGCACTTCCTCAGCCTTTGTCTGCGGGAGCTCAGGGGCGGCCTCTCTGCCCCTCACAGCCGGACACCATGTCCCTGTGCTGCCTGCACTCCTGCCACACAGGCCCACAAAGCCTCCGAGCCCCCTCAGGCTCCGTGGGCCCGGCCAAAGGTCCCGTCACCGGGACAGGAAGGCGGCCTGCCTGGCAGAGGTGTGTGCGCCCAGTGCTTCCTGGTGAGTCAGGCCGCAGTGCCTGCCTGTGCCGCCTTCCTGTGCCACCTCCCTGTGCCCTGCTGACTTCTCGCCCACCACCCGCTGGGCCCTTCCTCCGGACCCGCTGACCCAGCAGCACCAACGGAGCCCCTGGCCACCCCGTGGCCCCCGAGGCCCTCACGGCTGCTCAGGCTCCGCCCTCCAGGCTCCCAGGCCTTCCACTGGGGCTGGGCAAGGCACCCCTGGCTTTGTGCTGGGCACGGCCACACTCGCTCTCTCCCCACCCAGCGGGTGCTGAGACCCACGGCGTCTGGGTAAACCGGGACACCTGACGCTGGACCCACGGCTGCCAGGCCCCCTCCGCCTCACCGCCAGCCTCCCACCCGATGGCTCCAGCCCCTTGGCCAGAGCTCAGCTCAGCTGTGGCTCCCAGGGGCGTCCAGTGGGCCAGGAGGCCCAGCCCAGCCCTGCTCCCCATGCATCCAGGGGCCCCATAACCTGTCCATAAATCCAAACGGGGACAAGCTCAGCCAGCTCCCAGAATGCCTCCCGGCTCAGCTCAGGCCCAGGGGGTGACCCCTTGCCAAGAGCACCGCCCTGCCCCTGCCTTCTCCCCGGCCCCCTCCCCTTCCTCCTGGGGGCCTGGGGGCTGTCCCTGCTCAGACATTGGCTCCTGCTCCCGGCAGACCCTACGGGCACCTCCTCAGCCCACTTCCCGGACTGACCAGGCCAGGCTAGGGCCCTGCCTTGGGCTCCTCCAGGTCCTGGCCCCTCTGCCACAGCCCTTCCAGCTCTGGGTGGCCATCGTCTGCCCCACCCCTCGCCCAGTTCATGAATGAATGAAGTTCTTGGCCCAGCCGGCGTGGCTCAGTGGTTGAGCATTGACCTGTGAGCCAGGAGGTCACGGTTCGATTCCTGGTCAGCCTGCAGGAGGCAGCTAATCAGATTTCTCATTATTCATGTTTCTCCTCCCTCTCCCTTCCACTCTGAAATAATAAAATGTATTTTTTAAAATAAATAAAGTCTCTGCCTTTCTCTGCACCCTAGTTGCCCCAACTGCCCCAGTTTCCCCAAGTGAGGCCCTGGAACGAATGGTTCCAGGTGCAAAGCAGACCCCAGAAGGCCTGGGCTTCATCCTGGCTCCGCCCACGGGGGCCCCGCCCCGCGGACCAGGGCCCCGCCCACAGGGACGCCTCCCCCCGGCCATCCCCCCTCTCCCCCCCCCACCTCCACCCCCTCCCCCCCCATCGCCCCGGGCGCCTCCGGGCCGGGCCCGCGCACTCACTTGGGGTAGAGGCTCTGCACCCAGAGCAGCAGCATGTAGGTGTCGCGCGGGCACAGCTCGAACTGCGCCATGGCCGCCACCTGGGCCGCGAAGTGCGCGTGGTAGGCCTCGGCGTAGGTGGCCACGACGCGGAACTCGGCGGGGAAGAGCGGCTTCAGGCGCTGCGCCACGGCCTGCAGGTCCTCCCGCATGGTGCGGCCCATGGCCAGGAAGGCGCGCTCGGCCTCCGACAGGCCCTGGGCGGCGGCGGGCGGCCGGCCCAGCCGCTCCTCGGCCTCGCGGGCCACGTCGTGCCGCCACAGCTGCAGCCAGCGCCGCGGCCGCGTGGGCGCCAGCGCGGGGGGCGCGGGCTCGGCGGCCGCGCGCCGGTCCTCGCGCTCCTGCTCGGCCAGCACGGCCAGCGCGCGCCGCAGCCGCCCGGGCTCGGGCTCGGCGTCCAGCGGCCGGCGCAGCGGGCCCAGCACCTGGTCGCGCAGCAGCGCGAACAGCGCCTCCACCTTGCTCTGCCGCCGCACCAGCTCCGCCTCGGCCGTGCCGCCCGCCGCCGCCGCCGCCCGCAGCTCCCGCTCCAGCCGCATCAGCGGCGCCGCCGCCTCCAGCTGCCCGCGCTCCAGGGCCGCCTTCAGCTCCTCCACTGCGGGGGGGGGGACACACACACGGCGTCAGCGCCGGGCCCGGGCGCTCCCCCGAGGCCGCGGCGTCCAGGCTCCCAGCCCCCAAACTGGGCAGGGGCGCGGGGAGCCAGGAGGGGACAGGCGTCCATGCCCACCATGCCGCCCGCTCTCCTGGGCCGTGAGCCCGGCCCGCCGGCCCGGACACGGACCCGCACCCCGGGCCCAGCCTACCTGAGGGCAGCGGGCCCGCCGGCCCCGGCGCGGCGTCAGGCGTGCGGGCGGGCTCCACGGAGCCGGCCGCGCCCTTCTTCTTCTTCCCTTTGGTGAAGAGGCCGAACACGGTGGCCAGGCCTTTGGACTTCTTCTTGGCAGTCTCCGCCTCATCCCGCTCCGGGGCCTCCGGGGGTGGCACCAGGTCCTCCGAGGAGGCCTCGGACATGGAGGCCTCGGACTCCGCCTCGGACGCCGTGCGAAACTTGAGGGGGCTCCCCAGGAAGTCAAGGGCCCCTGCCCCGGGCAGGCCTTGGAAGGTCATCATCTTCAGCATCGCTCGGGCTCAGGCCTGGGCCGAGGGGAGGGCGGCGGTCAGCGTCACAGCACTCAGCGGGGCAGCCTCGGTGCGTGCCAGTCCCCCCGGGTGGCCACCTGGGCGCCAGCTCCGCCCCTGCCCCACCGGGTTTCTCAGCCCCCACCGCTCCTCCCGCAGCCCCCACCGCTCCTCCCGCAGCCCCCACCCCAGCACCGCCAGGCAGGGAACAGGCTGAGGCCCCCCCTCCCAGCTGGAGGGCCCCCCTTCGCTGGCAAAACTTGCTCGGCAGCCCACCCTCTGGGCAGGGGCTGCAGAGCATGCGCCCTGGGTCCCACGGGCCTGGGGGGCACAGGGGGCTCGGTCCCATTGCACGGAGCATGGACCGAGGCCCGGAGGGGCCCGAGGCAGCGAAGGCTGGCTGAGCCGGAGGCCCGCCCTGCACGCCCTCCATCTGGCCAGCGCTTCCCTGGTCCTGTCTGGCTGTGGGGTCCCAGAGGGACACTGAGCAGGCAGAGCCGTCCCCTCGCCTGGCTGTGGGCACAGAAGCCACAGACGCCTCCCGCACCAGGGGAAGGACTCGGAGAGTGACCGCGGGGGCCTGGCCCCGCTTCTCCTGCTCCCCACGGCGAGGTCAGCACCACAGCAGCTCTCACCCTCTGTGCCCTCCGGGTGCCCACCCCGCACTCCCCCTGGCGGGGGGAGACCCGTCATCCAGGGACAGGACTCCGGGAGGCCTGAACACCCCACAGGCAGCAGCTCACCCCTGCCTCCGGTCCCCCAGCACCTCGCAGGCTGCACCCCGAAGGCAGGACCCTGTGCCCAGAAGGCTCGGCCGCTCAGAGCGAGGCCAGGGCCGTGGAGGAGCACGGCCGACCCCGGGAGTGAGCGGGCAGAGTGGGGAGAGGGAGCAGACGGGCCAGGCCTTCCTGGGACCGGGTGACCCATGACCACGGTGCCTTCTCCCACCCCAGAGTGAGCGTGCCCAGGCAGGAGGCACACAGCAACGACAGCCACCCGGCGCAGCCCGCCACGCGGCCAGGGGAACGGAGTGTGGGTGATGGGGGCTCAGCGTGACCTGGAGCCCCGCTGCCTCCCACCAGCCCACACCCTGTCCCAGCCCCCTCCCCCCCGCTCGCTGCTCACCCCAACCCCTGAGCTTGGCCAGAGCCGCTCGGGGCCAGGGCGCCTGGCCTGTTCCCACTGGCCTCCCGGGGGCCCTGGGCGGGTCCTCCAGCGCTTCCGCTGCACGTGGCCTGGGGGTCCCACCGCAGAGCCCAGGAGGGGTACTGAGGGAGCCCCCAACCAAGGTCCCGTCTCTGCCTTCCCACGACTGCCCCAGCTTCCCTCCCAATCGTCCATTTCATGGCACTCACCCAGAGGAGCTGGCCTGGCCGGCTGGTGGGTGCTCAGGCCCCCCCAGGGGCCTGCCCCACCTCTGCCCCCCTCCTGGGGCGAGGCAGAGGCCACCCTGACCCGCAGGGGCCCAGCCCCACTCTGCCCACCTCCCAGTCCCCACACAAGCTGGGCTCCATCTGACCTCCAGACGCTGCTCTGGCGGGTCCCCACGGGGTTCCCCTCCTCCCCTGGGCACAGACTCCTTCTCAGGCCCCCAAACTGCAGACCCGCACCGCCCAGCGCCGGCCGCGGGGCCCAGGGCGGGTGCGGGGGTCAGCCGGCAGGGGCGGCAGAGTTCGCTCCGCTCAGCGCAGCCCTCGCTGGGCGGTGAAGATACAGGGGCCGGCTCAGTCCCACTGGGCGACATCCGTCCTCCCCCTCCTCCTCAGGCACACAGCCCCCTCCTCCCTCCCGCCTCTGCTCCGGGGTCCTCCAGGCTGCAGGGGGAGTGATGGCTGGGTCACACAGCCCTCTCCCTGCCTCCTGAAATGGGGAGACCCGCACCCACCCCACAGCCCCCTCCCGCCTCCCCCAGGGCACCCCTTCCTGCCTCCCCCAGGGCACCCCTTCCCGCCTCCCCCAGGGCACCCCTTCCCGCCTCCCCCAGGGCACCCCCTCCCGCCTCCCCCAGGGCACCCCCTCCCGCCTCCCCCAGGGCACCCCTTCCCGCCTCCCCCAGGGCACCCCTTCCCGCCTCCCCCAGGGCACCCCCTCCCGCCTCCCCCAGGGCACCCCTTCCCGCCTCCCCCAGGGCACCCCTTCCCGCCTCCCCCAGGGCACCCCCCGCTGCCTTCCCCGGGGCACCCCTTCCCGCCTCCCCCAGGGCACCCCCCGCTGCCTTCCCCGGGGCACCCCGTGCTTTGAGCGCAACCCGGTCCTCAGCGCCCGCAGCGCAAGCCCGGGGCAGGGGCCTCAGTTTCCCCAGAGGCGGGGCTGCGGGGTGCCAGGGCCTGGATCGGCCGCCCCCTCGGTCCCCGCCGCCGCCCCTCGGAGGACCGGGGAGCCCCCCCGGAGGACCGGGCGGCCCCGGAGGACCGGGCGGCCCCTCGGAGGACCGGGCGGCCCCGGAGGACCGGGCGGCCCCTCGGAGGACCGGGCAGCCTCCTCGGAGGACCGGGCGGCCCCGGAGGACCGGGCGGCCCCTCGGAGGACCGGGCGGCCCCGGAGGACCGGGCGGCCCCGGAGGACCGGGCGGCCCCCCCCCCCCCGAGGACCGGCGGCCGCCGGGCGATGGACGGACCGGACGCGGAGAGGAGTCACTTACTGAGCCGCTGCTGCCTCTGCCCCCGCGGCGCCCGCGGCCTCAAAAAGCCTCGCCCGCCCCGCCCCGCCCTCCGGCCCGGAGCGCGGCGGAGGCGGGGGCGGCGGGGGCGGCGGGCTGCGGGTCCGGACGCGCAGCGCCCCCCGCCGGCCGGCCGCCCAGCAGGCACGGGAGGGAGGGTCCCTGCTCCCACCGCGGGCGGGCCCGGGCCGGGGGCGCGGCCGCCGCAGGCCCTCCCCGGGGTTTGGGGCGCCGGGACCCTTACCCACGGCCGCCGGGGACCGGGTCCGGCTCCCGCCCATGGTCAGCGGCGCTGCTGATTGGCTGCTGGAAGCCCTGTCCCGCCCCCGCCCCAGGGCAGCCCCGCGTCCTGCGTCACAGAGCCCGGCCCAGCCCGGCCCACCGCGCTGGGGGCGGACCGTCCACCGACCCTCCGGGCCGCGGGCTCCGGCGGCTCTGGCCCCACCGAGCGGGAGGGGCTTCCCGGAGGGGCGCCGGGGCTGCGGGGGCCGCTGAGGACGGAGCCCCGGTGCGGGGTGCTGCATGCTCAGGGGCAGTCCCCCGGAACGGGTTGCCCGAGGGCACGCAGGCAGAGTGGAGCCGGAATCCCCCCCGGCCCAGGACCCCGCTGAAGGGCTCCCCTTGTGGGACCCGGGCCGGGCCGGCCGGACAGGCGCCGGGGGGCAAAGCCAGGGCCCAGGCAGCCGGGGCTTGAGCCCACTCAGCTGGCTCTGTCCTCGCCGTGCGGCCTTGAGCAGCTCACCCCCTCTCTGGCCTCAGTCTCCCCTCTCAGCCCGGCTGCCAGGCCAGTTACGGGGTGGGGAGAGGGTGCTGGCGGAGAGACCCCAGCGGCGCACCCTGGCCATGGCACATGCCAGGAATCCCTGCCCTCTGGAAAGGACAGTCATTCAGGAATTTCCCGGCTGAGCCGCTTCCCTTTTGCTGCCTCGCCCCTCTTGTTTGCTCCCTGACCCCTCACCTCGGGGGCAGCTCCCCCGTGGGCCTGGGAGGGTGGCAGGGCGGGTGGGGCGGGAGGGGGTGCCCCTGGGGACGAGAACTTCCTCTTCCTCTTGGGTGGCAGTGCCAGGCTTGGGCTTGGACACGGCCCTGTCCCTGTTGGCTTGGGAGGAGGGGAGCTCCTCCGCTCACCCTTCCCCTCCCTGGCGCCGGCATTTTTCAGAGAAGCCAGCGAGGGGCTGGGGGGTCATCCCATCTGCCCCACAGATGATGGGGAGCCGAGAGGCCAGGCCCCAGGCCATCCAGCTGCCAGGGACCCTGGGGATGAACCGGGCCTGTGGCCGCATTGTGCAAACCTGCTTTCCGGTCAGGCTGCCGCCGCCCACAGATGGGGACACCTGTGAGGCTCGGGTGGCCTGGTGGGCAGGGCCGGAGTGACGCTCTGCAGGACACAGCCTGGACCGCAGCCCGGCAGCCTGTCCCTTCACGCTTCACCTGAGCAGCAGCCAGGCCCGGCGGGTGGGGGGGGGGAGGTGAGGGGGTGGGAGGTGAGGGGGGGAGATGAGGGGGGGAGGTGAGGGGGGAGGAGGTGAGGGGGGAAGGGGGTAGGAAGAGCTGCCTGCCCTTGTGTGCTGCACCAGTCACTTCCCAAGGGCAGAGGGTGTCCGTGAAGCCCCCGTGAGGGAGGCCCTCTTGCACGGGCAGCGCTGAGGTGGTGACAGCTGGGGGAGGAGGGGCGCTGACAAGGCCGGAGCTATTCTTACTCCTGACATATGAGGACCTGTCCTCCCCAGGCCAGACCGTCCAGGGAGAGCCAGCCGCGGGCCAGCCAACAATCCACCTCGGCAGGAGGGAGCGTCCGATGCGGTGGGAGTGCTGCTGGCCAGCTGCTGGCCCTCCCTCCCAGCTCCGTCCCGTGTCCCTCCCCTCGGGCTCCGGCTGCGAGGAGGGTGTCAGCAGGAGCCGTGGGTGGCCCGCTGCCCACTGTGACCAGGGCCCTGGCCCCACCACACGCCTGTCGCTCTGCCTCCCTTCCCTCTGCTCAGCAGTGACGCTGACCCTGTCTTGAGACCTGTGGCCACAGATGCTTAACAAAAAGGACCATTCGATCCCGGACGCGTGCAGCTGGGCGCGTGCACCTTCGCCCAGTGGTGCAGCCAGGGCCGCGCCGTCTGCAAACTTTGTTCACTGTGAGAAACCGGACACTGCCCCTCCCCTCCGCCAGCCCCTGGCGGCCGCCGTTCTGCTCCACACACTGGCCCTTCTGAGGGCCTCGCGGAAGTGGAGTCGCACAGGGTCTGTGCGTGGGCGCGGCTCCTTTCTCTCAGCGAGCTGTCCCCACCGTTCGTCCCTTCCCGTCCTCTGGAAGACGGAGTGCCGTTGTTTGTCACGGCACCGGCGGGCACGGGCTGCTGCTGCCTTCGGCTGCTAAGCACACGTCCGCCCGCAGCCTGCCGTCCATTCTAGGGCAGACCGCTGACTCCGAGGACTCGCAGCCCTGAGGGCTTTGCCGTGTTTACTGCTCCCATGGGTAAGGTGACCGCCAAAGTGGGACGTCTGGTCACCTTACCCATGGGGCAAGCCTCTGAGGTGCGTGCTCCCTCGTAGCCCCTCCACAGGCGGACACTGAGCACCCCCCTCTCGGACAGGCCCTGCCCCGTGCTGGGCGCCCAGCAAACATCGCCCCCGGGCGGTCAGTGTGGAGATGCAGTTCTGCGGACTTGGGTCGCAGGAAGGGGCTGCCAGCAGGACAGCTTGGATGCAGACAGGAGAGGTTTTACTGCCTCCCACTTTGTTTACATCTTTGAGGGGGAAAGTTCCAGGATTTCATAATCTTGTTCATTGACTGAGTCTTCCCCTGCTCCCTCTGGGGCCCAGCCACAAGGGGGTGGGGGAGTGAGTGCCGGCTGTGCCGGGACCGTTGTGGGGGGTCAGGGGACCTTGCTGGGAGAAGCTCCTGGAAAGGGGCCTGGAAGGCAGAGGGCACATTCAGGCCAAGGCTGAGGGTCTCACAAGAAGGAAGGGCTGCGGTCGTGGGGCCGCTGCCCCCGGAGGGGGCGCAGGGGGGTACTGACGGGGGGGGGGAGGTGCTCCCCAGATCAGGAGGCCAGGGCCCAGCCTCCCGAGGCCCGGCCACTTCCCTCTGGGAGATGACTTGCATTTCCACACTGGCCCGCCAGTCCTGATTCTCCCTCCGCTCCTCAGGCCACCGCCTGACGGGGGGACCCTTCCGGGCCTCCTGTTCCCTGGGGTGCCCCTCACTCACTGCACCGGGCAGGCCCTTGTGCCCGTGCTGACAGAGGAGGAAACTGAGTCTCGGAAGAGTGAAGGAGCTAGCAGGTGGAGGCCTTGAGGCTGGGTCTGTGGCCACAGGGAGGTGTCACTGGCTTGGGGTCGCTTACAGCTGCACAGTCCTGGGCCGGGGTCAGTCCCGGGCACCCTCTGCCTCGGGGGCGCTTCCCCACGTGAGGATGTTTACTTGTGAACACCCCCCCCCCCCAGGAGGAAGCCAGGCCCCACGCTTCCTTTTTTGCCTGGCAGTTGGGGAGACAGGCCGGAGGAGAAATGGCTTCGGCGGGGCCATGGGGCAAGAGGATCCCAATGCTTGGCCTCCCACGCAGCCAGTACAGGGCTCCCGGGAGGAGCCGCCCCTCCCGGAGCCAGGGACTTCTCCAAGCCAGCCCCATGGCCAACTCTCCCCAGAAGGCCCGGCTTATGCAATGGCTTTTGGTGGTGATGCAAAGCGGTCAAGCCCGGCAGCTGCCCCTCCCGGCCTGGGCTGCCCTGGGAGCCTTCCCCTAGCCCGTGTGGTTTCCAGTAAGTCATGCTGCTCTCACTGCGCCCCAGATGGCAGAGGCAGGGGCGCTCCTGCAATCCCAGCGCTCTGCAGGCCTGGGCCAGGGCCCAGAGGCCAGGAGGCTCCCAGAAGACAGTCCCAGCACAGCTGGCACTCACTCCCCGCCTCCCCCGTCCCCCATGAGGCTGGGCCAGGGCCCAGAGGCCAGGAGGCTGCCCAAAGCACCGAGGGCCTGACTTTCCCGGAGCCTCGGAGCTGGGCTCTCCTCATTGACGCTTGAGAGCTCGGGGTGTTGGCTTTGGAGAAGGAAGGCATAACTCACACTGGTGTTTTTATTTTATTATTATTATTATTTTTTAATATATTTTATTGATTTTTCACAGAGAGGAAGGGAGAGGGATAGAGAGTTAGAAACATCGATGAGAGAGAATCATCGATCAGCTGCCTCTTGCACAGCCCCTACTGGGGATGTGCCCGCAACCAAGGTACATGCCCTCGACCGGAATCAAACCTGGGACCTTTCAGGCCACAGACTGACGCTCTATCCACTGAGCCAAACCAGTTTCAGCTATATTATTATTTTTTAATAGATTTTTATTGATTTCAGAGAGGGAGAGGGAGAGAGAGAAACATCAACGATGAGAGAATCATTGATCGGCTGCCTCCTGCACACCCCTCCCCCACACCCCTCCTTCCCATTGGGGATTGAGGCCACAACCCGGCACGCACCCTAACCAGGAGGTGAGCAGTGACCTCCTGACTCAGAGGTCAATGCTCAACCACTGAGCCGCACCAGCCGGGCTGCATAGGTGTGCTGAGACATGTGGCTTCACCCCCGGGGCCTCGTCTCCCCTCCTGGGGATGGTGGCAGGTGGCTCTGCCAGGGAAGGCTGCAGTGCCCGAGCACGCAGCCAGCAGCACCGGCTCCGCTCCCTCCGGACCCTGCTGCCAGCCAGGCCCTCCGGAGCCACATTTGCATTTTTGCAGGAATGCTCCCCATTTCCCCCGGGGAGACAGCGCCCGGAGAGGCGGAGTCCTGCCCAGAGTTACTCAGCTAGGAAGGTGCCGAGCTGGGACCTGGAAGCTGACCCCTAACCCTGCTCGGAGGGAGGGAGGGAGCCGGGCACAGGGCTCAGGACACATCCTCTTCCCTAGGATCCAGAGATCCATGGATCCCTAATTTGGGAACTTTTCTTGCCCCGCCCCCACCCCACCGCCCAGGGCTGCCCCGACCGCCCAGCACAGGCGGCTCCTGCAGGTTTCCCATCAGCCTGGCTGTTTACTCCGAGGGCCCGGGAAGGACGGAGGAAGGAACTGGAGACTTACCTACCATATTTTCCGGCGTATAAGACAACCCCTAATTTTACAGTCAAAACATAGGTTTAGGCCTGTATTCGCTGTCTAAGACTACCCCCCACTTCCGAGGCAGCACCAGTTCTTTTTTTAATAGACCGCCTCTCTGACTCTGGCCAATCTGAGCAGGCTTTTCACTAGAACACAGTGTAGCTTCGGGTACAGAACATATATAATTTGCATGCATAAAAAATACGGTATATCCTCCTTACCACTTCTTAATCTTGAACTAAGCAAACAGACCACTCTCCAAGACATATCGAAATCACAGATGAAAACACGGACACGTGTTACCAGCAGCGAACAGGTGTGGTGTAGTCAGCCTTGGCAGGGGGAGGGCCCAGGAGTACAGGGGCCGGGTGTGGGCCTGACATGTCCAGTCTGTCCCCTCCAAGCACTTCACTACAGCAGAGGTTCCGGGAGGCCAGTGTGACCTGGTGGCACCAACTCCCAGCACACCCCCCTGGAGGCCCAGGAGGGGGCCTGCACTCTGTGTGCCACGGTGCCCAGCACAGAGCCACTGCCCAGCACTCTCCCGGACGGGAGGGGGGAGGGCAGGGAGCAGGGGGAGGCCGGGTCCCTGCCCCTCCCCCCAGGCCTGAGCACAGACAGACCCTGAGCACCATGGGGGGCCCTCTTAGTCTGGGGGTTTCTAAAGGGACTTTGTGGCGGCAAAGGAAGGAACTGAGATTGGGGAACAGGTTGCTCTGGGAACCAGCAGTCTTTCGAAGCAAGAGAAGGGCTGCGCATAAATGGATACACTAGACAAGAAACAAACTTAGAAGGCATGGGGAGCCAGGCGGAAACCCTTCTCTAGTGGTGGGCTCGCCAAATCTCCGGGCCCACGGCTTTTTATTTACACACGAGGGGCCTGATGCACGAAATTTGTGCAAGAGTAGGCCTTGTTCCCCCTGGCTGGCTGCTGGCAGGTACCCGAGACCAGTTTTTGTTGTTGTTGTTGTTTTTGTGTTTTTTTTTTTTTTAAATATATTTTATTGATTTTTTACAGAGAGGAAAGGAGAGAGATAGTTAGAAACATCAATGAGAGTCTCCTACTGGGTTGTGCCTGCAACCAAGGTACATGCCCTTGACCAGAATCAAACCCGGGACCCTTCCGTCCATAGGCCAACGCTCTATCCACTGAGCCAAACAGGTTTCGGCCCCAGTTTTTTCTTGCAGCCCCAGAAGGTCGTCCACACTATGCTTTTATTATTATAGATTTTGTCCTTTAGCAAAACAAACATACATATCAAAGGTAAGGTTTGGTAAACAGTAAAAGATTTATCAGGTTAGGGGAACCCCTGAGCCATTCCGCCAACGTTGTGTCAACAGAACAATCGGTACATAGCTTTTAGCCCTTGCTAAAAGCCCCAAGGTCCATCAGCCTTCTAAAGGACTTCTTGCATAATTAGGACCTGCTGGTCTTATGACCTCCAGCACTCCTGGGCCTGGTGAGGGGCTGTCCTGTGCACAAAGACCCCGGGAGGTGCAGGGCCACACAAAGGGGCCTGCAGCCATGGGGCAGGGCTCAGCCTAGCTCTGCACTTTCCAGCCACAAGACTGTAGGCCAGGTCCTTGGCCTCTCCGGGCCTCAGTTTTTCCAGCTGTGAAATGAGGCACTGTCTGTGACTCCCAGGCTGGGGCGGGTGACATAAATGCCAGCCATAAAGCCAGGCCCGTGGCCCCGCTGTGACTGCATGTTCACAGGGGCCAGGGCAGGCCATGCTCTGCTAGAAAAAGCTGGGAAGGCCCTGGGTGCAAGGCTGGGGGGACTCTCAGTGGCAGCAAAGCCCGAGGTGCATGGGGCAGCGCGGGGGGAGGCCCCAGGAGGACTGAGCAGCCTCCTCAGGTGCAGGGGGCACTGAGGCGGACACCACGCTGTCTCCGAGCTTCCAGGTTCGGAGACAGGAACTCAGAGTTTCCTGACAGGAATTCCATGCCTGGCAGGCCCAGTGCCTGTTCCTGTGAGCCCAGCGGCGTCTGGGGGCTGGAGCCAGCTTCCCAAGGCCGAGTGGGGACAAGCCGCTCCTAACGAGGGTGCAGCTGGGGAGGCTGGGGCCACGGGGTTGGCTGAGGGGGGGACACTCTGGGTGCTTCAGGCCCTGGGCTCTGGCCATTGGTCATTCTGTCCCAGGGCTGGGTGGGGGCTATGCCCAGGATCCTGCCTTCCTCCCGGTTACCAGGCCCCATAGGCCCTGCAGAGCCAGAGAACTTGGCTCCTACTGTCCAGGCCAAGCGTGGGCTAGGGCCCGACTCCAGAGCTGCTTCCGGACGTGCTGGCCAAGTTGTCTGGCTAATAAGGAAGTGTGTGTGTGTGAGAGAATATGCGCGCGCGTGTGAGTGTCCCTGGAATGTGCTGGCCCTGGTCCACAGGGAGGAAGGAGGGACCGTGCCCAGTGTCTGTGTTCCTCCTGGGGCAGGACAGTCCCGGCTGCGGTCCCTCCAGGGGTTCCTGGTCCTGCCTCTGCCTGGCACCCTCCTCCCTGGCAGTGCCCTCTCCTCCCTCTGCTGGCTTCTCCATGGACAGGATCAGCTGTCCATCCCGGAGCTGAGGGGCCTGGAGTCGGGGCCTGCCTGTGAGGTTTGGGGGCTCCAGCCCAGGCCCCCCTGGAGGTGCAGAGGCAGCCTCCAGCCCAACCGCAGCCAGGGGGAAGCCCAGTCTGGGCTCGCACCCCCTGAGGGCCCCCTCCCCGTGGCTGAGGCTCCAGGCCTCCTGTGCAGGCACCAGGTGTGAGGCAGGGCCAGGAACACTCTGCTCTGCTGGCTGCCCCCTGCCCCGCCCACCCCCACACACACAGGACTGCTGCTCACTGGCAATTCTGGAATATTCCCTGCCCCACCCCCAACCTGGAACCTGAGACCTCCAACCTCTCCTCTTCCTCATTCCACCCCCACCTTCCCTACCCACCCCACCCGATTCCCACTGGGGAGGCCTGGGCACTCTCTCTCCCCCACCCCACCTCCAGCCCCTGAGCACCCATGAGGGGGCAGCCCTGGTACCTCCCCCCCCCCCCCCCCCGGGGCCCCACCGGACAGCCCTGCGGTGCTGCCGCCGGGGAGGGCGCTGCCTGGCCTCTGCGCGGTGACGTCTGTGGTGCCGGGAGGTGGGCCAGGGCGAGACACGGCCCCTGGGCCCCTGCGGCCTTTCAGGACCCTCGCCCTGTGCGTGGGAGGCAACTTCCTGGGGCTCCCAAGGGGCCTGGCTCCAGAGGGATAAGCTGAGGCCCGGCAGGGAAGTCCCGCCCCTGCAGTTACCTGCTCCCTCTGCAGCCATGGTCAGGGCCAGGCTGAGAGCCAGTGGGGCCTTGCAGGGGTGGCGGGGAGGACACACCTTTACTGCTGCCTGTTTCCTGTCAACCCCTCACCTCCACGCCCAGGTTCCTGCCAAGCTGAGGTTGCCAATGCAAAAGGGTTCCCAGCAGCCTCCCCGGAGGGCTGGAGTCAAATTTCAGTGCCGCTTCGGAGATGGGGTGAGGCGGGTGCAGGTGCCCAATGGAGGGATCTCCTTTCAGCGCCCTCCCCTCACTTGCCTGGCAGGAGCCCCACAGCCCGAAGTCCCCGGTGTCTAACCCAATCCCTTAGGCTGCACAACAAACCCCGGCGTTTCCTAGTGTCCGTCCTCCCCGCTTGCTGAGAGAGAAACATCGACCAGTTGCCTCCTGCACGCCCCCTACTGGGGATGTGCCCGCAACCCAGGTACATGCCCTTGACCAGAATCGAACCTGGGACCCTTCGATCCACAGGCTGATGCTCTATCCACTGAGCCACACCGGTTAGGGCTTGGGTTTATTTTTAAAAACTGTGTCTCGCGCTCAGACAGGGGCGGTGCCGGACAGCAGGGGCGGGAGCCCCAGCCCCACGCTCCCCCGCAGATGCCGGGAATGCCTCTCTCCTTGCTGTCCCTCTGCCCGGCGGCCGCGCGTGGCTGCGGATGGAAGTTCCGGCCTCCGGCTTAGAGGGGGGGTGGCTGAGGGGCTCAGGCCGGGGCCAGTGGCTGAGCCTCGCCGCCTGCAGCGCGCCCTGCGGCTCTAGATGCAGGTGATGAGCACGTCCACGGAGGTGGGCACCGGGACCTCCTCGAAGAGCACGCGGCCGCCCGCGGTGCCCGTGCCGGTGCTGGCGCCAGCGCGGCCCGCGCTCAGCAGGTCCTGGGCGCGCTGCAGCAGGCGGTGGTTCCGCCGGCGGCCCAGGCGGCGCAGCGCCAGGATGGCCAGCACGTGCTCCCGCCTGCGGAGACAGGCCCTGGTTGGAGACCCAGCACCTCCGGGACACCCCGGCCGGAGAGGGGAGCCCCTGCTGGGGCAGGTCTGACAGAGGAGCTGGCTGGCGTGGGGGTCCGGCAGGGGGAGAGAAGAGGCCGCCCGCGGGGGACGGGCCTAGGCAGAGGGTCAGGAACTCCGGGATGGGGAGGAGCCAGGGAGGATGGATGCTGTGCAGGGGGCGCAGCCAGGAGCATCATGGGAGGGAGGGCCGCCCTGAGAGCACTGTGCAGGGAGCCCAGCCAGGCAGCATGGAGGAGGCCTTGTTAGTCACCCCTTCCGGGCCAGGCCACCCCGCCTCCAGGAGCCTGGGACGTCAGGGCTGCTGGGGGCAGGGGAATCCCGGGGCCAGGAGCGGGCTGTCCACTCTGAGGCAATCAGTCAGAGACAGCCGGGCAGGAACGCTTCACCCTACCATCCCCTCCCCACGGCATGGCTGGGACTTCCATGGTGTGATGACTCGCCCTCCCTTCTCCCCCACTTCCCCCAAGCAGAGCCTGCTTCCTCCGGGCAGGGCCCCCAGAGAGCTTGTTCCCCAAACAACCCCGAGGGAGGGGGGGGGACATGTGCCCACCATCAGGCACTGAAGAGGCCCGGACCCCGCGAGATCCCAGAGTACCCCATCCCCCACAGGACAGAGTGAAAACCAGAGAGATTATGAGGCAGGGGAACCCCCTTTTCCAGGCGGCCCCTCACCTGCTCACCTCCAGCTCAGGGAAGGCAGAAGGCCCCGCCCAGGGCCCGCGGCGCCCTGGGAACCCCGGGCAGCAGCGGGGGACAGACCTGATGTCGGGGTAGCTCCCGATGAGCGCCTCCAGGTGCCGCTGGATGTCGTCTTTGTAGGTCTCACCCAGGATGTCAGCCACGCTGGGGATCGCCTGGTCCAGCCACGCGGCCTCGGAGCCCTGCGGAGGCAGGGAGGCAGGGCTGGCCACCTCCGGGCCCCTCCTGCGGCCCTGCCTGCAGCCCCTCCACAGTGCAGCCCCCGCCACGACCCCTTCCTGGCAGCATCACCAGCCCTGACCGGGTACGCTCAGGGTTCCCCCTCTGCTCAGAGGGTAAACTGAGGCCCCGCCGGAAGTGCTGCCTGGAGTCAGAGCCAAAGCCAGGGAGGGTGGATGTGCGGGGAGGAGGCCCTCCACCCTCACTCTGGGAGCGCCATACAATGTATGTAAATATATGCAAATGTTGTGCAGCCCCGGCCCCGGCCCCGCCCCTCTCGCAGTGGCCCCGCCCCAGAACTCCGGGAAGCGGAGGGGAGGGGATGTGGGAGCGGAGGGGAGGGGACGGGACCGGAGGCCCGCAGGCGCCCTCACCAGGCCCTGGAAGGTGTCGCTGATGGCCTGGGCGTCCAGGCCCATCTTCTGGGAGCCGGTCAGGCGCTCGGCGCCCCGGAAGCGCTCTGGTGGCCTCAGTGCCTGCGCCAGGTACTCGCGGACCACGTAGCGGTGCACCTCCTGCAGAGTCTCCTGGGCGGGCGGGGGGCGGGTCAGGGTCAGGGTCAGGGTCAGAGTCCGGGCCTGGCTCAGGCAGGAACCCGCCAGGGCCACCCCTCCCCAGTACCTGCGCGCGAGGCGGCACCACGCGCTCCAGGTGGCCGGCAAAGGCCACCACCTTGTCCATGAGGGGCCGCAGCGTGTCCTCCGTCAGCCAGGCCTTGGTGCACAGGAGCCTGAAGAGCGGCTGGGCGAGGACGAGGGGGGCCTTCCAACTGTGCCCCCACCCAGTAGCGCCTCCCCCGGGGCCATGCGGGGCTCCTGACAGCCCGTCAGGGAAGGAACCCTGGGGGTCTCGGACCCCTCTCCACAGTGCCCGGCGGCCCTATGCAGTCATGGCCAGGCCCCCCAGGGACCCAGGGCTCCGGGGCTCGGTTTGGGGTTGAGCCTGCAGCCAGGTCTTGCTGGGGAAGGGGCCTGGTTTCTTTCTTTTTTATTTGATTTATTTTTATTTTTTAAGTGATAAAGTTTTGAAAAATACATTTTTTAATTGATTTTAGAGAGGAAGGGAGAGAAACATCAATGAGAGAGAATCATTGGTTTGCTGCCTCCTGCACACCCTCTACTGGGAATGGAGCCTGCAATCCAGGCATGTGCCCTTGACCAGAATCAAACCCAGGACCCTTCAGCCTGCAGGCCAGCACTCTATTCACTGAGCCAAACCAGCTAGGGCTCTTTAAAAAAAAAAAAAAAAAAAAAAATTACTGATTTCAGAGAGGAAGGGAAAGGGAGAGAGAGAGAGAGAGATAGAAACATCAATGAGAGAGAATCATCGGTCGGCTGCCTGCTCCAGGCCCCACACTGGGGATGGAGCCTGCAACCTGGGCATGTGCCCTGACCAGGAATCGAACCCTGACCTAGTTCCTAGATGGATGCTCAACCACTGAGCCATGCTGGCTGGGCAGGCCTGGTTCCTTGACTACAGTCTCCAGGAAGTAGAGACTGACGTTCCTGCCCAGCTGGGTCCTTGTCTGGGCACCTGCCCCGGAGTAAATGAAGTGTGACTTGGGCCCCGGGCCCCAGGGTGCGGGGCACCCACTGGGTGTGGAAAGTAGGCAGAGGGCCTGTCCACTCACCTGCACGTCGTGCTGCAAACCCTGGAGCAGCCGCTTCTGGAAGATGCCAGTGGCAGCTGCCAGGGGCTGCTCCAGCCCCGTGAAGGTTCCTGGGAATCTGGCCAGGAGGTTGGTCCTGGGAGGGGCCAGGACAGGTCACTAAGTAGCGAGGGTGCCGGACAAGGCCGGCATGCAGTTATGGGCTAGGTGCCAGCAACTCCGTCCCTTAGACCATAATGCAAAGGGCCTGGGCCACGCAAGGTGGTAACCTGGGAGCAGCGCCATGTGAGGGGACGGAACTACAGCTCCAGGAGCCAGTCCTGGAAGCATAGGGCCGGGGCCTGGGGGTGGCCCCACTGCACCCAGGGTGCCCCTGCGGCAGCTCTAGGCCAACCCGCCATCCCTCTGGGACACGCAGCCCAGCCCAGCCTGGCACGGGCCCTCCTTGGAGCCTCAGGACCGCCCCCTGAAGGTGCCAATGTCTCATCTCAGTGTGGAGGCAAGTGAGGGCTAGGCTATGCCCAGTGCCCGGTGCAGGGACACAGAAGGGCAGGCTAAAATGCCGCCAGGGCTGGGCCAGAGGCTACCTGCCAGGGGTAGCGAAGGGTCCCTGGGGCTGAACGGACAAGCTGGACCCAGATTAGAGGTTTTCTCATTGTGGTCTTGCTTCGGATTCAGACCGGCCTGGTTATGAGTCCGGCCGCAGCACGGACTGGCTGCAGACGGTGGACAAGTGGCGTTTCTTTTCTAAGCTCCCCTTCCCCATCTGCACACAGGGACGCCGCCCCAGGGTGAGATGCTCCGGGCAGGTAAAGCGCTGGCACGGTGCCTGGCACATCCCCAGAGTTCCTGAGGCCGCTATGCACGGACTCTCCACGGCACTGAGTCCCAGGCGGCCGCGGTCTGACCTCCCTGGGAGAGGTCAGCAAAGGAGGCCAGAAAGCGGAAGTGACTTCTCTCCAGGCGCACACAGCCAGCAAGTGGCCGAGCTGGATCTGAACCCAACACAGCTCAGTCTGTCCCTGCCGCAGCAGTGCCCCCACAGCTGAGGATCCTGAGCCCTGGCCTCGGGTTGAAGGCACAGAATGGGGCAGCACTGCCAGCCCAGAGGGAGGGCCTCTGGCTTCCGGGGGCAGAGTGGCCCAGGCCTCACTCCCAGAATAACCCCGCTTCCCAGAAAAGGGAGTGTCCCACGGAGAAAGAAGGCTGCTGGGATGCAGGGAGGAGAGACATGGAGCCACATTGGCTGGATGTGGGCAGGGTTGGCAAGAGACGGAGAACGCTGGCTGGAACTTCTCAGCCTCTGCTCAGCCTCGGCACTCTCTGCATCTCTTCCGGGAGCTCGGCTCCGCGGTGCCCAGGGGCCCGCAGCGGGGACGGGGCAGGTGAGGGGCATTTCTGGAGGCCTCCCGGAATCCCCCATGCCCGGTTCAAATTTGTCTCCTTTGCGTGCGCCTTCCCGATTTCCAGAGCTCGCGCGCCCCCTGCTGACCGCGCAGGGCACCGCGCCGAGGAGGAGCGGGAGACCCACCTGAGCTCCTCGAAGGCGTTGATGTAGGCGCCCAGGTGCGGCTCGCTCACCGCCTCCGACTCCAGAAACGTCTTTTCAAACCTGGGGGCGGGAGCGCAGAGGCCTGGGGTCCTCCTTCCCTTCAGGACCACCTCCCCTCCAGTTCCCCCCAAACCTCGGGCCTAGGGATGAGGCTCCCCGCCCCATGGGTCCGGATCTCCCACTGAGCGAACCGGCCGGGCTCTGCCGGGAGACACCACCACCCGCCCAGGCGAGGACGGCGCGCACCTGGGCAGGAAGAGGCCGAGCGCCCGCGCGCAGATCCGCAAGGTGGTGGCCTCCAGCTCCGCCGAGATGGCCCCCGCCGCCTTCACGTGCTCTGCCACCAGCTGGGAGCGAGGCCACGCGTGAGCCCCGGACCGAGGCCCCTGCCCCCAGCTAGTGGCTCCAGCTGCCCTGCTGCCTCGCATCGCGGCTCCAGCTTCCGGCCACCTGAACGCGGGGGCCGGCTGGGAGCTGTGGCCTGGAGTTCCCCGCCTGCCATGCCACCAGGGGCCCCCATCCCGCCCCACGTGGGCCTTCAAGCTCCGGCCTGAGTCGGGAGGAGGGGCTGGGTTTTATAGCTGAGGGGCCGCCCAAACACCGCCTGGGCCAAACACAGCCCCCGCCCTCCCGGGCCGCACCATGTGGACGTCGATGGACAGCGACGAGTGGTACCGGTCTTGCAGCACCTCCGGGGCCACGGCGGCTGCCCAGCGGCTCTGCTCCAGCTGCAGGATGCTCTCGAAGCAGCTGGCGATCTTGGTCTGGGGGGAAAGGGCGCCGTGAGACCCTCCCGGAGGGAGATCGGGTGTCCCCTACTTCAGGAGCCGCGTCCTTGGCTCAGGCCTGGGGGGAGGGGGGGAGGAGGTGGGGATTGGGGGGGTGGAGCCCCGCATTGGAATCCTGGGCAGCCTGGGCGCTCAGCGTAGGCCCGCCCCCCGTCGCCTAGCCACGCGCGCCTCACCTCTAGGAAGCTGGTGTAATCGCTCTCCAGTTGGGCCCACACTTCTGGGGCCAGGAGCGGGGGCAGTGGCTCCGTGGACAGAGTGAGGTCAGGGGCGTCCAGGAAATTAGGGCTGGAAGGCAGGGCGGGGGTGATGAGGCAGCGGCTGCCCCCGCCCTGCTGGCTGGGCTCAAAGGGTAACACTCTCACCACCACCCCCCGCAGAGCCCCAAACCTGGGTCTCCAATCACGCCCCACCTCACCCCCAAGCTTGTCCCTGCCGGTTTCCTGGCTCCGGGCCAATCAGCTGTGTGCGCACAGAATGCACAGGAAGGGCTTCCTCCTGGACCTTGGCCAGGCTGCCTCGGAAGTGACCTCTGCCCTCCTGGTCAGAGTCCACCCCAAGCTGAGCTCTAAGCGCCCCGGTGCCACGCAGCTCAGTGCCTGTCGCTGCAGACCCCCCCCCCCCCCGCAGGGAAGCCCAGAGAGGGGCGTGTCTCTCAGAACACGTGACTGCGCCCAGGACCCTCCTCCCACGCGCTCTCCCCCCTGTGGCTGCGGGAGGCGACCCACCCGTCACCCTGCAGAGCCGGGAGCGCCGGCCGGTGCCCTGCGCCTCGGGGCACCGAGGGAGGGCGTGAGGGTAACATCCAGCCCACGCCGAGCAGGGAGAGCCGGCGGTTGCGTCCCGCCTGGAGGGTGCCCTTTCCTGAGTCACGTGGAGGCACCCTGTGGGCTAGCACGGGCCCTCCAGCGGGGTCCCTGCCCAGGCAGGGACGACCCCGGACGGTCTCCAGTTTGGGGAGCCGGCCCCTGGGGGCCCCTTGTGAAAGCACTGGCAGGGCACACCAGGGCCTGGAGCCCGCGGAGAGGGTGCCCAGAGCCTCCGGGACTCCCGCCATCGCCAGCCCGCGCCCGGGAAGGAGGGGAGGAGAAGCCGCACCTGCCGTAGACGTTGGCGGCCCAGTCCAGCAGGATGTAGAGCTGCTCGCAGCCGCGGGCGTCCCGCGCGAGCTCCTGCAGGCGCTGGGCCACGGCGCCGTGGTAGGCGCGCAGGTAGGTCTCCCAGGCCGGGAGGCCGGCGGCCGCGCACGCGGGCTGCACCTCCCGCCGCACCTTCTGCAGGTCGCGGCGAACCAGGCCGCCCAGCTCGGCCAGCAGCCGCGCCAGGCCCGCCGCGCCCTCCGCCGCCCCGGCGCCCGCCGCCCGCACGCGCTCCCCCGCGCTCCGCCGCACCGCGTCCTCCCAGAGCCCGCGCCAGCGGCGCGGCGTGCGCAGGAAGTCGCCGTCGGCGGGCGGGCCCGGGTGCGCCTCCTCCTCGGCGCGCACCACCTGCGCCAGCTCGGCCAGCGCGGCCGCAGCCACGCCGTCGGGGCCCAGCGTTTCGCGCACGATGGCGCGGATCTCCGCCGCCAGCCCGTCGTAGTGCAGGCACACGTCCATGGCGCGCCGCGCGAAGCCCGTGGGGTCCTGCTCGAAGGTGTGCGACGCCTTCTCGGCCACCAGGCGCGCCTCCAGGCGCTGCAGCTGTTCGAAGGCCGCCAGCAGCTGCCACTCGGTGATGAGATCCGCCACGGATTTGCCTTTTCGCCGGGAGGCAGGAGAGGGGCGGTGAGGGCACCCCAGGCTGACCCCGAGCGGCCTGCCTGGCCCCGAGCTCCGCTGAAGGCCGCTCCAGGAGCAACATCCCCTACTGCCCGAACCCCCGGAGTCACGTTTGAAGAGGCAGAACCCCAGGCCCAAGCCTGGCTGCAGACAGCATGCGGATCAGCCCCTGCCCCGCCCGCCTGCACCCTGCTCCCGCCACCCCAGCTCTGCTGAGCCCCATCTGGACCTCAAGTGCAGCCCCTCCTGCAGGCCCAGGGGTCAGACTGCAATGCCCAGGCTGCTGCCCGTGTCCAGCCGTGGGAGCACTTTGTGCGGCTCCTGCTCCGGGCCAACCCCATTCTGGGAGCCTCTACCTCCCCCTGGGCCCCTCCAGGCCGCCATGGCTCCCAGCAAGCTCTGTGACCCCGTGACCTAAGAGGGCGGGGCCTTGCCCATCACCCTAGTCGGGCCAGGAGCCAGGGAGGCTGGAAGAGGCCAGGGCTCTGGAGCCGCAAATCTAGATTCAAATCCCATTCCTCCCCTTCCCAGCTGTGAGACGTGAGAGTCACTTCATCTCCCGCGCCACAGAAATGCCAGAGGAATTTAAAATGCAACTGTGCGGGGCGGGGGCGGGGGCGGGGCTGGGGCGGGGGCTGGGGAGAGCCACCAGGCCCGGGCTCCTGTCCCGCCCTCTGGCCTCGGTTTTCTGGCTTAGCCCTCACCTGCCTCGGGTTCCAGCTCCTGCGGCTCCTCTTTGGGCGATGCCTGCCGGCGGACACCATCGATGGCCGTGGAGGGCTCCTCGGGGCCGGGGCCGGGGCCTGGCGCAGCAGGGGCCTGGCCCGGGTCCGCCGCCGGCCTGTGGTCCTGGGAGCGCCGCAGGGACCGGAGCAGGAAGCGGGAGCTGCGGCGGAGCAGGCCCGCGTCCTCCTCCGCGGCCCGGCCCCCGGCCCGCTGGCTCACCCGGGAGAAGGCCCGCCGGAAGGTGCCCAGGCCTGGCATCGAGGCCTCCCGCTGGGCGCTGGGTGCTTCCCCGCTGCTTGCCCGCCGAGTGCCCTGCGCTGGGGGCGGCCGCTCCCCGGGCTCCTGGGGGCTGTGCAGGTCCGGCGCAGCCGCCGCGGTCCGAGGTGTGGTCAGCATCGCGGCAGCGGGGAGCTGGGGACAGGAGGGGGCGCAGGAGGCCTGAGCGTGCCCAGCCGTGGGGGCGGGGCCTGGTGGGGGCCCAGCTGTGGTCAGGGAAGCTTCCCCCAGGAGGTGGGCCCGGGCTGTCAAAATGGCAGCTCCCAGGCCAGTGCTGTCTGTGCCAGGCTGCAGCCAGTGCGGAGAGGTAGACGGCCACTTCCTCCAGGAAGCCCCCCCACACCCGCTCCAGGGGTCTCCCCCAGGTGCACATCCTCACCGCTCTGCCAGGCCAGGCCCTCCAGCGGAGTGGAGAGGGGAAATGGCATGCAGTTCCTGGGGCCCAGCCCGAGCCACGGTGCCCTGGGCTGGACCCTGGGCTGCAGGTCCTCAGGCCTGAAGTGCCAACCGCCACCCCAGGGCTCACCGCCCCCAGGCCCAGCTCACCCACGTGGCCTGTCCGCCTGCTGCTGCTCAGGGGCCCTCAGACGCTCTTGGGAGCCCCCTGCCCAGGGGCATCGGAACCAGAGGGGGAGGGTCAGCTTGAGGGCAGTGGAGGAGGCAGCTTATCGGGGACTCGCAGGCCCGGGGACGCGGTGGGAGGGGCCCTGGTCTATATTTAACCAGGAGCGGGGGTGCCCGAGGCAGCTTCTCACCCATTCATCGCCCCCATCGCAGGGAGGAGAGGGTCCCTAGGCTCTGGGGGTGCAGACCAGAGGCTGGCCCTGGCCACCCAGAGCTTGGGGTACCCCCACCCAGGCCCCCCAGGCTCTGGCACATTCCCTTTCAACCAGCACGGCTGTGCTTGGCTTCCAGGCTGTGGGTTAAGCTCTGGGAGGGAGAGGAGAGAGCCTTTTGTGCCAGCGGGACCGGAAGGAGGTCGCAGCAGGGCTGGGGGGCAGGGAGGGGGGCTTAGCCTCAGAGAAACGGGGGCAAAGGAAGGGCAGGACCTGCTGCAGTCACTGGCCCCGAGGCTGAGCCCCAGCTCCCCACCCTCACAAGGGCCAGCTGAGGGCCAACACCGGGTCCTTGCACGTGGGGCAGGACAGGCCCTCACCCCCACCCCTCACCCAGGGGCCAGCAGAGGCCTATCTTCACTCGCAGAGGCTGCGGGCAGCTGGCAGGAGGCCCTGCTGAGGGAGGGGCAGGCCAGATGGCTGACGGTGCTTTGTCAGCCCCACCCAGGCCACAGGTCGCGGTCCTCCTTGGTGCCAAGGATCAGCGACCCTGCCCTGACCCAGACCCACCCACACAAGCCAGGAGCATTAGCACAGGGGCCAGGGCCCCTGCTCTCCCCACTCCCCGCGCCCTCAGCACCCAGCAGGGGCAGGCGTGGCGGTGAGGACCGTGCCAGCTGGCAGAGGGGCCCAAGGTGCGGGCAGCTCCCAGATGCCAGGAGGGGGGGTCAGACTTGAGGGTCTCCCCGGAGCTTAGAGGCAGGGGATTACGGGGGCAGGGGGCAGCTGGGGACTGGTCTCCTGGGAGATTACTTGGGGCCCAGCCTGCTCAAATCAGAGCTGCAGCAAAGGCCCATGGGGCCCAGCTGATCCCCCCCCCCCCCACCCGGTGGCCCTCCTGCAGCTCCCCAAGCCATTCCTGACCTCCCTGAGCACAAGGCGGCCGGCCACCCCTACTCTAAGCCCCACAGAGGCTCCCACCGCTGGGGCCACGCCGGGGAGACCTTCAGCCTCACCTGCAGCGCCCTCACCTGCACCCACCGCTCTGGCGCCTCTCAGTCCCGCACCCCTGCTTCTGCGCCCTCTCTCGCCTCTCGCTCTTTGGTCCCCAAATCTGACCTGGGTTCAGGACCCAGGGGTGCTGGCGCCCCGCTGCTGTCTGAGGGGCCCTTGGACGGTGCTGCACCACCTGTCGTCTCAGGGGCACTTGGGACTGTCCCCTCCTACTGGCCTGAGCCTCTGGGCACCGGCCGCCTCCCGGTAACCCCGGAGCCAGCCGCAGGAGGAGGGAACCCTCGGTGTCAGGTCGCCCCTACCTGCCCCGCACTGGCCTCTGCGCACCCCTAGGGCATCTCTCTGGCTCCCTGCCCCACTGCCCTGAGTGTCCAGAGGCCCAGCTCCAAGGCCCAGGAATCCCAGGCCCAGCCTGAGCCCTGACCCCGCACGCCCAGGTGAGGCCAGCGCAGCTGCAGAGCCCGCGGGAGGGGCGGCAATGCCACCCAGGAGACGTGGGCATTGGGAGCTCCCATCGGGTGCCACTGACGGTGACCAACAAGTGAGGCCTGGGCTTCCTCCCCCCCTACACCCGCCTCAGCGCCACCCCTGTTCCTAGACCTGCCCCCCCCACACCCAGTCTTCCCTCAGTGCCCATCCCACCCCCAGCCTCCCACCTGCCCTCGGCTGAGCCATCACCCGCCCTTGGAAGCTCCACACCAGCCGCTTCAAGCAGGTGCGTGTCCCCCAGGCGCCCGTGTCTCCCTCTCCCCTCCCGCCTGCCGTCCCCCCTCCCCTGGTCCCAGGGCCTGGCTCCTTCCTGGGCCCGGATCCTTTCTCAGAGCAGCTGGTGGAGAGAGGGGATCCTGCGGAAACACAAACCTCCCCGAGACCCTCCTTGCACGCTCGCTAAGCTAAGCGTCTCCTGAAATAAGACAGGTGTGTTCTCACCGTGCCGTCCACACTGTCTGGTAACGCTATCAGGCAAGAAAAAGCAGTCAGAGGGGAAATGGGGGAAGCGCCTGGTAAAACCGTCATTATTCACAGGAGACATGATCGTCCGCTTAGAAAACAGCTCCCCACGCCCCCGGAAAGCCTGACTCCCCGTCCATGGCCACACACATCCTGGTGAGACCCTCGGGGCTGCCGTCACTCAGACTCCCCTTGGCTGGCGCTCAAGCCTCTCTGGCTCCCCCCACGCCCCACCTCTGAGCACCAGAAGCACTCACCTCTCCCCCAGTTCGCAGGGCTGTGCCCTCTGCCCACAGTGACTCCCCCACCTCCCCGGCTGCCAGCTCCTTCAAGGCTCCTCAGGGCTCGGCACAGTGACTCCTCCTCCCAGAAGCCTTCCTGGACCCGCTGAACCGCAGAGCGCACTCAGCACCTCCCGCTCCGATCTGGTCTGGCCCTGGCAGGCCTTCTCCCGTCCTCAGGGACAAGCACAGGGTCTGGGGCATCTGCCCTCTAACCAGGGCGCCCTCAGAGCAGGGTTGGGCCTGACCCATTGGGCAGGTGCCCAAGGAACACAGATAAGCCGTCTAAGGCAGGGTGGAAGCCCGTGGTGTGCCCACACTTCCGTGCATAGGTCTAAGTGTGCCCCCTTGCGTGCTCCTCTGACCTAGAAGGTCTGTGTCAGCCGGTCTGCGAGTGCTCTCCCCAAGTCCGTCTGTCTGTGCCCGCACGCGTGTCGTATGTCCCTGCCTGCCTGTGTGTCCACTGTGGCTTAGCTGGCGCGCTGGCCTGGGCTCCGAGTGGAGCAGAGGCCATTGGCCGGAAGGCCCCTGGGAGGCCCGGAAGGTCCTCTCTCCCGAGTCCCCGCCCACCGGCCCGGTGCCCGTCACCCTCCTGCTCCACCTGCGTGGGACGTACCTGCTGAGCACGGAGACACTGGCCCTGGCGGGACAAGGCCACCAGGAGAGGCGGCGGAGCGCGCCCCAGCGCTGCCAGCGGTGCGGCCACTGGAGCAGCCAGAGCCAGTGACAACAGCTGGGACTTCCCAGCTGCAGCCAGCAGCCAGCCACTGCCTTGCCCACCAGCCCCTCCCCCAGCCGCCCTCCCCCCACTTTCACTTTCAGAAGCATTCCAGCCCCTGCCTTTCCAGCCAATCTCTCCAACCTTTGAGTCCTGGCAGCCCGGCCGGGCTCAGGCTGCGGCTCCGGGACCAGGAGGCGGCTCCAGAGCAGTGGACGCCCCTGGGGCCAGCTCCCACTGCCAGCTCCCCCTGCGGTCAGACCCCGGCCAGCGGGACCCTGTCCCACTGCGCCCTCCGGGACAGAGGTGCCAGCTCCAGGCCTGCCTGCCAGGCTCAGACTCGCCCCAGGGGGCCGCCTGAGAGCCAGGAGAGCAGAACCATGGGCCCGGCTGGTGAGGGACACGGGGGAGGGTCGCCCAGGGGGGGACAGGTGACAGCACTGGGTGCACTGGGCTCCCTGGGCCAGGTCTGCCTGGGAGAGGCGCGGGGCAGGCCCAGGACTCCCAGGCCCAGCTGAAGAGCTTCCTGGGAGGGAGGGCACGGAGACTTCCCAGAAGAGGCGCCCCCGCCCTGCCGAGGGGCATTCCGCCCGGAGCGCCCTGAAGAAACCTAGGGAAAACCCAGGAGGACAGATCCAGGCCTGTCCCACCTGGGCGGGAGCCACCGGGCAGGGGGATGACGGAGACAAGCTGTGGGCTGGTGTCGGAGGCCCGCAAACACAGACGGTATTTCTCCGGGCGCCAGAGGCTGGTGGCCGGGGCCCAAGTGAGCCCAGGGCTGGTGCCTCCTGAGGCCGCGCCCCTTGGCTTGAAGGTGGCCATCTCTCTTTTCTTTTTAAAAAATATATTTTATTGATTTTTTACAGAGAGGAAGAGAGAGGGATAAGAGAGTTAGAAACATGGATGAGAGAGAAGCATCGATCAGCTGCCTCTTGCACACCCGCTACTGGGGTTGTACCCACAACCAAGGTACATGCCCTTGACCGGAATCGAACCCGGGACCCCTCAGTTCGCAGGCCGATGCTCTATCACTGAGCCAAACCCATTGGGGCGGTGGCTGTCTTCTTCTCGTGTCCCTGCGTGGCCTTCCTTCTGTACACGTCTGTGTCCCCTCTCCTGATAAGGACGTCGGCCATGTTGGGTTCGGACCCACCTGCTGGCCCAGGCACCCACTCTGCCAATGCAGCGCCTCCTGAGTTAAGAGACCTGGTCCCAGCGTAAGAAATGTTTGAGCGAAATCCAGCCCTTACCCGACGGGAAGGCACAGGCTGCGGCAGCGCCTCTGCCACCTGCAGGTGGGCCACTGGGGGGGGGGGGGCTATGTTGCCACATCTTCCCTGGGAAGCCCTGGGTTTCCCACTGGGGTGATGAGCCCCCTGAGCCTGCGTGCCCCTCTGTGAAGTGGGGTCGTAAGAGTCCCAGCTCCAGCCGCCGGGCACCCGCTGGCTGGGTGGGCCGTCCCCCTCGCTCCGGCTGCCTGCCCACGGCCTCCGTTCCCTGCAGCTTAAGTGAGGGCCGGACAGATGGGAGGGGCGAGCAGGGTTCCAGAGACAGAGGCGCCCTCCCAGGGCTGCTCGGGGGGGGGGGGGGGGGGGCTCCTGCTGGGTGCCCTGTGGGCAGGTGCCCTCCACCCTCGCTGCACTGGGGCTCTGACTCAGAAACACAGGACTGCTCACGGCCCAGAGCTGGCGCGAGAGACCAGCCTCCAGCCTCGGTTTCCACCTCAGAGGACTGGGCATCCCCTGGGGACAGGCCCTGGGGGACCCTCCGTCGGACCCCCCCTGCCCCCTCGCTCACAGGGCACGTCCTGGGACCTCCACCCGGCAGACAGGCCCCGGAAGGCTGGTGGTGCCCAGGGCTGGGGTCGCTCCTGCACTCCCCCCCCCCCATGCCCCTCCATGCAGGCAGTCACCGAGGCTGGCTGCGCCCCAGCCTGCCCAGGCGAGGCCAGTTTTCAGCCAGAGGCTGTTACGCGTCTTCTATTCCACATCCCTGTCCCTGTTGCTTCCCCAGCATTCCGAGCGGAATCCCCCTGGAAAGGCCTGAGACAGGGGAGCCTGGGCCAGGGCCCGTCTGGCCGGTTGGGGGACGGCAGACGGAGGTCGGAGGTCGGAGGTCGCAGTCGAGGCCGGGCTGCACCCTTGGGAGAGGCACTGCTGACTATGAGCCCTTTTCTCCTCCATGAAGTAGGGCTGCTGTGAGTCTAATGGGTTCGCCTCCGCAGGACCTGGTTCCAGGGGGAAGGGCAGGGCTCGGACCCTCAGCACCCAGTGCCCGTCTGACCCCGGCGCTCCTCACCCCCGTGCGGAGGCCACGGGCAGATCCCACCGGAGACGGAGCCGGACTGAGAACCGGAGGCCGGGGCTCCATCCTGGGCCCCCACTGGCTGGGGATGGCGGAGCTCCCGGCTCCAAGGTGGTACCGCCAACACCAGCGGCCCGTGCGGAGGCCCATTGGGCGGGGCGGACGGGCGGGGCGTCTCCCGGGCGCCGCCCCCTCCTCCCCGGAGGCGCGGTGGGCGGGACCCTGCGGGGTTAACGGTGCCGGTCGGTGGCTGCGGGTTCCTGAGCTGCTCCGGGAGCCGAGGACGGGGTAGGGATGCTCTGCACCCCCTCGGGGCTGCCTCCTGGGTGTGCACCCCTCCTCCCAGCTCGCCGGGCACCGGGCGCTCCCCGCTGGGTGTGCACCCCTCCTCCCAGCTCGCCCGGCACCGGGCGCTCCCGAGTGGCACTGAGGGGGCCGCACGCCTGGGCCTCCAGCACCTGGGATTCCAAGCTCAGCTGTGGGTCGGCTGCGGGGCGCGGGGAAGTCACGTGCAAACGGCTGGGAGGGGGAGGATAAATCTCTGCGTGTGGCACCATGGCCCGCCCGCCTGCCACAGCGGGACCTGGAACCCCGCCCCTCCGTGCCTGGCCCTAAAGTGTCAGCAGGTCCCGCAGCACTTCCTGGGAAGTGTCTCCCCGCTTTCCACCTCCTGGAGGGCCCCGGGGCTTAAAGGACCCAGCACCCCTCCCGCGCTGCAGACCAGGGGAGGCCACGGAGCGCCTGGGCCTGTGTGGGGGCGCAGGGGTCCCGAGACTAAACTGAAAGCAGACCCCAGGCCGCAGGCAAACTGGCACTTCCGCCCCCACCTCTCCTGCATGGGGGGGGGGGCTGTTTTTGGAAGGAAGGGGCTTGGAGAAGCGCCCTGTTCTTCCTGGAGGTTAGAAGGCCGCCTGCCTCCCAGGGCGGGCTCCCGCCCGGTCCCACTGCCTGCGTGCGCCTGGGTGTTTGTGGGGCTGACATTCATGCCCGCTGCCCCGCCAGGCCCGGAGGCTCCGCCGGCCAGGTGGCCAGGCTTGCTGAGAGCAGGGGCCCGGCGGGGCGGGTGGCACACCAGGGGAGTGGCCCAGGCCTCTGCCCCCTGTCCTGGTGCAGTGGGCCTGAGCCAAGCAGCAATGGCGCCGGGACCCTCACCTCCCAGGTGGGCTCTGGGTCCAGCTGGCAGCTTCCCGGCCTCAGGGAGCCCGTTACAGCCTTGGGCCCCTCCCTCAAACCTCAGGGATCTTAACTGTGAACTGGACCTTGTAGGGTTTCCCGGGATCCAGCCCAGAAGGGGGCCCACCCCGTACCATTCCTGCCCGGAAGAGGGGTGAGAGCAGAGTCCTGCCCGCAGGGTCCCTCGGGGCTGCAGGCCCCCAGGAGGGGTGGCACGGTGGTCCAGGAGCCGCTCCTGCCTGGCCATGGGGCTCCGAGCAGAAACCCTGGCTGGGCGGCCAGCGGCAGAACCAAACTGTCCTCGGCCCCTCCAGTCCCACCGAGGGTGCCATTCCTAGAAACGCCTTTATTTCTGCTTCAAACCACAGAACACGAGGGGTGGTCCCTCCCGCCCCACCCTGGGTGAGAGAGGGGGCGCTGCAGGCCTGGCCAGAGGGGAGAGGCCAGAGGGGTGAGCAGAGGCGGCGTTATCCGGGGCTGAGGCCCCTCCCAGCCTCAGGGAGCAGTGGCCGTCGGCAGGGACAGTGGAATCAGGGAGCAGTGGCCGTCGGCAGGGACAGTGGAATCAGGGAGCAGTGGCCGTCGGCAGGGACAGTGGAATCAGGGAGCAGTGGCCGTCGGCAGGACAGCGGAATCCGGCCCCGGCCTGGTCCTACCCCTGGGCCTCGGAGCCGGCACACTGGCTGCCGGGGTGGCCTGGCGCGTCCCCGGGTGCTCCCGGCAGGCTCGGCGAGGGGGCTGCGAGACAAGAAGGCCCCTGTTGGTGGGGCTGCACCTTGGGGGTGGGGGACTGGCTGCAACTTCCCCACGCGGGAAGGAGGGGTGCCGGGACACCCCGGGCGGGAGGAAGGATGAGGTCAAACTGTGGAACCCCTGACCCCCCCCCCCCCAGAATAAGGGGCGGCAGATGGGTCCCGGGCAGACCTGGGGACGCCCCAGGACCCAAGTCCCACAGAAGGCGTGTCCTGGTGCCGTTCTGCGTGGAACCGACAGAGGAGGGACGGTGTGGGGGGATGGGTGGGCAGGCCCCTACCGGGCCCAAACTCCAGGGGCTGCTGTGTGGGTGTGTGGGGATGACATGTGAGGAGGGGGAGAGGGCAGGCAGGTGCAAAGCAACCCCAGCTGAGACCAAGTTCATCTCCAAACTACACAAGAGACCCCCCGGCCCAGCCCCCTGGCTCTCCCGCCTCAGGGGCTCCTGGCTGGCCCTCCCACCCTCACTGCTCCTCCAGCGAGCTCCCGGCCTCCGCCCTCAGACCCCAACCAGCACCTGTGGGCAGGACAGGCCTGCCATGGCTGGCCCATAGCCACCTGGTGGGCACCTGGGCTGGGCCTGCTCGGCACCTGGCACCCATACCCTCACCCCTCCTGGCCCTGGTGGACAGTGCGAGAGGGAGGAAGGGAGGGAGGAGGTGGGACTGGTGCTGAGGGTGCTCCCTGCTCACCCCTGTGCGGACCTGGGTCCCAATGTGGGTGAGGGACTGTGTGCGCAGGTGACTGGGGGGTGGGGGGAAGGAGGAGTGCAAGGCCAGGCAGTGCCTAGGCTCCAGGCAGAGGCTCACAGGCGGGCTGCGGGGCGGGTGGGGAGGTGGAGGGTGAAGGGCCTGCCTGCTGGGTGGACTGGCGGGCAGGGAGGGGGGAGGCCTGCCCGAGGGGCGGTGGGGAGACCTGCTCTGACTCCCTTTGGGGCACAGCACCCTCACTCACCAGCAGCAGCCTGGCTCTGCGGGGAGCCCCTCTGCACGCCCTCCGGGGGCCACCGCAGCTCCCCGCTCTCCACAGCGCCCGCCTCGGTGGGCTCCACCACGATAGAGGGCAGCCGCGGGCCCAGCCGCGGGCCCTTCTCCCTGGCACCCGCCGCAGCCTGCGGGAGGCGGGCAGGGTCAGGGCGGTGCGGGCCCTGGGCTCCCCTCTCCCTCCCACCCTGTGCTGGGACCCTCGCACACAGCTCTGAGAGGGCCCCAGGCCCTCCTCCACCCGCCCCCGAGGCTGGGCACGGGGCACTGGGGGTCACAGCTGCCCCGGGACCCACAGGGCTGCTTGGGCTGACCCCTGAGGCCCATTCTGCAGGCAGGAGCCCAGGCTGGTGAGGCCCCATCACCGTGACTGCACTCTCACCAGCACCTACCCTGCACCGCCCCTTCCCTTCCGGGTCCCCTGCTGGTCCTGGCCTCCTCCCTGCTCAGAGGAGCTGGGAAGCAGTTGCCGTGGCGACCGGAGCAGCTCCCTCAGGCTCATTGTTCGGTGCCCACCCACGCCCTCCGTGCCCTTGGCATCTCCGCCTCCCATTCGAGGCTGTGGGGCAGAGGCTCAGCGCCAGTCCACTGCGCGGCCCGCCCCTCCCCGCCCGCTGCCCCTCCGAGCCCCTCTGTGCCCGCTGCCCCTCCCCGCCCCTCCCCGCCCCTCCCCGCCCCTCCCCGCCCCTCCGTGCCCTGCTCAGGCTGGTCCCTCCGGAGGCCCTTCGCCCAGCAGGGAGCAGGTGGTGCACGGTCCACCTTCCCCAACCAGGGAGAGCCGTGAGGAAGGCGGGCACACAGCCCTGGCACCACCTGCCCTGCGCTCAGGTGCCCACTCCCGGCTCCCGCCCGGCCCTGAAGTGTGAGGAGAGGTGTCCCCGGCTGGGGGCTGTGGTCAGAGGGGTCTTCCTGCTGGCGCTGTGGTCCCGGCTGCGGCCTCGGCCCGCCTCCCGCCTCCCGGGCAGAGGAGGGGGCAGGGTGTCGCTGCCCCTCGGGGCGGGAGGCCCAGGCCAGGGCCCCCTCTGTCCGCCCGCCGGGAGGGAGCTGGGTCTGCACAGCGCAGGGAAGGAGAGCAAGGGGCCTTTGGGGGGAGCATGGACCCCCGCACCCAGAGCGGAGGGCAGGGCGCTGGCATTGCCTCGCCTGGCAGAGAACTGCCCTGAGACCAGCCCTGCGGCCCACGGGGGTGAGCCGGGCCAGGGCAGCTCAGCCTCCCCTCGCTTTCCCCACTGCAGGTGGGGAAACTGAGGCAGGCTCCAAGCACAGCCGGGGCCTGAGCCTGGCTCCTCCTGTCCCTCCAGGCTGAGGACTGGCACCCCTCCCCAGACCCATACCTTTCCAGCTGCGCCTCCAGCCCCCTCTGCTGGGCTGGGCTCCGGCACGCGGGGCGGGGGGCCACTCATGCTGCGGCCTGCGGGGCGGAAGGAAGTGAGTGGACAGACGTGAGGACAGGCCGGCGGTGGCCTGAGGCGGGTGCCCCGCCCCCGGAAGCCTCGCGCTACTCCAGCGCGGCCCGCCCCGCACCCCCCGCCCGGCTGGACCTCTGTCACTGCTCCTCCTGCCCCGCCACCCGCGGAGGGCGCTGGGCGGGCACCACACCGAGTGCCTGGGGCTCTGAGGCGGCCCGAGGGCGGAGGCTGATGCAGCCTGAAGGCCTGGGAAGGTTCCTGGAAGAGGGTCAACGACCTGAGGGGGAGAGAGAGGGAGCCAGGCCAGCAGGGAGGTGGGGGGGAGGAGAGTGAAGTGAAGCGGGGGGGGGGGGGGGGGGGGGGGATCCAAATTGGCTTCTGAGACTGGAGGCGGGGGCAGCAGGCCCCGGTTCATGTCAGCCAGAGGCAGAGGTGCCTCAGCCTCAGACTCGCCGCCTGCACTGAGCCAGAGGGAGAAGTGGGGTGGGCCCTGGCCAGCATCCTCAGTGGTTAGAGCACTGGCCCACGCACCCAAGCGTCCTGGGTTCTATTCCTGGTCAAGGGCACATACCTGGGTCGGGTGTCTCCCGTCAATGCAGTTGATGTGTCTCTCTCACATTGAAGTTTCTCTCTCTCCTCCTCCTCCTCCTTTTCACCCTCTAAAAAATCAATAGGGAAACATATCCTCGGTGAGAATTTAAAAAACGAGGAAGAAAAGAGCCGGGCTGGGTCTGGCAGGCAGACGCCTCCCTTTGGCACTGCTTGGGCGGCGGCCAGGGACAGGCAAGGGCAGGAGCGGGGCTGGGAGAGGGCGAGCGGGTCAGCAGGAGACAGGTCCGCAGGCCCCGCCGGCGGGGGAGGGTCCCTGGGCGCCCAGAGAAAGAGGGGCCGCTGTTCTGGGCAGTGGGGTTCAGGCCAGCTCGGCCCTGGCCCCCTGAGCGGCTGGGAGGCCACTGCCCGGGGGGCTCTGGGGGGGTCCTGGGGGCGGGCAGCCACCACACCCACCGGCCCCCTGTCATCCCAGGTGAACCCCCCCCCACCGGGCCTGACCCTCCCCTGGAGCCCGCCCCGTCTCACGGGAGCGCAGAGCGGCTGCGGCCAGGGAGGAGGGGGACCCGCGGCCGGCAGAGGGGCCAGCGGAGGGGACCCCGAGACAGACACGGGCCCAGAAAGGCGCCCCCAGAGGAGAGGATGAGCCGCAGGTGAGGCTGGCACCTGCCGAGCCCGGAGCGGCTGCCTCCCCCGCCAGGGCCAGTGCCGCGGGCGCGGGGCACCAAGGCTCCCAGCACCCCCCCTCCCCGGTGTGAGGCCAGCTCGGGTGCAGCCCCAGGCACTGCTCCCCGCCCGCCAGCCAGGGGCTCCCGCGGCCCCACGCCCTCCTCTTCCCGGGTCTCCGATGGAACCCCACCCTCCCGCTTCCCCTGCCCGCCGGGGCGCGCCGGGCCGGGCCGGGGAGGCGCCCGCTCCGCACTCACCTCCGCTCCGCTCTGCCTGGCGCTGCTGCCCTGCGCGGCCGCCTCCCCCGCCCCGCCCCCGCACCCCTCCCCGCTCCGTCCCCCGCACCCCGCTCCCTCCCTCCCCCAGCCCCAGCCCCCCCTCCGCTCCCCCCCCGCTCCCCCCCCCCCTGCTCCGTCCCCCGCACCCCGCCCACGCGCTCCCGGCCCGCCCCTCATTCACACCCACGCCCGCTGTTTTGCCCTGGGGCTCCGCTCCCCATAGACCCGGGGTCTGGCCTTATCAAGACCGCATCCCCCAACCTGACCCCTCCCTGGAGGTCCCAGGCGCCCAGGGTGCGGTTCAGGAATTCAGGGCACAGAACTGGTGGGGCCAGACACGGGGAGGGACACCTTCCCAGCCGGAGGGGAGAGGACCAGGGAGAGCGGCGAGGACGTGGAGGGCCACGGTGTGTGTGTGTGTGCGTGTGTGTGTGTGTGTGTGTGTTTTCACCTCCATCCCATTCCCAAAAAGGAGCAACAGCTCTGGACGTGGGTCCCACTCAGCCGGATGGATGTACAGCCCCGACTCCTGAGGCCACGGCACCAACCTCTGATCTGCCCAATCCCCACCCTCCAACCTCCCAGCATCCAGCATCCAACTCCATTCAGCACCCACCGTCCCTCATCCAGCACCCACTCCTCCAACCACTGTCACCTACCGTGCACCACCCAACATTCACCACTACCCCCAGGCAGCAGCCACCACCCACCACCCACCATCCATCACCCACCACCCGCCATCCATCACCCACCATCCATCAACCACCACCCACCATCCACCAACCACCATCCACCACCCACTACCCACCATCACCACCCACCACCCACCACCCACCATCACCATCCACCATCCACCACCCACCATCCATCAACCACCACCTACCATCCACCACCCACCACCCACCACCCACCACCCACCATCCACCATCACCATCCATCACCCGCCATCCATCACCCACCACCCACCATCCACCACCCACCATACACCATCCAACATCCAACACCCACCATCCACCATCCAACACCCATTAACCACCCAACCCAGTCACCATCCACTCTCCAACCACCACCACCACCCATCACGCTCCCATCCATTCCCACCCTCCCCTTACCAAGCATTAGCACATTATGAAAATACCCATCAGTCCAACATTCATTCACCATCCATCCACCCACCCACCACCTATCCACCCACCATTCACTATATAACAACTTTCCATCAGTATGTAACACCTGTCTACCGCCCTGCCGTTCATTTATATAGTCACCACACATCTGACTGCCAATGCCAATCCACCATCTATCTGCTGTTCACCTATCCAGATTCACTCACCACCCACCCACGAGCCTCCAGCCATCCAATCAGCCACCATTCATCCATCCACATTCACTCACCACCAGTCATTTGTACCCTCATCCATTCGTATCTTTATGAACTACAACCCACCAATTACTTCCCTACCACCCAACCATCTCTTACTCCTATCAACCCATTCATTGTCCACCTCACAGAATCTTCTATCTGTCCATCCACCACCAGCTTTCATTCACTCTTCATCCAAAGTGTCACCTACCACCATCCACAGTCATTTCCTCCGGAAGATGGACGGAGCGCCCTCTATGTGCCTCGCATTGCGCTAGGTGCTCAGGACGGAGGATAGCGTGCAGAGAGAGCAGTGAGCATTCCCCGACCATCGCACTCCGCCCACCTCCATCTACTCATCATGTGTGCATTATCCCCCATCCGTTAGTCACTACTCATTCAACAGCCACCTTCGTTCATTATCCACTCACCATCCATTTGCCACATACCACTCACCACGCCCCATCCATCCATCTCTCCACCGTCTCCACCACTTGCCTTTCGTGAATCCCTTTTCTAAGATATCTAAGCCATCAGCCATTAATCACCTAATCATCATCTATTCACCCAGAACCCATTATCCATTCCCTATTCACCTCATCTCCACGTCCACAGGAAACAACCCATTACCCAGCCACCGAGGAGCCACCCATTTATTTGCCATCTATGCCCCATTCATGCACTATCCAGCCACCACATACTTGTCCACCACTCATTATCCATTCACACTTATCTCCCATCTGCTTATCCATTCTCTACGGAAAGATCCATCACCATCATCCATACTTCTGTGGTTCAGCCACCAGTCACACCTGTTACCTGCAATTAATCCACTCTAGGTTCTTTCAGTTTCCGTCAATTCATCAATTCTGTGTCCATACCCCTCTACCCTCCATCCAATCTACAGTCTTAGCCAATTACCATTACATAGCTGCGTTCACCACCCACCAACTCCCATCCGCCCACAACCTAGCACCTCCATCTAGCATGCTCCCGGTACCTATCCTACCATTATCTACTCACCCCCACAGTCTACCATTGCATCATTCATCCGTTTATTCACCTCCCCTTCCAGCCCTTCACCCAGCCAACCATCCACCTACCTGGTAACCACCTGTCCATCAACCCGACATGCACTCTTCTACTCTCCTTGTATTTTGTTCTTATGCAATCCATACACATAAACATCAGGGAGCCATTCTCATTCCCATCTCCCCACCACCCATCTTCATCACTCACTCAGTCATCCATCCATCCATCTTCTTACCATTCGTTTGCCCATTTATTCATAAACTAAACATGCACTTATTGATAAATATAATATTAAACATGTATTATTTAATATTCTGCTGGATGGAGCGCCTTTCACCATCCATTTGCCACATACCACTCACCAGGTACCATACATCTATCATATATTACTAGTTCCAGCGCTGGGTTCTGGGATCATCAAGAGGAAAAGGCCCCGTCCACATTCATGGTCTGATGGATTCAGGGTATGATGGTCCCCAGAGGGAACAGATCAGGCAGAGACGCATCAGTGTGAACATATGTATTGTGTCAGAATCCCAGGCCTCCACTTCTGGCCACAGGATGCTGGAGCTCTTTGCACAAGTTCGTCTTGAGGAGTCTGGAGTGGGGGCATCACTGCTCACCGCCAGACACACGGGAGTCCGGAAAGTGTGTGCTGCAGGCCCCCCCCCACAAGGCCACCCCACTCCTGTCCACGTGGGCAGAGCTGCTCCCGCACTTGTTAATGCGGGTGCGAGCTGCCACCTAAGGTGTTGGGTGCCATCCCAGGTGTCAGCTGATGGTTGTCACAGCTCCGGGGGGTGCTCCTAACGGGCTCGGGCCCGTGTGGAGTAAAGCTCTGACCAGGAGCAGAAACAGGGGGACAGGAAGTCTCTTTACGGCTGGGCCTGGAGGCCCATATCTGAGCCTGCACAGTCAGCTCTGAGTCCCACCTTCGCCTCCAGCCTTTCATTCTGTTTCTCCTCCCCTCTCCCCGCCTCCTCTCAGCCCCCTCGCTGAGGTCTGGAGGCAAGAGCTTGTCCCGGCCACGCCAGCCTTTGCTCTGAGTCCTCAGGAGCCCCGCCCTCTCTGAGCCTGGTCCCTGCCCATCCAGTGGAAGGATGGACTGGACTGAATGAAGACTGAAGAGCAATCATCTCTGAGATGGAACTGTCCCCGGCCCAGCCCTCTCACCCACACCCTCACCCTCACCCTCCAAAGCGAGGGCGGCGGCCCGGTCTGGGCGTCGTGGTTGGTGGGACTCAGGGCCCGGGGCAGGGCCGGGAGGGTTCGCTCTCGGCGCCCTCTTGTGGTCATTCTTGGGTAGAACACCCTACTCTCCTCGAAGGTCACACAGCGGAGCAAAGCGGCAAAACAGCGTTTGGGGTTCATCGGGGCATTTGGCATTTGAAGTGTGGCATGAGCATGGCCGTCCTACACTTTGCCCTCCTGAGCTGACCTCTGAGGGCAGAAGGTCCCAGGGGAGGAGTGGACGGTCCGAGGGGGTGAATGGCCGCGGGAAGAGGAGGGTCTGATGGAGAACACCCCCCCCCCCCCCCATCTACTGCCCCCGCCGGAAGGGAAGTCGGGGATTTCAGGGTCTGGCCCCAGCACTAACCACGCCACCCCCCCCCCCGCCCCTAACTATTAGCGGACGGCGCAGTTTCCGGACATTCCCTCCGTACAAACACCAGGCTTCGCTGTTTAAAATGCCATCGTAAAAAATAAATAAAAATAAAAATAAAATGCCATCGTAAGCGCAGCCCTGAGCGCAGGGCGAGCAGGGGGGCACAGGCAGGGCGCCTTCCCGGGGTCGTGGTAGCCCTGGAGGCCTGCGGGGTGCCCAGCCGCAGGAAGCGGGGCAGGTCGTGGGGCGGGGAGTCCGTCCTCCCAGCTGGGCCGGAGTGGGGGGAGAGGGGAGGAGGAGGAGGAAGGGGGAGGAGGAAGAGGAGGAGGAGGAGGAAGGAGGAGGAGGAGGAGGAAGGAGGAGGAGGAGAAGGAAGAAGGAGGAGGAGGAAGGGGGAGGAGGAAGAGGAAGGAGGAGGAGGAGGAAGGGGGAGGAGGAGGAGGAAGAGGAAGGAGGAGGAGGAGGAGGAAGAAGGAGGAGGAGGAAGAGGAAGGAGAAGGAGGAGGAGGAGGAGGAAGAGG
>NC_140503.1:1981364-2231364 GCF_964339955.1 Pipistrellus hanaki
AAAAAGGAGGAGGAGGAGGAGGAAGAAGGAGGAGGAAGGAGGAGGAGGAGGAAAAAGGAGGAGGAGGAGGAGGAAGAAGGAGGAGGAAGGAGGAGGAGGAGGAGGAGGAAGGAGGAGGAGGAGAGGAGGAAGGAGGAGGCAGAGGAGGAGGAAGGAGGAGGGGGAGGAGGAAAAAGGAGGAGGAGGAGGAGGAGGAGGAGGAAGAAGAGGAGGAGGAGGAGGAGGAGGAGGAGGAGGGGACCGGGCGGGGCCTGGCCCCTCAGGCGGTGGGAGTGGGGGTGAAGGGAGCCCCGCTTCCCCTCGGACCTGGGGCTGGAGCCTGTCTCTCCGTCTGTGTCTCCGGGTCGTTGCGCCCCCTCCCCCCCCTGGGCGGGGGTTCCGGGGTGCACGAGCCAGAGGAGGCCCTGGGGACCCCCTTAGCCCGCCGCCACCGCGGCTTCCGGCCGGCACAGCCGGGGAAACTGAGGCTCAGAGGGAGGGGTGGGTCCGAGACCGGAGGCGGAGCTGCGGGGACCCACACGGCTCACCGGGGAGGGCTGCTCCCCGTGTCCCAGGCCGCGCCCCCGCGCCCGGAGCTCCCGGGGGCCGGGAGGACGGGGTCCGGGCCGGGGAGGACGGGGGCCGGGGGGATCGGGAGGACGGGGCCCGGGGGGGCGGGAGGACGGGGTCCGGGGGGCCGGGAGGACGGGGTCCGGGCCGGGAGGACGGGGGGGCCGGGAGGACGGGGCCCGGGGGGCCGGGAGGACGGGGTCCGGGGGGCCGGGAGGACGGGGTCCGGGCCGGGAGGACGGGGGGGCCGGGAGGACGGGGTCCGGGGGGGCCGGGAGGACGGGGGCCGGGAGGACGGGGTCCGGGGGGGCCGGGAGGACGGGGTCCGGGGGGGCCGGGAGGACGGGGTCCGGGGGGGCAGGGAGAACGGGGTCCGGGGGGGCCGGGAGGACGGGGGCCGGGGGGGCAGGGAGAACGGGGTCCGGGGGGGCCGGGAGGACGGGGGCCGGGGCCGGGAGGACGGGGTCCGGGGGGGCCGGGAGGACGGGGGCCGGGAGGACGGGGTCCGGGGGGGCCGGGAGGACGGGGTCCGGGGGGGCAGGGAGAACGGGGTCCGGGGGGGCCGGAGGACGGGGTCCGGGGCCGGGAGGACGGGGGTCCGGGGGGGCCGGGAGGACGGGGGCCGGGCCGGGAGGACGGGGGCCGGGAGGACGGGGTCGGGCTGGGCGGGCTGGGCGGCCCCTCGGGGACTGAGGCCGGGTAATGGGGGAATGGGGGGAAGGGCGGAAGGGGGGTGCTTGGTTCCGGCTGAGGGGCCGGTGGCGGATCGGGGACCGGGGGACCGGGCCGTGCGGGGGAGCGCGGGGCCCCCCAGAGGCGGGGCTGGGACCGGGCGGACCGGCGGCGGGGCAGCGGGGGGGGGGGGGGGGGCGGTGCCTCGCCGCCAGGTCGCCCCCCCCCCCCCCGCCCGCTCCCGGGAGGACGGAAGGCTTCTGAGCGGGACTGTGCTCAGAGCCGGCCTTCAGGAAGGTGCCCCCGGCGCCGCGGAGGGTGGGAGCCTGCGGGTGCTGCAGGAAGGTGGGGCAGATCCTGGGGGTGAGGAGGGCAGGGGCCGGGGTGCACAGGCTGGTGACGGCACTGTCCCCTCCAGCACCACTGCCTGTCACCCTCCCTGAGCCCGCAGGTGAGGCCTGTGTGACGGCAGGCTGGGCCTCAGGCTCTGCCCCGGGGTCTCCATCTCCCGTCCAGGCGAGGAGCGGGGCCCAGCTAGGCCAGCGCTCGCGCCAGCCCACAGGGCATTCTCCTGGGCATTCGCTGGGCGCCGCGGGCTCACGCTGCGGCAGTGGCGTGGTCCCTGCAGGCACACACTGGGGAGGCAGGGCAGAGCTTTCCCAGGGGGCAGGGAGGAGGAGCGGGACCTGCCTCCCGGCCCTCTGCCTCCTTCCTCCTCGCACACACCAAGTGTCCCGCCCGGCGGGCACTGCTGTGCTGCCACCTCCAGCCCTCCGCTGTCAGCTGGGGCGCGAGGAGGAAGAGAAACACCCTCAGGAAGAGCTGTGGCCCGAGCGCCAGGCGGCAGGCAACCTCAGGAGCACCGCCAGGGCCACTGCAGCCGCAGCGAGGACCAGGTCTGGCCTGGCAGGCCGGCGCAGCCTCTGCCGCCACTCCTGAGGCCAAGCCCCCCCCCCCCCCCCCACCTTCGGGACTGGCCGCCTCTGTCCCCTCTTGCCTGCGGGTTTCCTACCTGGAGAGGGACTGCCTGGCCTCCTCTTGCCCACGTCTCAGCTACAGCACCCCTCCCCCAGAGGCAGGCACTCTCCCTCGCCAGCACATGGCCGCCTTCCTCGCAGCCCTCGTGGCTCTGCAGTTCTCTCTTCTCACACTGCGGTCTGCGGTCTGCCCCTGCCTGGATGGATGCTCGGTGTCTGTCTTGGCCTCGGCCCGGGCACCTAGAACAGGGCTGACAGCAGCAGCCTTCAGCGCTTCGGGCTGGCTGAATGAGTGCACCCACATCACTTCTTTTAAAAAATATATATATTTTATTGATTTTTTACAGAGAGGGAGAGGGATAGAAAGTTAGAAACATCGATGAGAGAGAAACATCGATCAGCTGCCTCCTGCACACCCCCTACTGGGGATGTGCCTGCAACCAAGGTTCATGCCCTTGACCGGAATTGAACCCGGGTCCCTTAAGTCCACAGGCCGATGCTCTATCCACTGAGCCAAACCGCTAGGGCCACATCACTTCATGCAATTCCATATGATAGATGTATAATTATCTGTGTCTACTGATGGGTGTTCACATTTTCATTAAATAGATTTTTATTGATTTCAGAGAGGAAGGGAGAGAGGGAGAGAGATAGAAACATGAGTGATGAGAGAAACATCATTGATTGGCTGCCTCCTGATGTCCCGTACTGGGGATCGAGCCTGTGACCTCCTGGTTCATGGTCAGCACTCACCCACTGAGCCACGCCGGCTGGGTGGTTTTCATCATTTTATTTTTTTGTTTTGTTTTTTAATAAAATGAGACAGTTAGGTAACCCAGTTTGCATAACTGACAGATGCTAAAGTCAAAATTTGACCCCCAGTGTCCACTGTTCACTACATTCTATTAGAAGTTTCTTCCTGGTGCATTCTGTGTTGTATACTACTGAAATAGCAAAATGTTCAGGTGTTCTTTCCTTTACATCTTTTCTATGACATTTATATATTGTTAGAGAACACTCTATGTTTCCTTATTTGCAAATTTCCTGTGGAGGCTTCCTTGAAGTTCGAGTATTAAAAAAGTACTGTCACCCAGGCTCAAAGCTCTCCAGTGAATTCCTATTGCATTTCAATATCAGTTTTCATTATTTTAATTGCAAATAACCCAGTAATGATTATTATTGTACATACTAGAGGCCTGGTGCATGGATTAGTGCACCGGTGGGGTCCCTCAGCCTGGCCTGTGGGGATCAGGTCAAAACCGGCTCTCTGACATCCCCAAGGGGTCCAGGATTGCAAGAGGGTGCAGGCCACACCAAGGAACCCCACTGGTGCATGAATCCAGGCCTCCAGTATGTATACAAGATCTTTGGTTAATCTCTTCCCACCCTCCCCCTCTTCCCTTCCCACTGAGATTCATCAGTCTGTTCCATGTTCCCATGCCTGTGGTTTCTGCTGCTACATTGAAGTCTACCCCCTGGTGGTCAGTGTGTGTCATAGCTACTGGCCGGTCACTTAGGCTTTTATATACATGGTCACCATTAGAGTCCCGCAGGGGCACGTGGGAACAGGGCAATGGAGAGCATGAAAAGTGGGCAGGGGCTGGGGCAGGGAAGGGATGGGGAGCTCCCAAGGCTTAGCACGTGGCCCCGATCTGGAGGAGCAGTGGGCTGTGAGGGCGACAGCCAGGAAAAACAGACGGTGCTGAGCAAAGTGAGAGTGGCTGGAGGGGAGCGTCCAAGGCGGAGGGTGTGGCAGGTGCCACGGCCCTGGGGCAGGAGGCGACAGGAACAGCCCAGGAGGCCTGTGGAACCGGAGTCTGACACGGAAGAGGGCGAGCAGCCCCGCGAAACCACAGCCCAACCCAACTCTCCTTTTCCTGCGGCCCCGGAGTCCCCCCCTCGCCCTTTCCCAGCCAAGACGCCACAGAGGCAGCCCTGTTCTCACTGCCGTCTCCGTGGCTTTCTTTCCGCCTTCAGTCTTCAGCCCTTCACCTGCCGCCTCCTGGGCTCCATCCCGTAGCCGCCCGGCCCCGTCTGCAGCCCTCCCTTCCCCGGGCCAGGGGTCCACAGCCCGGCACCCCCGCTCCAGCCGTCACCCACCCCAGGGCCGGGGCGATCGCGCGCGAGTTCCCGGCGGCCCTCCTCTCCCGTGGCCCACACCGGGCCTGGCAGGGCGGGGATGCCATCGCCTCCTCCCCGTCACCCCAACGAGCCAGCGACCGCGGGGACCGAGGCTGGAGACCCGCGGCCGGCGCTTCCCACCAAGCTGCCTCCCCGGGACGCCGCCTGCGGGAGCGATGCGGGGGCAGCGGAACTGGGCGCTGTCCGGGCCTCGGTCTCCCGTCCGTCACCTCCGAGGCGGGCCGGCGTGGCCAGGGCCGCTCCGAGCTCGGCATCCCGCCGCCGAGGCGTCTGCGGGGCCCAGCGGCCCAGGGCCGCCCCCGCGTGCGCACGCGCCGGCGCCGCAATCTCGGCGGCGCAGTGGCCCCGCTCGCCCCGCCCCGCCTTCCCGGCATCCCGCCTCCTACGGCGAGCGGCGAGGCCCTTCCCGCGGGAGCCGGGCCGGGAGCGGCGGGGGCGGGGCGGCGCGCTGAGGTCAGCGCGGCGACGGCCGGCCCCCGCGGTTGGCTGCGCCGCTGGCCGCGCCCTGGTTGGCTGCGGCCGCGGGCTGGGCGCCGGGTCGGGGCTGGGTCGCTGGGGCGCCGGCCGGGCTTGCGCAGCGCTCGGTCCGCGTCGCTCCGGGCGGCGGGAGGGCGCGGCCGCGGGCGGGGCTGAGGGCCGCGGGCGGGGCGGGCCGCGCCGGGCGGAGAGGGCGGCGGCGCCGAGGGGAGGAGACCGGCCCATGGACCCGCGGGGCCCGGCGCCCCAGACGCTTCGCCGCCGGGACCGAGCCCAAGATGTCGGCCTAGGCCGGGGCGCGACGACGCGCACGGGGCGGCGACGAGGCGCCGCCGGGGCTCGCGGCCGCCGGGTCCCCGAGGGCTCGCCCTGACGGGCCGCCGCGCGGGGCGGCGGGAGCGGGCGCGGGGAGCGGGCCGCGCGGCACCATGTCGGCCAAGGTGCGGCTCAAGAAGCTGGAGCAGCTGCTCCTCGACGGGCCGTGGCGCCACGAGAGCGCGCTGAGCGTGGAGACGCTGCTGGACGTGCTGGTCTGCCTGTACACCGAGTGCAGCCACTCGGCCCTGCGCCGCGACAAGTACGTGGCCGAGTTCCTCGAGTGGGGTAAGTGCCCGGGCCGCGGCCCCGCGCCCTGCCCGCGCCCTCCCACCTGCCGCCGCCCCGCGGCCCCCGCGGCCCCCGCGCGGCTCCCGGTCCCTTCCTGCGCTCCTCGGCCCTCGCTCATCCGCGTTCGGCCGTCCCGCCCCCTCATCCTGCCCCCGGGAGCCACATCCTCCGTCCCTCCCCCACCCTGGCCCGGCCATCGCCCCTGCCGCTTCCTAGATCCACCCCGGAGTCTGGATATCATTTCCTGCAGCTCTGCCTGGATATCCGCCCCCGCCCCCGCGCCGGGGTCCGGCCCGGCGGCCACTGCCTCCCCCTCCGCCCTGGCCCCCGCCCGCGGGCCTCTCCTCGGTGACAGCCGGCCCGCTGCCCCTCCGCTGCCGCCGCCGCCGCCGCGGATGGCGAGGCGGAGAGCCCGGTCTGCACACCGCGCGGAGCAGATCGATTCGTTCCTCTGATTGTGCCAGACCCTCGCCGTGTCTTAGGGGGTAGCTGGAATGCCAGGATGTGGGGGTCACTCAGCTTTCTTCATCTGACGCTTGCATGCCTTCATTCATGGTTCTAGGATGCGGTAGCCGTCGGCCCCCTGAGCTGTTAGCTTTATTGGGGCGTACATTTCCCTAGAAGCCGGAAGGCAGTGAATCCCTTTCGCTTCCCCTTCTGCTAACGGGGCGTCTTGTCCAGACCCTCAGGCTCGCCTAGAAGAGCTGGTGGACGACCCGGCCCGGGCCGCACCCAGAAGCCTGTCCCCGGGTCATTGGTGTCAGCGGCTCGGTCGATGTGCGCACCAGTAATTCCTAATCTAATCTCCGATCAGGCTGCTGTTTACATGAGGAAACAAGGGCATGTAATAAGGCCTCTGCCCTGCCAGAACGGTAACCGGAATTGGAATTGTGTGCACAAGTTAAAGCTCAAGGGCCGTGTTCTTTCCAGGCCTGCGCGGGTTTGCTCCTGAGGGAGATGCTGGCCTGGCGCCCTGTGAGAGCAGCCCCTCAGCCGCCTGTCACGCTGTGTTTCGGGGACCCGGCCGTGGTCACATGCAGTCTGAGGGAAAGGGGGTGCTCACTCTCGGGGGTCCTTTAGCAGCGACCTGGTTTCCAGCGGAGTGACTGACCGGCTCACAGCTAATGTGGCAGTGAGGTCTTCGGTGCCGGCCACGTCTCAGCCTTCGGAGCATTGTATCGGCCACTCCTTTCTGAGCGTGTCATCTCGAAAGCCAGTTCCACATCAGGTTCAACCCAGCACAGCCTGTGAGTAAGAGGATGATTGGGAGGAGGAAGTGGAGGAAGGTTTAGCCGGTGAGGTGTGGACACGCTGGCCTGTGGCCCGGAGACCGGGCTGTGCCTGGACGGGGTTTGTCCCTGTGGAGCAGTGGTTGGTGCAGGCCCCTCACCACCAGGCAGTCAGCCCCTCTGGAGCGTGGGCTTCCCGGAGGAGGCTCTCCCCGCACGTGGAGGTCTTCCTCTGGGAGGTTTGACCTTTGCAGATCTAAACAGATGTGTGCTATGAAGGTGGAAATACTTTCAAAATTGTATTCCGGCCCTTTGAGAGTTATAACTATACTAGAGGACCGGCGCCCAAAATTAGTGCCCTGCCCTGGGGGTGGGGGGTCCCCTCAGCCCAGCCTGTGCCCTCTCACAGTCAGGAGCCCTCCAGGGATGTCCTACTGACAGCTTAGGCCCGCTCCCCGCACTGCTGTGCTCTGCTGAGTGGCGTTGAGCATCTGACCTCTGGTAGTCAGTGTGCATCATAGCAACTGGTCATTCTGCTGTTCAGTCAATTTGCATATTAATCTTTTATTATATAGGATTATTATAAAAAGGCTAATATGCTAAGTGTCCCTCCACCCATCTGACCGGATCTATGATGTGTACTGACCACCAGGGGGCAGACGCTTAATGCAGGAGTTGTCAAGCTGCAATGACTTGGCAGCGGCGGTTCCTGGTTGACACACCTTGAAACCGGAGAGGAAGGAGCCTGATTCCCCTTGGGGCCACGTGATTCCACCTTTGGCCGTGGGCTATGTTGTTGCTGGGGCATTGTGGGCAATTATTGCACATTTGGGTTTGCATTTCACACCCTGTATGATGGCAACTTTGTAGAGTGCCCTCTCACACTCTGGGACCCCACGGGGAAAGTCGAGAGTCAGTTTCAGCCCGATCTCCACAGGCCAGGCTGAGGGACCCCACCTGCGGAGGGACCCGCCCACTCTGCAGACGCTGGGGAGGGGTCTCGGGAGGTTGGCTCCAGGCTGTGTCCAGCCCATCTCACCCAGGCCCGCCTCGCCAGCCACCTTCTAATTAATTTCCTTTGAGTGTGCAGGGATCCATGCACCAGGTCACTAGTTACTAATAAATTATATTGTCCTAAGAACTTAATTCACACGGAAGTGTAAACTTGAAGTTACACAGAGAAAGAATGGGCTTAAATGTAAGGTGGCATTTTAATGAAATACATTTTATGAATAGTACTATAGAAAAATATATTAAAATATATTTTATGAATAGTACTTAGCATATGTTAACATATGCGCCACTGTAACTGCGGTGGTGTGTTAGTAGTACAACATGCGTGCAGTCCTTATTTATTGTTACTTGGGATGCCTGGTGATTGAGATTGGGAGGCAAAGAGTGGTCTTTTTAACAGAGTCTTTGTGGAGCATTGCCAGGCACCTAACTCCCTCTGCTCAGGAGGCTACTGCAGGCTGTCAGCCTGTGGATGGTGGAGTTTTTGGAGTCACATTCTGTGTGGTGTTTGAAACCTTGGCTGGGTTGTGGCCTGTCATGCAGAGGCCAATCCTTTCCCACCTTCCAAATCTTGCTAGTTGTCAAAGGACAATTATGTGGAATTCTAATGAAGAAAAATAGCTGATTCAGCTCTGACTTGGAGACTTACTAGGAAATCTTTGGGGAAATCTGGAAAGTATCTATACTAATAAAATGGTAATATACTAATTAGACTGGATAGACCGGACGTCTTCTGGATGTCCTTTTGGACAAAGCCACAGTAGTGGGGGCTGAGGCAGAGGTGGTTAGAGGCAATCAGGCCAGCAGGGGAGAGCAGTTAGGGGTGATCAGGCCAGCAGGGGAGAGCAGTTAGGGGTGATCAGGCAGGCAGGCAGAGATGGTTAGGGGCAATCAGGCAGGCAGGGGGACAGGGGCATCAAGCAGGCAGGCAGAGTGGTGAGGGGCCAGTGGTCTCAGATTGTGACCAGGCCAGCCGACGGACATCCCCCGAGGGGTCCCCGATTGGTGCAGGCCGGGCTGAGGGGCCTCCCTCTGCATGAATTTCGTGCACTGGGCCTCTAGTAGTTATGAAGTTGTTACTTTTTAAATGAAGACCGCCTCTGCTCTTGTTTTATTTCCAGTGTTGCATGGGGAGAGTCGTCCTGGCTTCGTTGCAGGTTTTGTCTGTGGTTTTCCTTTCATTGTGTTTTTAGTTCCATTAGTTTCCTCTGTTAAATCACGGGCCTTAATTAAATTAAAAGTTGGAACTGTCCTGCTTTGCATGTGTATTTTTAAGCTATTTCTAATGCGTATTTGATAGTGTTTGAAGCAGAGCCACGAGACACTGCCATTTCAGCACATGAACAGCAACAAATAGGGACAGCTACAATGAGGGTTCTTTCCTCTCTGTCATACAGAGGTGCTTTTGCAGTGTTACATGCAACCCCACGTAAACACCATGGCCAGTGTTACACGGGTGGAGCTGCTGTTTGCACTGGATGGACCGCAGCGGCCTCCGCACTGGTCCCGCTGCCCGTAGCCGGGGCGGTTTAGGGCGCGCAGCTGGCCAGGCACCGGGGGGAGGCCGGCCTGGTCCAGGGCACCTCCTCCTCCTGACGTACTTCCTCTGTGAGGAATTGTAAATGCTTTCCCATTCTGATTGCAGCAGTGCCTTCTCAGAGCTCTCCTCTCTGGTGTGGAGTTGGGGGTCTGTCACTGTGGGGACGGGTGCTCAGCACTAGGTGTGAGTGGGATGACTAGCAAGTCAGGGAATCCAGGCTTCACAGATGGAGCTGAGCATCCCAAGGTTCATTCTAATCTGAGCGGTCTCTCCAGCGAGGCCGGTTGCATAATGGGAATGCTTTTTTTTTTTTTTTTTTTTTTTACAACTTTTTAAAATCTTTACCTAAAGATATGCTTTTTATTGATGAGAGATAGATAAAGAGAGAGACAGACAGACAGACAGACATTGTGCGAGAGAGAAATATCAATTGGTTGCCCCCATAAACACCCGACCAGGAATCAAACTCATGACCTTTCAGTGCACTGGACAGTGTTCCAACCACCTCAGCTACACTGGCCAGGGCAGGACACTCTTTTAGGTCCAGATTTGAGAGGCAGCCTTTTGAATAGTAAGATGTAAATTGTAGGGGAAAGTTGGGATTGCATATCAGAGGTCAGGCTAGGGCAGCTTAGGCTTTATTACAGCTGTGTAAACGCACAGCGGGGAGCACATGCGTGAGGACAACGGAAGCCGCCTGACGTCACCACGCGCTTTCCCCTTCTCATGCCCCCCACGGACAGACCTGGAGGGTCTGCTCCGCCCAGACTTCCCTCCAGTACGTACGTTGGAGGGATTGTTGTCACTTTAGGGCCCGCCAGGTGAGCAGCCTGAAGAGCTGACGTGCTCAGCGAAGGGCTCCGGCACAGTGACGCGTGCGGTACGACCCGCACCCCGCGCTGCTGGCTGCCCGGCCACTGCCCCTCCGCTGCAGCCCGTCCTCAGAGGTCCCCCGTCTGCTGGCGGCCGTGACGACCGTGACACATGAGCAAACAGGACTGGTAATTCCAAACTACATGAAGTTCGGCCAGACTATTGAGTGCTTTTCTCAGTAAAGAGGCAAAGAGTGTCTGTTGAGACTAATAAATAAGGATCTTGCTGGAAGAGACCAAATATGGATTTTTTAGCCTTTTTAAAGATCAAAGCGGGATTAAATAAAATTAAAGGAAATATAGAAATAATTGAGAAAAGCAGCAATCACATCACCCTAACTCCCATAACACAGCGCTGTTTAGTCCGTCCCCAGTTTAATTTGGATTCTTAGATTCCTAGTGTGTTCCAGAACGACAGTATGTTAAAGTTATCTTAAATGTGTGTGAAACTGGATTGAGAGGAAAATGCACATTCCTTAGATGTAAAATCCCAAGTGTTTTGACAATGTGAAATATATTTATATTTAAAATCTACAGAGGAACAACTTTTTAAAAAGATACTGGGGGGATCAGTGGGGGAAAAGGAGACATATATAACACTTTAAACAAAAAACAGATACTGCCTATGAAATAAAAGTTACGCTCTACACAGTGATTTTAGACCATTTGTGTATTAGGTTTTGACTGGTAGGTAAATTTTATTGACTGCCAGATGCTGGCAACAGAATTGTTTTTAGAATAAAGCTTTGCCAAAAAGGATATTTATATAATGGAAGACTTTTAGATTTTGTTATCCTTAGGAAAAAAATAGAAATTCAAAAAGAAATTTAAATTGAATTAAAAAAAACCTTAAAAATTGATTGGTTGGTTTTAGAGAGGGGGAGAGGGGGGAGGGAGGAGGGGGGGGGGCATTGATTTGTTCCATTTTCTGTGCATTCTTTGGTTGATTCTTACATGTACTCTGACTAGGGGTAGAACCCGCCATCTTGGCACATCAGGATGACACTCTGAACCACAGGCCAGGGCTCATGAATTTCCGTTGAATTTATCCTGTTTTAAAGCTTCTAGGAGAATGTGGAACTTAATTTTTCTTAGGTGATTGGAACACTGTCGGGATGGTGATGGTCTCTCTAGCCTCCGAAGTTGAGAGGCAGGTGTGTGAAAACTTAGGCGTTTAGTGGTGAATGTCTGCCCTCTGCCCGCCCCCGCTCTCCCTTGGGTAAACTCAGACTCTGGCCATGTCCCTGAATCATTCCTTCGCAAGCAGCCCCTAGCCAGGGTCCTTTTCTCCACGATCATGGTCAGCCTGGGCTTCGCTGGCACCTGCTTTGAAATACCTCTGATTTATTTTAGCCTTTTCTTTTCATTTCCATGATCGCTGGCCTAGGTGAAGCTCAAGCCCCAGGCCTAAAGGAACGCTTTCCTCACGTACAGATTTATTTATTTTTATTTTATTTTATTTAAAATATATATATATTTTATTTATTTTTTTACAGAGAGGAAGGGAGAGGGAGAAAGAGTTAGAAACATCGATGAGAGAGAAACTGATCAGCTGCCTCCTGCACACCCCCTACTGGGGATGTCCCCGCAACCAAGGTACATGCCCTTGACCGGAATCGAACCTGGGATCCTTGAGTCTGCAGGCCAGTGCTCTATCCACTGAGCCATACCTGTTAGGGCTCTCACTCGCAGATTTAAATGCCTCTGCCAGGGCTGTCTTCAACACTGCTTCAATGTCATCACCTCCCCCTTTCAAAAACCTTCACAGTGACTTCCTATTCTGCTGCTTTTCACCCCTTTCCCCACAACCTGTGCCCCAGACACACATCCCTTCCTCTCTCCTTTTTTCCAAACACAAGGTTATAGAACGATTTTGGTTTAAACTGATACTCATTGCTTACGTTGCTGTCATTAGGTGGACTTAGGAAAGACGGGGCGGTGGGGGGGGTGTTTTATGGGAATGAGTCCTTTCCCTTTGGCTGGATGCCACTGCACCGCCGTGAGTGTGGTCCCGGTGTTTCGATGGGACCCCAGGCAGCCTGGCCCCGAGTGGTTCTCGCTTTCCTTTCCACCGTGCAGAGCCTGCCGTCTTCATGGCCTGCCCACTTGCTCTCTAAGCCGCTGCTTAGCCAGCCGTCCGTCCGTCCGGAGACTGGCTTCTTTCCCACGGGGACCGGTGTGTCTTTGTTCAAGTCCCCTGTCTGAAGTTCATGTCTTCCGCCTGTGGGTGGCGTGTGTCTTCAGTGGTTTCCTGAGAGCGTTCATCAGAGGTAAACTGAGACCTGGCCGGTCTCAATGCCTCTCCTCACTCACCTGGAGGACAGTGTGCCTGAGGATTGAGTCCCGGGGAGAAGCCAGTTTTCCTCACAAAGTTGGAAGCAGCGCCCCACTGCTGTCTGCCCCCAGCCTTGGTCATGAGAAGCCTGAGACCTGTGACCCCCGAGCCTCACCCTGAAGCTCCCGGGCCGTCTGCTTGTCCCCGTGCTCCTGGTGGGTGGCGGGTATTGGGCGGGGACACTGGGGTCCTTTAAATTTGGGAAACTTTTCTGATTATTACTTGATAATCACTTCTCTGATTTCTCCATTCTAGCCTTCTTGATCTCCTGTTATTCAGATGTTGGACCTTCTAGCGTGTCCTGCTAATTTCCTTTTCGCCTACTCTCCTCCATTCGTTATGTTTTTGTTTTGATTTTTCCGGGAGAGGCCTCAACTTTATCTTCCAGTTCTTACATTGAGTTTTTATTTCTGCCATCATGTTTCACTTCTAAGTGCTTTTGTCCTCATTCTTTTTTTCTTTTCAATGTTTTAATTGATTTTAGAGAGAGGGAGAGAGATAGAAGCATCAAAGAGAGAAAAACGTGAACATGGATGGCTGCCTCTTACATGTCTCCTACTGGAGGTCACTCCCGTACCGGCTGTGCCCTGACCCCGTGACCTCCGGTGCCTGGGCAGCACTGCACCCGCGTCACACTGCTCAGGCTCTTTCTGTTCCATCCGCTTTGTTTCATGAAGGCAGTGCCTTTTCTGGACATTTCTCCTGGTTGATGATTTGTTATGGATTAATGAGCACACAGTTATACTTTATAGACAATTTCTGCTTCCTGTGTTGTCACTGTTCTTCCGAGTCCTTTTCTCCTCTTTTCCACGCTGGCCTTTGTCTTGGATGTCAGAAGCCTTTGTCCAAATGTCTGGTGACTGTCGGCTGTGTTTCATGATCATGAGTGGGCTGATTGGACGTTCTTGGTGCGTGGACAGGTGTTAAATGTTGTCTCACCCCGAGGAGACAGGATGGGACCTTGCCAGTTTGAGGGGCGAGCACCAGAAGTTGTAAAGCACTTCTTCGTCTTGGGCTCGTCAGTCTCCCCAGAGAGGCTTCTCTCTCCGGCCTGGGTGCTGAGTGGTAGTGTGGTCCGCCAGCGGCCAGCTTCCTGGGAGGGGGGGTGTGATGTGGAGGGCGAGGGGGTGTGGGCACAGCGCTGCTGGGGGTGGGTGATGAGGGGGTGTGGGCACAGCGCTGCTGGGGGTGGGTGATGAGGGGGTGTGGGCACAGCGCTGCTGCAGGCTGGAGCTGTGCGTGCTTTCTGTCCGTCACTGTTGAGGCCCCAGAGGCCCCGGGCTGCCGCTGAGTCTGACATTGGCCCTGCCTCTCAGGCTGCTCACTTCCCGTTTCTAGCTTTGCCTCCCGCCGCTCAGAATTAAGTTGATATTTCTGGTTGCTGTCATCTGTCATCCACTCATTCAAGTCCTTTTTAAGGACTTCCAGGCTCTGCAGTGGCGAATGGACTCCAGAAAGGAGAGTTCAGCCGAGGAGAGCGACAGCAGAGCTCCCTGCTCGGGCTCGGGAACCCCCGGGCTCGGGAACGGGGGAGGGGTAGGGTGTGTGGTGTGTGTGTGTGTGTGTGTGTGTGTGTGTGTTCAGGAACCCGCGGGGCTCGGGAACGGAGGCTGCGTTTGGTGGGGTTCAGCGCGCAGAGCTCAGCTGGATGTTCTGATGCCACTTACCTGGGAGGTGCCCAGGGGTTTACCCCGTTTTCGTCGGTAACGTCCGAGCGTGGAGCTCCTAGGTCTGTGATTTGGACGTACCGCCCGTCCTGTGCTTGCTCGCTGGAAATGCCCTCCGCCAGGAGGAGGAGGACGTGGGATAGGGAGGGCGGCTTCTCCAGTGACGGCAGCACCCGAACGGGGGCCGGGAGGGAGGGCCAGGGTGTGAAGGAGGGGAGTGGCAGGCGGCTGCTCTGAAGGCGGATGAGGGGTGTCTGGAGGGTGCCTCCCGGTGGCTCCTGGGGGAGGCGGAGGTCTGCCTGGGCACGTGTGTGGGGTGTCGTGTGGGGCTGTGACGCAGGCGCTGCGTTGGGATCTTTATCTCCCTGAGGGGATGGGCGCTGACTCTGTAGCTCCATGCTTTGGGAGTGCGGGAGAATGGCCCGTTTAAAATAAAGCGGGGTCAGCAGTGCTCCTGCACTCAGTTTTCTAAAGACAGGCAGTGGAAGTGAAAGGCGAAGGGCCTTAACCGTGGCAGCGCACTGTGTCGAAGGCTGCTGCTCAGTTGTACGTTATCCCCGTTCCCCCATTTTGTTTAAAACTTTAAACCCGGCTGAGTTTGTTTTTTAACCTGTTCATTATTTTAACTTGAAATAGCATTTGTGTTTCTTCACTATTCAGAAAGATGTTGATTTCATGATTAATGTGTATGCAATAGTCTTTAACGAATAATTTTGCAGCTCTTCCACAAATGGGCTTATTTCTTACCTAACCCAGTGTTTAAAATTAGGTTGTTGAAATTTGACGTTTTGATAATCTTGTGAAATAATATGTTAAGATGATTATTGAACAAAAAAAAGTTGTCAGCAATATTTGAGAGAAACGTAAATTGAATTATACAGCTAATTGATTATTTTAATTAAAAAGGTTTCTTTGCCATTTTCTTTTTTTTTCTTTGCCATTTTCAATTACCAAATGGTTTCTACTATTTATTTACTTAATTTTGGTAATAGCTTTATTGAGACATAAGCCATATATAATTTACCTGTTTAAATTGTATAATTCGGTGGTTTTAGTGTATAGTTGTGAAACCACCTCCACTTTTTTTTTTTTTAATATACTTTATTGATTTTTTACAGAGAGGAAGGGAGAGAGAGCTAGAAACGTCGATGGGAGAGAAACATCGACCAGCTGCCTCCTGCACACCCCCTACCAGGGATGTGCCTGCAACCAATGTACATGCCCTTGACCGGATTCGAACCTGGGACCTTTCAGTCCGCAGACCAACACTCTACCCCTGAGCCAAACCGGTTTCGGCCACCTCCACTTTTAATTCCAGGACATTTCATCACCTCAGGAAAGCCCTGTACCCTTTAGCCATCACCCCAACGCCTTCCTCCCCAGCCCTCAGCGGCCACTAATCACCTTTTATATAGTTGCCTATTTTGGATATTTCCTGTAAATGAAATCATATAATACATGATCTTTTGTGCCTGGATTGTTTTCACTTAGCATAATGTTTTCAAGGATATATCTGTATTTCATTCCTTTTTATTGCAGGGCCCAGTGCATGAATTTGTGCACCTTGAAAGGAACTGTGGGTGGTGAGGCTGCAGTGGGCACAGGGGCGGGTTTCAGCCCATTCTCTGTACCCCACCAGCCCCTCCAACCGTGGCCCCCAGTGCCCTGTCTGCCGGCAGCCCGCTCCCACCACCACTGCTCCCATGTGCCGGTGGCACCGGCCCCACTTGCACCGGTGACGGCACAGAGCGATTGGGGCCCATTCCAGCAGCGGTGCCCGCGGGGCGGTGCCATCAGACTGCCAGCCCCGATTGCCCCTTAGGAACGGGGAGTGGAGAAGTCCTTAGGGCTGATTGGCGCTGGCCGCTGCTGCTTGCACCTGCTGATGGTGCCGAGTGATCTGGGCTGGCGCCGGGTGCTGGCGGTGGGTGCAAGCACCGGGGGGACTGTGGCATGTGGGAGCAAAGAATGTTCAGTAACCACTGGAGCCTCGCCCGATGGCAGCGACAGGCGTCCCGCCTTGGTCTGGCGTCCCTCTCACCTGCTCCACCACGTTCTGTGCTCTGCTGCCTGCTGCCAACACCTGCCGTGTTCTGTGCGTGCCCCCTGGTGGTCAGCACATGTCATAGCGACTGGTTGTCTGGTTGCTCTGCTATTCAGTCTATTTGCATATTAGCCTTTTATCCTAAAGAGTAATATTCTGTTATATGGGTAGTCCACATTTTGTTCATCCATTCATCAGTTGATGAGCATCTGGGTTGTTCCCACCTTTTGTTTGTTATGACTAATGCCGCTGTGGACATTAATGTGCACGTTCTGTTCCTGGTATGAGTTCATTCTCCTGGGGTGTGTACTGGGAGGGGCTAGGCCATTCATGGTGAGCGTTCTGAGGGCTGCCAGGCGGTCTCCATGGCCGGTCTCCCAGGTCAGCACGTCAGGGCCACCAGCAGCTGCTTCACCTCCTTGTCAGCGCCTCCTGTTCGCCTTCTAGGCTGGTCGGTGTGTGGCTGGGCTTGCCCGCCTTCAGGCCAGTGCTGTGGAGCATCTGTTCCTGTGCTTGCTGGTCATTTGTATGTCAGTGTAGAAATGGCTATTATTCCTTTGTTCATTGGTGTGTTGTCCTTTTGTTGAGTTCTAGGAGTTTCTTATATGTTCTGGATACAAGCCTTCATCAGTCATGTGATTTGCAAATATTTTCTCTTGTTCTCGGGGTTTCTTGATGGTTTCCTTTGAAGCAAAAAGTTTTTAACGAAGTCCAGTTAAATTTTTGTTGTTGTTTTAATTGTCATATCAAAGAATACATTGCCAAACCAAAGTCACAAAGATTTATACCTATGTTTTAAGATTTTATAGTTTCTCTTACATTTAGGTCTGTGATCCATGCTGAGCCCATTTTTATTTTATTTATTTTCAAAATATATTTTATTGACTTTTTACAGAGAGGAAGGGAGAGGGATAGAGAATTAGAAACATTAATGGGAGAGAATCATCGATCTGCTTCCTGCACACCCCACACTGGGGATGTGCCTACAACCAAGGTACATGCCCTTGAATGGAATTGAACCCGAGACCCTTCAGTCCACTGGCCAATGCTCTATCCACTGAGCCAAACCGGTCAGGGCTATTTTATTTTTTAAAATATATTTTTATTGATTTAAGAGAGGAAGGGAAAGGGAGATAGAAAAACAATGATGAGAGGGAATCATTGATTAGCTGCCTCTTGCAGGCCCCCCACTGGGGACTGAGTCTGCAACCCACTCATATGCTCTTGACTGGAAATGAACCTGGGACCCTTTAGTCCTCAGGTCTAGGCTCTGTCCACTGAGCCACACTGGCTAGGGGAGTCCATTTCTATATATGGTGTGAGATGGGGAGGCCACACTCATTCTTTGCATGTGGGTATTCTGTTGTCCAGCACCATTTGTTGAAGAGACTGCTCTTTCCCCATTGAATGGCCTTGGCATCCTTGTCAAATCAGTTGACCACATATGTATGTGGCTTCTTTCTGCATGCTAATAATTTTCCTTTTCCTGATTGATTTGTTTCTTTTGGTGTCAATTCTTTGCTTCTCTTGGAACGTTTACTACTAGTGGTTTTCCTTCTTTTTAAATAAATATTTTTATTGATTTCAGAGAGGAAGGAAGTGGGAGAAAGAGGTAGAAACAATTAGGAGAGAGGATTATGGATCGGCTGCTTCCTGCATGCCCCACACTGAAGATCGAGCCCGCAACTGGGCATGTGCCCTGACTCGGAATCAAACCGTGATTGTATTGCAAGTTTAATGAGGCTTAGAATGTTATATTTATTACCTGAGAAAAGTATCCTCCGGTGAAATGAGCTTCAGATGTTTTTTAAACACAGTCTGGTGTGGAGAGCTGTAGCTACGTTTCACTTTGCCCAGAGTGTCTGCCGCCGCCTGTGGAAGGGCGTCTGGGCGAACAGTGGGCACCGAGGCCAAAGTGCGCTAGCGGCGCTCGGGGCGGAGCGAGCGGCTGTGAGTGTGAGCCCTTAGTCACTCAGCCCCGAGCGTTCGACGGGCCTTCCCAGCTCGTAAACTGCTTTATGGCCCAGGAGGAATGCCAGCAGCACACCAGCTCGTAACCGTGCCCGGGCCCGTGGCAGGCTGCCATGCCCAGAGACGCGTCCGGGAGGAAAACTACTGTGCGGCCGGACCAGAGCTGGTGGCGTTCGGAGTCTGTCTCCTGGCCGGTGTTTGGGAAAGGAAACTCGGTTTTCAGAAATGTCGAGCCTGGTGTCCGCGGCATGCCCGCGGCTCTCCTCCACTTAGCATGGAGTAGTGGTGACCTCGAGCATGAAAATGCCTGCCCTTTCTTGGAGTGGCTGACTTTTCCCTATGTTGATCTCTCTCTCTTTTTTTAATGGGTTTCAGAGAGGAAGGGAGAGGGAGAGAGAGATGGAAACATCAATGATGAGAGAGCCATTGATTGGCTGCCTCCTGCACGCCCCCTACTGGGAATCAAGCCCGCAACCTGGGCATGTGCCCTTGACCAGAATCGAACCTGGAACCCTTTAATCTACAGGCTGATGCTCTACCCACTGAGCCAAACCAGCCTATGTTGATATTGTTAATTTTTGTAATCAGTCCCCTATAAAGTGATAACTATTTCTTGTTATAAGTTTTTAACTTTTTTATGATAGGGAGTTTCAAACACCTGAAAAGTAGAGAGTAGCATAATGAACCCTGTTTCTTTTCTTTCTTTCTTTTTGAAGCCCCCGTTTCAATCACCCGTTTCAACAGTTGCCAAATCACCGTCAGCCTTGCTTCATTTTCCCCCTCTTCTCCCCGAGAAGGTTGTTTTAGACGATTCCTCGCCATTGTCATCTCATTTGTTAGGTTTCCGTGTGCACCGCAGGAAAACAGCCGCAGCAGCATCACGACCTTAGCCCCACAGTCCAGTCAGGTCGTCGGTTTAAATCTCCCTGGCCGTCGTTCTTCCTCGATTTGTTCTCGGGGCGCGTGGCCTTGGGGTTGAGCCACCTCATTCTCCTTTCACCCACCGCTCCTTCCCCCTCTTTGCCGTGGCAGGAACCAGGCCGTCTCCCTGTCCTGCTTACACCGTTTCCTTGTTCTAGCGTTTTCCTAACAGGACAGATTGGCCTTTAGCAAATCCTATACTTGTGACCGGGATACCTTTGTGGGGAAGAGAGCTACCTGGGGATTTAACTGTGAAAAGGTGGGCATTTCTTATTTCATTGGAGACGTAAGTTCGCACACTGTGTGAGGTGGTGCCCGTCGGGCAGGGCTTGCGTAAGGTCCAGAGTGTGGGTGGTGCTGCCGCCGCGGCGGGGTCAGGGGTCATGTTCCAGGCGGCGGTGCTGGCTGGGGAGGTGCCAGTCTTGGGGGGGCGGCCATCACCTCCCTTCCTCTCCCGCATTAGCCCAGCACTGGAGCCCGCCCTTCCTCCCGGATCCCCGGGGCTGGTTCACCCCACCGCCCCCACCGCCCCGTTTCCCGGACTGACCCAGCATCAGACCTCACTGGGCCGCCTTCTACCCCCCGCCCCCCCCATGACTGCGACCTCTCAGCGTCCTGAGCCGCTGTCACCCTGGCCCGTTGCTGCGAAGCTGCGGGCTCGGCCCCGGCTCGGCCGGTGTGTGCGGACCTGTGGGAGCGTCCTAAGGGGAAGTGGCGGGCACTCGTCCCGTGTGCTCTCACGGCTGCGTGTGGGCGGCAGGCGTGAGTGCTGTCTGTGCCGGAGGAAGGGGGCTCCGAGGGCCCAGCGTCGGCAGCGTCTCCCTGGGAAGCACGCCCCTGCGGCGGGTCTCGCTGCGGCCCCGCTGCTCGCTGGGACACGGGGCTTTAATGGGATCTCACGCTCAGCTCTCCAGTCGGACGTAAGGGAAAGGAGGCCTGCTTGTCCGCACCAGGGGGTCCCCGTGTCCAGTGGCCGCTCTTCCCTCTCCGCAGGTCACTCCGCGGGCGGGCGGGCGGCTCCCCGCTGGGGCACCGGCTGGAGCTCGTGGCAGTGCCAGCCTTCCGTTTGCTGAGGGCTGGGTGGGGTGGGCAGCGCGGACCGCGTGGCGCACAGACGCAGACCCAGAGCCGGCGTCCTGGTGGGGCGGTGACCATTCGCAGCCGGTCAGGGACGGTCCATTGCCTGAGGAGGGGTCTCACTGGCCACAGGAGCCAGAGTGACCCTGACATCTGTCTGAGAACCGCTTCCTTCCTCCCACTGAGCCACACGGGCTAGGGCTCCACAATTTCTTTAGGTGCCTTCATACCTTCTGAATAAATGCATGAATGAGTCATGAGGCTCTGTGTGACCTCTGCTCCCTCCTCACGGATGGCCCCTTCCTTGACTAGCAAGCTCTGTTGTGACACGTATCACAGGTTAGCTGTTTTATTTATTTATTTATTTATTTATTTATTTATTTATTAAATATATTTTATTGATTTTGTACAGAGAGGAAGGGAGAGAGATAGAGAGCTAGAAACATCGATGAGAGAGAGTCATCGATCAGCTGCCTCTTGCACACCCCCTACTGGGGATATGCCCGCATCCAAGGTACATGCCCTTGACCGGAATCGAACCCGGGTCCCTTCAGTCCCCAAGCCGACACTCTATCCATTGAGCCAAACCGGTCCCGGCAGGTTAGCTGTTTTATGTTTATTATTATTTTTGAGTGTACAATTCATTTATTTTTAGAACATTCAGAGTTGTGCTGCCATTACTAATGTCTAATTCCAGAACATTTACCACCCCTGCAGGGAACCCTAGACCATTAGCAGCCCCTCCCCGCCCCTGCCCAGCCCCTGGCGACCACTAGTCCACTTCCTGTCTCTGGATTTGCTGTTCTGGACATTTCATAGAAGCGGAGTTACACAGCATGAGGTCTTTTGTGATTGGCTTCTTTCACTTGACATATTTGTAGCATGTATTAGTGTTTTTTTTCTTCCCCAAAATATATTTTATTCATATATTACAGAGAGGAAGGGAGAGGAGTAGAGAGAAACATCGATCAGCTGCCTCCTGCACTCCCCCCCACTGGGGATGTACCCGCAACCAAGGTACATGCCCTTGACTGGAATCGAATCCGGAACCCTCCATTCCGCAGGCCGGCGCTCTATCCACGGAGCCAAACCGGTTTCGGCTCAGTGTTTTCTTTGATGGCTTCATAACAGTCCACATTCTGCTTACCCAGTCACCCGTGGAGGACACGGGGTGGATTCTGGTTTTGGCTGCCATGAATAATGCCGCCATGAGCACTGTGGACAGGTCTCTGTAGATGTGCTTCACTTCCGCTGGGTTTGTACCTGGGCGTGGAGTCGCGGAGTCACAGTCCCGCCCGTCAGCATGGAGGAGCGGCTCCCTTTCCCACCGGCCGCTCCTCTCCGGCTGCCAGGCGTGTGGGCTCCGCTCCCCCTCTGCCAGCACGTGGCCCTGTCCTTGTTATCCTGGCTCCCTGGTGGGCGTGAGGTGGCATCTCACGTGGGTTATGTGCATTTCGGTGGTGGCTGATGATATGACCATCTTCTCATGTGCTATTGGCTGTGTGTGTATCTTTGGAGAGGTGTCTGTTCAGGTCCTTTTGCTGCCAGAGGAGTCAATGGGCCAGATTTCTCCGACACGAGTGGGGATGAGGTGAGGTTCTGGAGGCGCCACTGAGATAAGCATTTTCAGGAGTCCACGGGCGGTGGGAAGTGGAAGGCTTTATTGGCGTGGGTTACATTTCCTGGGTTCCGAGGTCCCCTGCCCTCAAGCCAGTCCTGGAAGGGGTGCAGCTGGGCTCCTGCAGAGCCAGAAGCAAGGCCAGTGCCCACTGTTATTACTCTGTTCCATGTTGCAGCCGGATGTGGCTAGCGTTCCGGCCAGATTGTGTGTTCGTTCATGTGTGGAGTCCAACATGGCCGTGCGCCACATGGGCACGGGGGGGTGCGGGGGGCATTGCTGAGCTGCCATGTGGGAAGCTTCCGTGTCCAGGTTTTGCAGGTTCGCACTGGCCACGCCCGTCTTGGCCACTGGTTCACTTTAAGGGGGAGGCGCCTTCCCCGGTCACTCAGACCTTCCTGGGCGGTGCGTCTGCATTGCCGCAGTGTCGCCCCGGCCCCTGTGCCAGGGGGACAGGCTGGAGGTGTCAGTGCCCCTTGCACAGCGTGTGAGTGCATGTCTGTTACTGTCTCCCCTTCACTCCTTCCCGGTGAGCAGTAACCAGGCTATCACAGTGGCATCACTAGCCTGTTTTCCATTGCGTTGTCTGCTTATTAGTGTGTTGTAAGAGTTTTTATATATTTTGGATACAAGTCCCTTATCAGATATATGAATTAGCACATTTCTTTCTTCATTTTGTGGCTTACCATTTCTTTTTTATTTTATTTCATTTTATTTTATTTATTTTATTTTTTATTTTTATTGACGGGATGACTCCAACCAACTGAGCCACACTGTCAGGGGCTGATGAAGTCCAATTAAAAAATTATGTTCTTGCTTATGCTCTTGATTTCATATTTAAGAGTCCCTTCTTTGCCTAACCCAAGGTCACAAAGATTTATACCTGCATTTTCTTTTAAGAGTTTTATAGTTTTAACTCTTTCATTTCTTTGATGCGTTTTGAGTTAATGTGTGCACGTGGTGTGGAGAGGGTCCGTGTTTACGCCTTTGCATGGCGATCCCAGCGTCCCAGCGCCTTCGGCTGCTCCCTCCCTGCTGGGTGTCCCCACGCGCAGCCGCGTGCTCCCCTCCATTTCCTCAGCCTCGCGCCGTGTCCCGAGCTCGTGGTCACGCCTGAGCAGGAGGCCGCGGTGTTGTTGCTGGTGGTTCCCATTGCATGGATTCTTTGTTCGTGAACAACGTGGGCTGCACTTGGCTGTTGACAGTTAAATAGAGCTGCTCTGAGCAGTCTTGCATCATGACTGGGTCATAGGCACACATGCCAGCCTAAGAGCTACAGACACAAACGGGGGCGTGATGGAGGAGAGCGGGGAGATTGTTTCCTGGGTGACCAGTTTTCAAAGCACCTGAGTGGTCACCGGAGCTGGCCTGGAGCTGAGGAGGTGCTGGTGCCCCGGGAAGTTAGACGCAGCGCTGGGGGCTGAGTGAAAACACGCTGGTAACGTCAGGACAGCGAGGAAAGTAAGTGGAGTTAAGTTTTTCCTGTCTTTTAAAACGGAAACAGAAATCTCAATTGACTTTATTGGGGTGGCATTGGTTTGCTAAAATTACACGGGCTTTACGTGTAACATGGACCGTGTTCACGTTTTAAGAAGTGTGAAGAAGCACAGGTCATAACAAGGAATAAAAATACCAAGCGCTTATGTGCACTTGGGCCTGTGTTCTCCGTCTGCTTCCTTATCCGAAGCAGGCAGCCCCGTGCTGCAGGCTTTAGAGGTTGTTAGGGCGTCTCTGACACGCATGCAGGTGTTCAGAAATTAGACGCGGTGGGTTTAATGTTTTTCTGTGTTTTTGTAATTTTTTATTCATTTTTTTACAGAGTGGAAGAGGGATAGAGAGTTAGAAACATCAGTGAGAGAGAGACATCGATCAGCTGCCTCCTGCACACCCCCTACTGGGGATGTGCCCGCAACCAAGGTACATGCCCTTGACTGGAATCGAACCTGGGATCCTTCAGTCCGCAGGCCTACACTATCCACTGAGCCAGACTGATTAGGGCTAATGTTTTATCAAATACTAGAGACTTGGTGCACGAAATTCGTACATGGGCGGGGAGGTCCCCTCAGCCTGGCCTGTACCCTCCAACCTATGATCCCTCGGGGGATGTCCAACTGCTGGTCTCATTGCCCCCAACTGCCCCCAACTGCCTCCCTGTCAGCCTGGTTGCCCCTCGTGGCCCCCCGCTTTCCCTGCTGGCCTGGTTGCCCACGAAGCCTGCTGTTCAGTTGTTTGGTCTTCCTTCACTAAGTCCCCTGCCAGCCTGATGGTAGGCAGCCATCTTGCGAGGGTGTGAGGGTTAATTTGCATATTGCCTCTTTATTATCTAGGATTTGGGATGGAAGAGAGTAAAATAAATTTAAAGTACATCAAGTCCTGGATCTGTGACTTTAAGCGAAACAACGTGTAATGAACCCACTTTCCCGTAAGCTAAGGAGTGTGACAGGGTCCTACGGCATCTCGGCAGTGCTCCGAGGAAACTGTCACCCGAGGACCTGCTGTCTGAGGCCAGACCTCTCGTCTCCCCAACGGGACCAGCGCACATGTGACCTAATCATGGCAGGAAGTGGTGGGTAGTATTTGGTTGCTAAAAATGCCCCCGAATTACTGACCCCTGAAATTAAGTTGCCTTCCTCGAGTGTATTAATTTGCTGGTGTTTCGCAAACTTCTTACTTTCTAGTGTTGCTCTCCCGCCCGCTTGGTTGTGGCTTCCTCGCTTATTAAGTAGGTACCGTTTTGTCAGCGCCCTGTGCTGTACGCCTGCGGTTAGTGTCTGCCAGAACCGGCAGCCAGTCTCAGGCTCCGAGGCGGGAACTGGGAGAGTGAGGCAGGACTCGTTCTAACGGGAGCCCCTGTCCGACCCTCAGTGTCCAACAGGCTGACCCGAGGCGTCCGGGGAGGAAGGGTGTCGGCATTCACGTTCTCCGCCGCCCTCAGGCTGGGGGCATCCCGTCTCCAGCACGGCCGTGGCTTTGTGCAGGGATGCAGCGAGGGCTCTGCCTAGATTCCTCATCCCGCTGCCGGCCGGCCTGAGCTCATTTCCCGGGTCCTCTTGCTGGTGATGGGCAGGGCGCCCGCCCTCAGTGTGGGTCACGCGGGGTCCTGCCCAGCTGACCCTCGGCGTCATCCGGACCCGAGGGTGCCCAGCACAGTGTACTGCCTTTCATCTTCAGAGCTGCCGGACAGAGTGCCGAGGCCCAATCGTAGTGGTCAGTCACTACGATTCTTAGATGCGTACGTATCTTGTGAGCGAGTCAGATTTGGAGTTAGAAAACCATCTCTGGTGTGGCGTGGCGTGGCGTGGCGTGGCGCGGCGTGGCGTGGCGCGGCGCGGCGCGGCGTGGCGTGGCGCTGCTGAACTTGCCAAAAGTGTGGCTTGTTGGTCTGAACTGCCTAGGTCTGGCCGCCGTGAAATCTGTAGCACCAAACCATGCAGGTAATCCCGGTAGCTGATTTGATAAAGCAGTCTGTATGCTTATCAATGTATTAATCAGAATTATAGTTTTCACTCAAAATTCAGTAGAGAATGATCAGAAAAACTGAAGAGAAACAGTGAGTGAAATCATTGTCTCTGCTCCCCCCAGAATGGCCCTCAGAGCTGCTGGGTGCCTGAGGAGCTGGTGCAGGCCGCGGTCCCAGGAGGCCGCCCAGTGGCCGGGCGCGTCACGGTCGCAGCGAGGGCCACTGCCGCTGGAGGAAGGGCTGTGTTCTGTGGCCGTTTGTCTTGTCACCTTCGCCAGCATTGGCCTGTGTCAGCGTCTGGTAGGCCATGGAGTGAGCCTTCTGTGGGTGTTGTGCTGGGAGAGCACCGGTCTGCAGCGGTCACTCCGTCCGTGAGGTGTAAGCACTGGTTTGGAGCGGCTCACTTTACCTCCATTCCAAGGTCAGTGTGTGTGTGTGTGTGTGTGTGTGTGTGTGTGAGAATGTGTGTGCGTTTCTAAAACGTGTTGAAAATGCAAGTATATAATCCATGCATTTTTTTCTTTTTATAAATTTTGTTATTGACTTTTAAAAAGGAAAGAGAGGGATAGAGAGATAGAAACATCAATGGGAGAGAAACATCACACAGGCCCCCTACTGGGGGTTGGGCCCACACCCAGGCCTGTGCCCTGACCGCAAACTGAACTGGTGACCTTTTGTTTCATGGGTTGATGCTCAACCACTGAGCCACATCACCTGGGCACATTTTTTTTTAGCAGCAAAACTCTTTAGAGTTGTCTGTTCTTACTGTCTCCACTCCCTTCTCCCTAATCAGACTTTTGTCCCCCACCACACCCTCAAAACGGCCGCTTTTGTGGAGGCCACTGTGGTGTCCTTGGGCCAAAGCTAGCGGTCAGTTCGCAGTCCGACTGCTTCCGTGAAGCCCCGCTGCCTGCCTCAGCGCCGGCTCCTCTGGGCTCCGCCCGCTCCGCTCCTCTCTCCGCCCAGCGCTAGAGGAGCTCCGGGCCCAGTCCTCAGTCCCTCCCCAGCCCTGCCGGCTCCCCGGGGATGGCATCCGGGTCTGACTGATGCCAGCGGTACAGCCAGTGCCCCAGTTCCCCAGCCCGCGCCGTTCCTGGATCCGCCCCGAATAGCCACTGCCTGCCTGAGCTCCGCTCCATCCTGCCCCCTCGCTGCCGGCCAGCGCCTGGGGCCGGCGTCCGCTCACTTTCCTGGACTGGGAGAGCGCCGGTCTGCAGCGGTCACTCCGTCCGTGAGGTGTAAGCACTGGTTTGGAGCGGCTCACTGTACCTCCATTCCAAGGTCCTGCAGGAAGGCCCCCCACACTCAGTCCAACCACCCCCTCCACGCTCTGTCCGCCCGCGGGCACCTAGAAGGTGGCTGTCCTGGCCACCACACGCCGGTTCCCAGGTTCTTTCATCCAAAGGGCTTATGATTTCTACACAGTGCACTTACTGCATGTATGTTTTGATTTTCTCCACTAGCATGTGAACACCACGAAGGCAGGGACTCTGTTCACAAACCTATCCAACTGCCTAGAATAGTTCCTGGCAGAAGTAGGTGCTCAACACAGTTGGTCCCATCAGTTCTGCTTTAGACGTGAGCCTCTCAGGGAGATCGCTGTGGAGGGCAGCAGCGTGCCCCCGCTGCAGAGCTGCTGGGTTTACGTCACTCACGGTCCCATGGTCATTTACCCAGCTCCTCACCCCGGTCAGCCAGCACTCGTCCGGGCAGGAGTGCGGGCTCCTCGCCGTGGGTCGGTGCCGGTGTCCCAGCTGGCCTGTCCTACTTTCGCAGCCAGACCTCTCTCCACGCCTGCAGGTAGCTTACACGGCAGCCGCCGGCCTGCCTCCCAGAGCCTGTCCACTCCCCGTGCTGTGTGCAGCCGCTGCTCTACCCGGCCTGCCTGGGAGTGTGCACACCCACGCTTGCACACGGCTCCCACACGTGCTTGCCTCACACAGCACGGACTTCATGGCTGGTTGAGCTCTTACTGCGTGTTTTTGCCTCTGCCTCTCCTCCACGCCCTCTTTCCAAAAAAATGTCAGGCTCCCTCCTTTGTACTCTCCCAGTTGGTTTCTTTTCTCTCACTTTAACAGCCTCACTGGGATAGAATCCCACCCATAGAGCTGTTTCTTTTAGTTCTTTATCGTCTTACCTTGCTCGTCTATGTGAAATACGCAGTGTGTTCCTGTCCCGCCTCCGTCACTCCAGGAGGACCAGAGTGGCAGGAAGCAGCCCTGTGGCGGGTCCCTGTGGCGGGTGGGTCCCTGTGGCGGCTTTGCTCTGTGAAGAGGGATTGGGAAGAATTTGGACTGCAGGCCTGCATTCCTCCCACCATGCTGGGGATGGATCAGAAAGCGGAGCCCCTCCCCCAGGACTGAGCACTTCCTAGGACAAGCTGACACTACTGCCAGCAGAAGGTGCTGCTGGTTACTGCCTGCGGCCAGCAGGGGGCAGTGCAGGCGGCAAGCCTTGGCTCTGTGTGCTCCGATAGCCGGCCCTCCTCTCAGGAGGGAGAGTCTGCAGAGCTGTTGGGTTTATGAGCAACGTCGGTAAAGAAGGGCCTGGGAGACAGTGCTGGAGGGACCGGTAGGGGAGGATTGACAGCCCTAGAAAGCTAAGCAGCGGTGAAGGAGCAGGACCTGGCTGGGTCCGGGGAGGGGAAGTGGATGGCCAGCCTTTCTTTTTTTCCCTTCTTTTAAAATATAATTTTATTGATTTCAGAGGGAGGGAGAGGGAGAGAGAGAAACATCCACGAGGAGAATCGATCGGCTGCGTCCTGCACATGTGCCCTTGCCCGGGAGTCGAACCCAGGACCCTTCAGTCTGCAGGCTGACACTATCCACTGAGCCACACTGGCCAGGGCCGCCTTTATTTTCGTGATGCACGCTCCAGTGAAGGACGTACCCGTGCTAAGTTGTGCTTTTTCTGAGTTAAATTTTGGAACGGGTACATCAGAGGGCAGCAGAAGCCTCCCACACTCGTTCTGGTGTCTGTTGGCGAGGGCAGGCCCCAGAGCAGGAGGCAGCTCAGGTAGCCTCGTGGGGAAGGTACTAGAGGTGGCCCTGCCGACAGGCCGTCTCCAAGCCGGGCCTGTGCCTCCTCTTCCTCCCTCTGTCACCTCAGACCGCAGACGGTGAGACGGCAGAGCTGGCTGTCCCCGGGGCCAGGCCCCGGGCCCTGACCACACACAGACCGCAGACATGGCGTCCGCCTTGGGCCGGGGCTGCGATGGGATGGACCCGTGGCTTTCCCCCGCGGCCGAGGCTGAGGCTGCTCCCACGGGCGTGCGGGGGCAGAGGCGCTGGGAGATGCCCTGGATTAGTGGGCAGGGCTAATGCGCCCAGAGACCTGGCCTTGGCCTGTCTTATAACATGAGGTCAGACAGGATGGAGAATAAAACTTCTCTGCTCAGAGTTCTACTTCGGAAAAAAACGAATCTTTCCGAAGGCTTTGTCCTTGGAGGCCGGAGGTGCGTGCCATCGGGCCCTTCCCGGGGTCTGCAGCTCGCACCCCGGGCACAGACCCGCTTCCAGCCCGGCCTGCGGTGCGTCAGCTTCCCCTCAGGCAGACTTCATTCCAGAGGCCCTCCCTGTGTCACAGTGACAAGGAAGTTCTGAACTGGCCACCACGGAGGAAAAGGGGCCCCGTGCGGTCGAAATGTGAAGTCACCGGAGCCGCTCCCGTTCCCTCCGTCTGCGGTCTCTGGGGCCGCGGTAAGATGCTGGTGACGCCGGGCACCCGTGACCCTCGCGCCTGGGGCGGGTCCTGGCGGAGACGGACTGGTTTGGAGTTCGCAGGTCGGTTTCCCTGCCCCCCACCCCCGGCAGGAGCCTTGCGGGCGGCCTGCTGCGGGCGGCGTGCGCCGGGCTGGGTGGCCTTTGGTGCTCAGCTTACAGATTGCGTCCCTGGGTGACCTGCCGGTGGAAGGCGAGTGGAGCAAGGCTGCCTTGCGGGCTGGTCATGTGGCTGGATGCCGGGTGGTTTTGATGATACCGTTGGTTTACTTGTTAAATGTGACACATAAATAATGCAAAATAAGTGATTAGGAGGCAGAATGTCACCCGGTGATGGCAGGAGCTCTGTTTAATGAGAACTTGCTACGTGCTGGGCATAGTGCTCATGTGCTGTGGGACCGTCCATGGTAACCCTCGCATGCGCTCTCGATGTCCTGGCACTGGGCTAGCGGGTGAGGAGCCGCCTGGGAGGCCGGGACTGCAGGAGACCGGCCCGCGGGGTTGGGGTTGAACACTGGCTCACAGCCTGCCTGACCGTGAGGATGTGCCTTCTCGTTACTGACGCCCAGGTCTTGGGGAGCTTAGCGCCCCGCCCTCATTCCATGACCCATACCCTGCACCTTCCGTTACCCTTTTCCTTAAATTCAGGTGTGTGTGTGGATGCTGCCAATGACTCAGAATAAATGGCCTGGAGGATGGCTGTCTCCCCACAGGCCCCACACCCGTCGCCGTCTTCTGTCGGTGCCCTCCTTGCACTCTGTGGCTTGTCCAGGTGACCGCTGGCTCTGTCCCTCCGTCATCCCAGCGGGCACTTTCAGAAAGCATGTGCCCACTGGTGTTTGCAGAGGCGGGTGCTGTGACGGTCACTGGCCCTGCTCAGGCTCTGCCTGGCGGGGCCCAGAGGACGGCGCTGCAGACCGTGACCGGGGCTGCGGCTTCGGGGGGGGGGGGTGCGCCTCCGCAGGAGGCCAGACCCTGTGGTGGTCCGGGGGTCGCTCAGCAATGGCAGGGCAGCTGGAGAGGAAGCAAAGGGGAAGGAGGGCGTGGCTGACAGAGGCAGGCCCGAAACGAGGTCGGAGCCGGGCAGCGGCCAGGCAGGTGGCCTCCTGTGACACAGCCTGTTGGAATGAGGACTTCCATGCGGCGTCCCCACCTGGCTTCCCGGCGGGCTCCTCGCCGACTCGGCCGAGCCTTGCTTGCTGTGAGCCGGGGAGGTGAAGGCCGCCCCGGCTCTCCCCAGTCTGACCGCACGTGGGGATGCGGCCTGACTGTCAGCGGGCAGGGCTCACGCCTGGAGCGCAGTAGGGAGTTCATTCTGCTTTCTCACACGATTCCTCTTTCGGGGGTTTGTGGCTGACGCCCTGGGACGGTATCTGTCATTTGAAAAATGATCTTAGAGATAAACAAACCAAACCCATGTAGTGTAGTTTAAGCACATTGTCCAAAAACTCGGGGATAGGATTAATCTTCTTTCGGTGTGTTGCAGCCTGAGCTGTGGGAATGAGCCTCGGCGGTTTGAGCTGCACCCTCCCCCAGGGTACCTGTAGGGAGTGGCTGCTCCCCGCCCGCGCTGGGCCCAGCCTGCTCTTAGCTCTCGCCTGTGGTCCAGTTCTCACGGGGTAAGCCGTGATTGATTGTTCTGCCTGGGGCTTAGTACACTCGGCCCCTTCCTCCCGGGCCAGAGGTTAGACCGCGGCACCTGGGGGTGCCTCCCCCCGTGCCGGTGCCTGCGCCCTACCTGCCGGGGCGGTGCTGTGGCACAGCAGGTCTCCGCACGGCTGTCTGTGCCAGGCCAGAGCGGTAGCTGGCCTTTACCTGAGGAGGCCTTCCTCGGAGGGAGATCTGTCCCTGGCTCCTCCGCGTGGCACTTGGCCTTGGGAGCCTGTGTCTTCCTTTCCTGTTTGATCGGGAGCATCTGTAAGACCATCTCCAACTTAGGACCACAGAGCGGCTGAGCCCGAGGGCACGCTGGCGCGGGGCAGAGAGGAGCACCCCATGCCTTCGGGGCTGCTGTCCTGAGACACGGCCCTCTTTCCTCACACGGCCCTCCCGCGCCTCCAGCGGCTCAGATAAAACACCACAGGGGGTCCGGCCGGTGTGCTCAGGGGTTGAGCGTTGACCTGCGAACCAGGAGGTCCCGATTCAATTCCTAGTCAGGGCACATGCGGGTTGTGGGCTTGATGCCCAGTGTGGGGCTTTGGGAGGCAGCCGATCAATGATTCTCTCTCATCACTGATGTTTTTATCTCTCTCTCCCTCTCAGAAATCAATAAAATACATATTTAAACAAACAAGCAAAGGGAGGCATCAGGTCCTCATTGCCCATGGTTTTCTGCCTTTCAGCCAGAGACCCTCTCCGGCCTGGTGTCCGGCAGAGCTCTGTGCACGGAGCCTGGTCCTGCCCTGGAGCAGTCCTAGTCTGCCCCTGACTCCGTGCCCTGGAGACTGGGCAGAGGGAGGGTGCAGGCTGGTCATGTTGCCGAGGGCTCCTTCGGTGTGCGCTCGCCTGCCTTCCGTTTCCTCGCGTGGAGCTCAGGTTATGTAACTCGGGCAGGTGACCGCGCCTTCTCCGTCACGTGATTGATGACCTTCACTCGGTGGCCAGGTTAGGCAGTCTGCCAGCCCGCACCGCGGGCCGCTCGTCCGCAGGAGGGGGGGCTTGGGTGGCTGTACTTTGTAACTGTCCCACCGCACCCGCTTTAACCCTCATAGCGTCCTGCCTCACCGGGGCCCGGTGTCCGTGCCTGCATCACCCGTGACTGTCCGCTCTCCTGCGGATTCCCCGTCTTCCTGGCGCGCAGGGCTGGCCTGTGCCTGCTGGCCCGGCTCTGGAGCGCGGAGCCGGGTGTCTCTGCTGCAGCAGGTATTTCGAAACCGAGATCTGCCATTGGATAGGCCTGCTGTTGGGGTGTAGCTGCGCCCGCCGCTCCGTGGGCTGAGCTGTACTCTGTGGACACGCATGTACGTCTGGTGTTCACGCCGGGGCCTCCCGGTCTCACCGAGCGCTGGGGTCTTCTCCCTCCCGTGATCCTGCTCTGACCAGGAACCTGGCCTCCAGTCCTCGCCCCGTTAGCCTCCTGTGTGCCCTCCACTTCACCCTGTGCCCAGCGCGACGTCCTCACCCAGCACCACTCCTCTTGGCTCCACCTGGAAGGAAAGAAAGGGACTTGAGCTTGCTGCCTGCCCCCTCTTCCTTTGTGACAGCCACGCATTTTCTCGTGGTGGTGGCGGGTCCCAGGGTCGGCTTCTGCGCTGGCGGAGGCTCCGCCTCAGCGGATCCAGCCCCAGGAAGCCACACCTGGAGCTTAGAAGCCCAGCAGCAGCAGCAGCAGCACAGGGCCTGAGCAGGACCACGCCTTCCCTTGGTCCTTCCTGACCGGGCTTCCTGCATCTGCTCCCCGATAGCCCAGTGGTCGGCGTCGCTTCTTTATTACCTGGCTGATAGTTCTCTGCATTAAAGTTTCTTCGTTCAAATAATGGCTCTGGTTTCTGTCTCTTGACAGATGGCAGGGTCCCCATGGCCCTGTGTGGACATTGGCTCACACCCTGTTTGAAATGTCACTCTCCTTGTCACCTGCTTACATCCTGTCAGAGTGAGCTCATGGCCTCCGTGCCTGTACGGTCTGCACCAGGGTTGGGTGTTCTGTCCTGGGTTTAGCGAATGTATAATGTAATGTATAACAGGCTAATAGCAAATGGTCGTCACACCGTCGTGCCATAACAGTGATCAGCAGGGACTGAGGCTGCTTGGCACGGTCTGGGCTGGGGGACCTGAGGTCGCACCCGGCGGGGCTTGACGGGGGACCTGAGGCTGTGCCCCTCCTCCCGGTGGGGCTTGGCTAGGGAGGGGCCGAGGCTGGCTGGGTTTGGGTCTCGTGTGGTTTCGAGGCGCCTGTGGGTGGGCAGGACTTGACTCTGGGTCCTACGGCGTACCCCTGACTCTGATAGGAGGGAGATTTTCATATACATTTTACTAATTTTTTTTTCCATCTCTGACACTTCTATTATAGAGAAAGGGCAAATAGCAATAATAAAATATTTCCTCTAATACCCTTTAATATGGACGAATTTTGTGCACTGGGCCACTACCCTGTTTCCCCGAAAATAAGACAGTGTCTTATATTAATTTTTGCTCCCAAAGATGCACTAGGTCTTATTTTCAAGAGATGTCTTATTTTTCCATGAAGAAGAATAGGGTACATATTGTTAAATGAAAATAAAGGAAATTTATTACCTGTATACGGTACGGTAGTACGGTAGTTGTCAACACAAACCAGACAAACTGTGAATCCTACATTATTAAGAATTTACTCATTTATTCAATGACAATCATATCATCTTCTGGAACAATCCAATTCCTGAATTTCCTGGTGAATTTCTTGTGACTCCATTTCTTTCAGAATCAGTGGACCAAATCTCTCATGTTTAGCCTAGGGGGGGGCCTTATTTTCGGGGGATGCCTTATATTTCACTCAGAAGGAAACCTGTAAGTAGGTCTTATTTTCGGAGGATGTCTTATTTTCGGGGAAACACGGTAGTTAGTCTGTAATGTTCACACTGGTACCGGCACAGTGGTTTAGAACCTTCTGGAAATATTCGTATTCTTAGGAAGAGGAACCTTTTAGTGGATTTTCCCTGGGCCCTTTAAGGTGCCGTCTGCTGAAAAAGGAGCGCCATTCCCACTGCTCAAGCCTTCGTTTCCTTTTCACGCTTTCATCTCAGGGTTGTGCCCAGAGCCTCCCCTGCTTATCGACAGCCCTGGTAAATCTGCGGTCACTCGGGTTGGCACAGGCGGGAAAACGCAGCAGCACCAATGCTGGCAGCGCGCAGGAGCAGCACTGATGAGGGTGCCGCAGGTGAGGGAAGGTCAGAGGTGAAGAGAGCAGGCCCTTAGGCTGCAGCCGTGGCACCAGGTGCTTGCACTCCTGGGCCTCAGTTGTCACTGTTAACGGTTCCTGCGTGGGTCGGAGGGACCTTTGGCCCACTTCATGGATGAAGACATTTTGTCACAGGATGGCACGGCCACCAATGGCGTCCTAGGACTTGCCTCCCTGCCTGAGTGAGAGCTGGCTTTCCCCTGGGCCACAGCAGCACGGCCTCTCCTGCCCGTGTGGAGGAATAGCAGAGGTGGGCAAAACACATCAGACCACTTAGTACACAGGGATGTTATAACTGGAAATTACACACTCCGCCCTCGCTGCTTTGGCTCTGTGGATAGAGCGTCGGCCTGTGGACTGAAGGGTCCCAAGTTCGATTCCGGTCAGTCACATGCCCAGGTTCTGGGCTTGGTCCCTAGTAGAGGGCGTGCAAGAGGCAGCTGATCAATGATTCTCTCTCATCATTGATGTTTGTGTCTTTTTCTCCCTATCCCTTCTCTGATATCAATATAAACCTATTTAAAATCCTAAAATAAAATAAACACCACACTTCTACATTCTCTAGCCAACAGGTGAATAATGGATTAACTATTTAAAAAGCCATTCAGCAAAAAAAATAAGGTAGAATATCAGGTCTTTAAGGAGTTCACAACTTTGTCCTAACTGGTTTGGCTCAGTGGATGGAGCATTGGCCTGCGGACTGGGGGGAGCCAGGTTTGATTCTGGTCAAGGGCATTTTAACTCTCTATCCCTCTCCCTTCCTCTCTGTTAAAAAAAAAAAATCAATAAAATATGTATATTTTTATTTATTTATTTAACATATTTTATTGATTTTTCACAGGGAGAAGGGAGAGAGATAGAGAGTTAGAAACATCGATGAGAGAATCATCAATTAGCTGCCTCCTGCACGCCCCCCACTGGGGATGTGCCCACAACCAAGGTACATGCCCTTGACCGGAATTGAAGCTGGGACCTTTCAGTCCGCAGGCTGACGCTCTATCCACTGAGCCAAACCGGTTTCGACGAAATATATATATTTTTAAAAAAGAGTTTACAACTTTCTAAATATAGCTTAGTAATAAAATGACAAAGGATACGCTGAAACCGGTTTGGCTCAGTGGATAGAGCGTCAGCCTGCGGACTGAAGGGTCCTGGGTTTGATTCCAGTCAAGGGCATGTACCTGGGTTGCGGGCACATCCCCAGTAGGAGGTGTGCAAGGGCCAGCTGATCGATGATTCTCTCTCATCGATGTTTCTAACTCTATCCCTCTCCTTTCCTCTCTGTAAAAAATCAATAAAATATATATATAAAAAAATGACAAAGGATAAAGGAGTTAATTCATTTTTATTAAAAATAATAAATTTTATACAATCAATACAGCATAATTAAGAGGTAACGCAGAACAGAATGAAGGAATGATGTTTGCAGCTCTTGTTGGGAGAGCCAAAGTAAAGCACTGCACACACTATCTAAGCAGACGCAGACATGGCCGGTGAGCAGGTCACCGACTGGGTGGCTACTGCCGGGGACGCTGCCAGGGAGGGCGGTGGCCTTGGTGTGGAGACAGGACAGCTGACTCAGGAGATAGTGGGAACCGTAAAAGGTTAGTGCCCTTTGGAGAGTCCTGGTATTTCATTCTAAAAATTACTTAAGGTAGTACAGCTCCATGCCTGATCATGTTCATTGCAAATTTCTTCACCAAAACCAAATAATAATTTTGAGACTTAAATGTTCAACCAATGTGTTTAATAGATACATGATCTTAAAATTGTTGGTGTGCCAACATATTGAAATACTAGAGGCCCTGGCCTGCCCCTCTTGAAGTCCGGCCCTAGGCGGATGTCTGACTGACAGCCTAAGCTAGGGGTGTCGAATTCAATCAGAGAAGGGGCCAAAATCTAAAATCCAGCCTAAATCGCGGGCCGAATGGTTTACTGAACAGTCATAAACTGACAATGTCATAAACTGACAGCGGAGTGCAGTGATGACAGCGCGGTGCGGGCCACATTGCAAGGCCTGGCGGGCTGGATTTGGCCCCCCGGGCCTTGTGTTTGACACATGTGGCCTAAGCGCTGCTGCACTTGTCAGCCATGAACCCGGCTGCTGGCTGAGCCGCGCTCCCCCTGTGGGAGCCCACTGACCACCAGGGGGCAGCTCCTGCATTGAGCGTCTGCCCCTTGTTGGTCAGTGTGCGTCATAGTGACTGGTCATTCTGCCATTGGGTCAATTTGCATAGCCTTTTATTATATAGGATAGGATTATATGTCCATTAAAATGAAATTGAGTAGAATAGGAATCTGAAAATATAAGAAGTAAAATAAAAGCAGAATACAAGTTATGTCAACATTGAGTATGTCTGAGCAGGATAGAGCGTGTATGATGCGGGGGCTCGGGTGCAGTGGGGGTCTTTGGCGGTCCGGGTTGCTGTATGGTTTGCTCTGGGCGCCGGTTTGTGGGGTGTCCGGCTGCAGTGTGGGCCTGCCTGGGAGCAGCGTGGGAACAGCGCCAGCCCTCCTTCCTGGCGTGCTCCTTCCAGACGCGCCCTGGGGAAACGGACCGTGGCTGCGGACTGGGGGTGCTGGTCTTCGTGGTAAATGGAAGGTTCCCCCAAAAGCTCCCGAGCGGGGTGTGGTCTCAGTGGCTGTTGAAACATTTCCCCGCGCAGTGTTCGGGGTTCTTTCTGGTCATGTTTGAAAGAAATAAACATGAGGCTCAGACCTGAGGTTCTAGCACAGGTTTTTCTACCCTGGCCTTAAAAAACAAGAACTCGGGGCCTGTGTTCCATTTCCTGTCTCTGTGCCTCTGGGCACTGCAGCCGGGGCGCAGCTCAGCGCCGACGGCACCACGAGCCCCCTGGGCGCGGACGGCAGCCAGGGGATGGCCTCGCGGTCCTGGCGGCTGTTTGAGGAGAAACGGCAGAGCCAGGCCGGTGATGGGCGTGGAGCCCAGGCAGCAGCCAGGACTCCAGGGCTGCTTTTGGAGACCATGCGGATGTCGGTGTAAGACAGCGGCACAGAGAGAGCCGGGCCCCCGGGCCCCCCCCCCCCCGCCCCCACGCCCATTCCCCCTGGGGGAGTGTTTGGAGCTGAGAAAGAAGGACAGAGAAAACGAGAGTTGGCATAAAACAAGGATGTAGGCCTGAGGGTGTGGGAGAGGTGGGTGTAGACAATGGACACCTGCTTAAGGAAGGGCGCCCGGCACTGACAGGAGCTGCGGGGCCGGGGGCGGGGAGGGGAGATGAGCGGGGTCGGAGGTTAAGCGTGTGGCTTCCGGTCCGGCTCTGCCACCTGCTCTGTGTTCCTGGAAGGAAGTCACAAGACGCTGGGCTCCTGGCACCTTCACAGGAGTGCCAGCTGGGGCTCCGAGGACAGAGGGGAGGGCGGCTGTGCTCAGCCCTGGGCAGCTCCGCTCTGAAGGCTCTGAGCTGTTCTAGGGCCATTCACGGAGACGGGTTATCGGGAGGAATGTCCTAAGTTGTACGGAGGTGCCAGGTGACTGACACCCCGAGCTGCATTGGCAGAGGTTGAGGTGCCCTTCTGACTGAGAGAGGCCGGGGTCTGGGCTCCACGAAGGAAGCAGGGAGTTCACGGGCAGAGAAGGAGCAAACGCCCCACGTTCTGGCTGGGCCACCGGAAGCAGAGGGCCGCAGGGTAACGGAACGGCGGCTCCTGTCAGTGCCCGGGCGCCCTTCCGTAAGCAGGTTTCCACCTGGGTTCCTGGAGGCCGGTCATGGGCGTGGGGGAACCAGGGGTCTCTCTGAGTCTTTGTTTCTTAAAAACCAGCTTAAGATCCGTTTCCCAAAAGGCACGTTGCAGGACGGCAGCCTGTGGCCCCTCAGCAGCCACCCCTATTCCCGTGCCTGCACCTGAGCCGCTCCCGCCCGTGCCTCCCTCTGCGGCCTGTCCCTCCCGGCCCCACCCTCTGGTGGAGGGCCGGCGTTAGTGTTGGGCTCAGGGCTCTGCCAGTCCTGCTGTGTCCTCATCTCCCCTTGGGCACATCTGCAGGCCCTTCCCATCAAGCCATGCTCCCAGCTGCCGGGGGGAGGAGTGGGCCGCTGTTGAGCGAGTGCGTGCCCGGAGAAGCCACAGTGAGGGTCACAGTGCACTCGGTCTGGGCGGCTGTGCGGGCACAGGAGCGCAGCGTGGAGGGTCCTGTGGGAGGAGCCACGTGAGTCTCGGCCCGGGCGTCCGTTTCCGGGGACCCTCCGCTGCTCCTGGAGCACATCGGCCGCAGCTGCTGCAGCGCGGGCAGCACCACGGCAGCTCCCGGGTAGCAGCCGGCCGCTGGGTCTTCCTCCCGTGACCGCGGGCGGGGCTCTGCGGTGAGGGTCTTGTCGGAACCGGTGTTGCTGTAGGTGCTATTGACAAACATCCACATTATTTAGCACAAAACTGCATGTTTTAAAAGTAAGCGTTTTCCACACGAAGTGTAACTTGCCAGAGTAGCCGGTTGGTCGGGTGTGAGGTGGCATCCATTCGGAAGACACGTGTTAACTCCGCTTTCTCCTTTCAGCCAAGCCCTTCACCCAGCTGGTGAGGGAGATGCAGCTGCGGCGGGAGGACTTCGAGATCATCAAGGTCATCGGCAGGGGCGCCTTCGGCGAGGTGAGCGTGGCGGGGCGTTCGGTTGTGGGAGAGGCGGTTAGTGGAAACCTGGGGAGAGGCCTGGACGGAACCTGGAAGGTGGGGTTCAGAGTAAAACAAAAGCGGAAGCTGGTGACTGGGGAATTACCCTGAGCATCATCTGGCCAAAACAGTTTCTTACAGACCCATAAGGTGTGAAAAACCCGCTTGTTAATTCTCTTTGGAGTGCTTAGAGAGTGAAATATGGTCACTCTCGTTGCTGTGGCTGCTGCCGCCGGCCCCGCCTGGCACCAGGAGGGGCAGCTTGTCCAGCGTGGCCGCCTCGCTGCAGTGGGCGCCGTCCTCCCTGCCCTGGCAGGCGGGGCTGCTGCAGGGGGCGCTCTCCTCCAGCCTCGCTGTCAGGGCAGTCAGGGCAGGTGCCCAGGCGGGAGGTCAGGTGGCTTTCCAGTGGCCACCTCCCAGCGCCTCCGCGGAGCGCCTGCGTCCTGTGCTCGGTTCCAGCTGCGCGTCCGGCCGCCCGGAGCCCGGGCATTGCCGCCGGCCGCCTGTGTGCGGGGCCCTGGGCAGAGCAGAGTGAGTTGGCGTGGGCCGCACGGGCGCTTTGTGCGGTGTGCTCAGAGGGAAGCGACAGCAGTTTGGCCGGCGCAGGTCTCTCCTGCGGAGCCTCTGACTTCGGAGGAAGAGCCAGGCCTGGTAGCGCCTCAGGGAACGTCCCACTGCTGCCTGTTCTGCCAGACACGCGGGCCGCCCTGCCGCTCCCCGGGCTCCTGCGAGAAGCCCGCTGCCACAGCGTGTGCTGGCCCTCTGCCTCTGGCCGGCCCCTTCCTCTCCCTCATTCCCCCAGCCCTGCCTTCCGCCCCTCTCCTCCATCCCTCTCCCTGAGAGCTAGCTCCCCCAGCCGCGGGTGGTGGGGGGCAGCACCACGGGGCCGCCTGGGGGCAGCCTTGTCCTCTGGGATGGCCGCTCCTCCCAGGCCCTCCCAGGCTGATGGGATCTCCAGGGTCCCCCAGAACCAGGGGCCCAGGGTCCTCAGTCAGAGTCCATCGCTGTGGCTGGGATGGGACAGTGAGGCTCCTCGGTTTGGCTACGTTGACAGTGAAGTGTAATGACATGTAAAATGCCCGGCTCAGTGGACGTTTGGAGCATGGCAGAAGCGTACGCCTGTGCAGCCAGCACCCCGGTTGGTAGAAGCATTTCTCTCCCCAGAAGGTTCCCTCCTATTGCTTTCCGGACGCCTCTCCTGTGAGCCCACGGGCCCCCGGGCAGCGGCTCTCCTGGTGCCACCAGCAGGGAGCTTGGTTTAAAGGAGCCACAGGAGACTGAGCTCTGCGCAGAATTAGCAGGTCTCTGCGCTGAGGGTGGTTGTGACGGCGTGGTCTTTTGTTCGGTGAGAAGAAAGAGAGAGCCTGTGAAATCCGGCCGGACTCAGTCCCGTCTGTGCTTACACCGCTGTCGTCCTTGTCCAGGAGCCTGCCAGGCCCGGCCCTGCAGCTCTGCAGCCAGTGTCCACGCCGGAGGGGCCCCGAGGGGCAGGGAGAGACAGCGCCGGAGAGTGGCCCTGCAGGAGGGAAAGGAAAGAAGGAGAGAACACTGCTGTGCCCACATTGTTTACAGTGACTCTTACTGATTTTTAAAATTATTTCAGAGAGAGGAAGGGAGAGGGAGAGAGAGAAACATCAGTGATGAGAGAGAATCATAGATCGGCTGCCTCCTGCACATCCCCTACTGGGGATCGAGCCTGCAACCCGGGCATGCGCCCTGACTGGGACCTCCTGGTTCATGGGTTGATGCTCAACCACTGAGCCACACCAGCTGAGCTGTAGTTCTTTTTAGTGCTCTTTTTTGCCAAAGAACTTGATACAAAACTGTTTTGCATTTCAAAGAAGGTAGCAATGGTCACTTTCCACATTCCTTCAAGGTAGAGAAGCACATCCTTGCCCAGGCCTTTGCGGAAGCCCTCGGGGTCTCTCCTTTTTTTTGCTCCCTCTGAGCTTTCCCCCTCTCTGTACACACCCCTGCACCCCCACTTCAACCCCCAGGCAAGCCTCCCTGGCCCCGTGGCCTGGGCTCCACACCGGCACTTCTCACCTACTCCTCCCCAGCCAGCCTCCTGTGTCCAGCCGGGGGACCTTGTGCATGCTCCCATACTCCCGGCCAAAGCTGCACTCTTGGTTCTGTCGTCTTACTGACCCCGTGGCTGTTCTGGAGTGGGCCCAGTGTCAGTCTCTGATGGCGCCGGGGGTCACCGGAACTGCCGCTGCTCGTCAGTGTTGGGGTCAGGAGGCTCTTGGCATGAGCTGCGCACTGGACTCTTCTCTCCTCGTGACGAGATGGGGTGGCGCCGGGCTTCCATCATCAGGCCGGACAGTGATTGTGACGTCACTTTAACAGCCGTCAGAGCAGGCACCGGGTGAGGTGGAGGGCTGGGGCCTGGACTGAGAGCGAGCGGGAGTGCTTCGTGCGGCACCAGCCGGGAGGTGCCGGGGCGTTGGCGCTCTGCAGACCGCGAAGTATGGCGTGTGCTGGGCAGAGAGCAGGGAAGAGAATGGGGCTCCGCTGGACGCCTGCCGTGGGCTGCCTCCGCTCGCAGCAAAAGTCTGCTTCTCTCACAGAAGGTAGTTGCTGTCAGTCCGCAGCTTATGGCCTGTGACAGGGACCTGGGCCAACGGACAGTCCAGTTATGTCGGACAGGAAGTGCCACGGGATGGCACAGACATCACATCTGGTGTTGGTGGCAGTGGAAGAACTCATTTGAGATTGGGCAGGGATCAGGAAGTCCCAGAGGACTTCCTGGAAGAGGTGGCATGTGAGTTGTACTTTGAAGAATATGCTGACAGCCAGCATGCCGAGTCTAACGTGTCTAACACCATCCTGAGCACATTGCCTGAGAGCTGAGTGAGGTAGATACCTGAGCACCAGCGGGCGTGTAAGCATGAGCACGGATGGTGCACATGGATGCCGGGAGCGAAGCTTGGGAGCCGTTGACGAATTTTTAAAAATACATTAAAAAAAATATTTATATTTTATTGATTTTGTACAGAGAGGAAGGGAGAGAGAGAGTTAGAAACATGGATGAGAGAGAGTCATCGATCAGCTGCCTCTTGCACACCCCCTACTGGGGATGTGCCCGCAATCAAGTTACATGCCCTTGACTGGAATCGAACCTGGGTCCCTTCAGTCCCCAAGCCAACGCTCTATCCATTGAGCCAAACCGGTTTTGCTGTTGACGAATTTTTAAAGGTTTATTACGAAACTCTCCAGACGCAACCCAAGTAGAAGACTACGCACCCAGTACTTAGCACTGAAGTTTTTTTACCTGAGCGGGTGTGATGGATCATTCACATTGCTGTGTGGCTCCAATCAAGTTCTGATGGTTAAAAGAGCAAACCCTCATTTACATAGAAAACTACTTTCCTTACCACCTCATTGCCAGGCAGTTCCTATCTCATTGTGATTTTATGAAAATGCGCTTGTATGACACTCTGTTTGTGTTCCAGGTTGCTGTTGTCAAAATGAAGAACACTGAACGCATTTATGCCATGAAAATCCTCAATAAGTGGGAGATGCTGAAAAGAGCAGAGGTGAGTGTGAGGAGCCAGGCCCCGCCTTCCTCCTCGGCCTTCCTTCTGGGCAAGAGTGCGCAGATGTCCACCTCTTGGCATCAGATGTCCGCCTCCCCCCCTTGGCCCTCTGCACCGGTGTTTGCGCCTGTCCCCTCTCCCCTCCCGAGAGTCCCCTCACCCCGCCCAGGGTCCCCTCGTCCTGCCCGAGAACCCCTCACGTCTGGACGGAGCTGAATAAGACGTCTATTTCCTGGACGGTGACGTGCTGGCCCCAGTTTAAGAGTGGGCTTTGCCGGGCGTGGTGGTGGGTGGGTGCTGGAGAACACGAGCGTCCACTCTGGAACGTCCCCAGTCCGGGGCTGGGCGGGGCTGCTAGGGTGGACCGTGGGCCAGCGCGTCCTCACGTCTCCTCCAGTCAGTAGAACCCGGACACATCCGCCTCAGGATTCCTTTTTAAAGAAGCCGAGGAGAGAACACGTGAGGAGAAAGCACACGGTGAAGGTCCCGCTGAGATTGGAGAGAACAGGCCTCTGTCTGACACCTGCACCCAGGCCTCCGTCGGGCCTGTGTTTTTGCAAGTTTCACACATAAGGAGTGAAATCTTACGTTAAGTCCTCAGTAAAGAGGAGTTTTACTGTCATTATGCTGAAGACCTGGCTGCTTTTACTGTTTAAAAGCTCCCCTTTGATCCGTCAGTTACCCCGCTCACTCCTGTGTGTGTTCCTGCCTCTGCTTTTCCCCTCGCCTTGTCTCTGCCCCTCTCTGCAGCTGCCGGCTTGTTCTCTGTCTGCGGGAATGTTTCTGCTTTGTCTGTCTAGTCCAGGGGTCCTCAAACTTTTTAAAGTGGGGGCCAGATCACGGTCCCTCAGAGAGCTGGAGGGCCAGACTATATGAACTACTAATTCCTACTGTAACACCTCGGCTGCACTCACTGCCCAAAAAACCTGGCGGGCTGGATCAGACTCCTCTGTGGGCCGCATGTGGCCCACGGGCCGTAGTTTGAAGACCCCTGGTCTAGTCACTGAGCACAGTACCCTCTAGGTTAGGGGTGTCGAACTCAATCAGAGAAGGCCAAAATCTAAAATCCAGCCTAAATCGCGGGCCGAATGGTTTACTGAACAGTCATAAACTGACAATGTCATAAACTAACAGCGGAGTGCAGTGATGACAGCGCGGTGCGGGCCACATTGCAAGGCCTGGCGGGCTGGATTTGGCCCGCGGGCCTTGTGTTTGACACATGTGCTAATCTGCTGTTGCAAATGGCAAGATTCCATTCTTTTCCAAGGCTGAGTTATAGTCCATTGTACAGGGCTGACATCTTTATCTGCTCATTTGTTGATGGGCACTTGGGTTGCTTCCATATCTTCACCATCCTCCTATATAATAAAAGGCTAACATGCAAATTGTCCCCCTCGGAAGTTTGATTGCTCACTATGATGTGCGCTGACCACCAGGGGGCGGTGTGGAGCAAAGGAAGGCCCCCATTGGCCCTGACCACCACCCAGCCCTAGGGATCCTACCTGAGTATGCATTTCATGCACCGGGCCTCTAGTAAGAAATGCTGTGGTGAACATAGGGGTGCGTATATTGTTTTGAATGAATGTATTTGGTCCTTTTTGGATAAATACTGAGCAGTGGCATTGCTGAGTCATGTGGCCCTATTTTTCATTTTCTAAGGAATCTCCATCCTGTTTGCCATAGTGGCTGCGCCACTCTGCAATCCCAGCAACAGTGAATGAGGATTCCCTTTTCTCCACATCGTTACCCATGGCTGTTTCTAATACAGGTGCAACCTGTGTATTAAAGCTTTTAAAAAACAAACAAAACTGTGGAGTCTAAAAATAGAGGCTTCTACCCCCATGCTCCAGGCCATGGTCCTCATGGGAGAATTCTATTAGGAGGTGTGCATCAGTATCCTGCAGAGAGGCCACGTTCCTTAAAAATAACCACCCAGCCGAAGCCGGTTTGGCTCAGTGGATAGAGCATCGGTCTGCGGACTGAAGGGTCCCAAGTTCGATTCCGGTCAAGGGAATGTACCTTGGTTGCGGGCATATCCCCAGTAGAGGGTGTGCAAGAGGCAGCTGATCGATAATTCTCTCTCATCGATGTTTCGAACTCTCTATCCCTCTCTCTTCCTCTCTGTAAAAAATCAATAAAATATATTTAAAAAAAAAAATAACCACCCAGGCGAGGAAGCAGGTGTGTGTGTGCATCCTGCCGGTCACGTGGCTGCTAGACTGTGGGTCCGTGATGGCAGACACGCCCCCAGGAGGCGGACCCTGTGAAGAGGAGTCAAGTGGCACTGGATGGGAGGGGCCCAGCCCAGAAGCTGTTGCCGACCCATCCCCACTAGTGAGCTGACTCTCCAGCGTGGGCCTAGAGACAGCGGGTGGAAGGGGTGGGTGTGGGAGCAGGAGGGCCGGGGCCCGGCCTTCAGGGGCACAGTGTGCTGCGGATGGGGTGCAGCCGCCGGGGAGACGGTGTGCGCCGGGTGCCAGCGAGCGGAGGCCAGAGGACAGGTGACGCCTCCGGAGCCGGGCAGCGGGCCCTCTGCTCAGGACGCCCTGCGGGCGATCCCACCCACACTGACGCCCCGGTGCCTTGCAGACGGCGTGTTTCCGGGAGGAGCGAGACGTGCTGGTGAACGGGGACTGCCAGTGGATCACCACCCTGCACTACGCCTTCCAGGACGAGAACTACCTGGTAGGTGGTCCGGCCGCGGTTCTGACACCCTCGCGCTCTCACTAAACACTGAGAGAACCGACAGCCGGCCTTGACGTAGGTCCTGGCTCCGTGAAACGGGGGTTTGGCTTAGTCGTGGGCTCTCAGCTGGCGACTGGCCGTGCTTCCTCGTTGTGGCCCGTCCACGCTCGTCCCTCCCGTGAGCCGTGACGGAGGGGGTGGGCGTGGGCCTGGGCCTGCAGCGGTGCCCCTGCCCGTGTTCTCGGTGCGTGTCCCTGGCTGGTCTCCAGGCAGCGTGTCTCCCCCGGCTGGTGTGTTACCTGCTCAGACCAGAGCGTCCGTCCCTTACAGGGAAGCCGGCAGCAAGGAAGGGGTCCGGGAGGCCGGACCAGCAGCCCCACCCCAGTTCAGAGGCTCGGCACATCCCGGCTCTGGGGGACGGCTCGTCCGTCCGTCCGTCCGTCCGTCCAGGTCCCTGTGGCGGGTGGGATGCCCCAGGGGGTCTCCACAGCCCAGCCTGTCCCCCGCCTTCCCCGTGCGGAGGAGAGCTCCGAGCGGGTCTGGCTCACGGGCTCACTTTCTGCTCCAGCAGTGGGCTTTCTGTTTCCTCCACAGGTGAACCCCAAGTGCTTCGCTCTTGGTTTGTTCGTGAGCTTACTATCTTTCCTCATGAGAGCTGTAGTTTTTTGTGGTTTTAGCTGGTTCCCCTTTTCTCTGGCCCAAGTGTGCTCTCTCTGTGACGGAGGGCCTGGGGGTGACTCTGACCCTAGCCTCGGTGCCATTGTGGTGCGGCGCGGTGACCGGGCTTGTGATAGCTCGGCGGTGCGGGTGCCGAGGGCGGTCCCGGCCTGTGCTCGCTCCAGGGCCGCGGCTTCCGCGGTGAAGCCGGGCCTCTGCTCGTCAAGCGCAGTGCTGACGGGACCCGTGTTCTGTCCCCCCCCCCCGCTCGCAGTACCTGGTCATGGACTACTACGTGGGCGGCGACCTGCTGACCCTGCTCAGCAAGTTCGAGGACAAGCTCCCCGAGGACATGGCGCGCTTCTACATCGGGGAGATGGTGCTGGCCATCGACTCCATCCACCAGCTCCACTACGTGCACAGGTGCCCCCCCCCCCGGAGACCGGTCCTCCAGGTGACCCGTCCCAGGTGGTCACACTGAGCGGCCGGCACTGCACCAGAGGTCCCGGCGGCACTGACGGGAGAGCTGATGTCCTCGGTCCCTGGTGCCCCAGAGCCCGTGCGGGGTCCCCACCCCGTGTCTCCTCTCTCTCAGCTCCACTTCACTGGCGTGCCGACCCCCAGGGCCCTTGGCCACGAGCTCTGCAAAGCCTCGCAGAGGGACGCGGGTGGGAGAGGAGGGGGCTGTGAGGCTTGCTGGTGACGATCAGATGGTGGCCGTTTGCCGTCACTGGGGAAGCCACTCACTGCCCCGCAGAGGCCGGCGGGGCCCCCCCTCCCGGCTCTCAGTGCTCAACACCCCCTTCGCTTTCATTTTATTGTCTTTTTAATTTCTTTATATTATATTATAATGTTTTTATTGATTTCAGAGAGGAAGGGAGCGGGAGAGAGCGATAAAAACATCATTGATGAGAGAGTATCATGGATCGGCTGCCTCCTGCATGTCCCCCTACTTGGGATTGAGCCCACAACTCGAGCATGTGCCCTTGACTGGAATCGAACCCAGGTCCCTTCAGTCCATAGGTCACGCTCTATCCACTGAGCCAAACCAGCTAGCATTGCTTTTATTTTTTGTTAATCCTCACCTGAGGGTATTTTTTCCATTGGTTTTTAGAGAGACAATTGGTTGCCTCCTGCTCACACCCTGACTGGGGCAAGGAATCAAGCCCATGACCCTTCAGTTTGAGGGTGAACACTAACCACTGGGCACACTGGGCAGGGCCCTCCTTTGCTTTCTTTTTTTTCTTTTTTTAAAAATATATTTTATTGATTTTTTACAGAGAGGAAGAGAGAGGGATAGAGAGAAACATCGATGAGAGAGAATCATCGATCAGCTGCCTCTTGCACAACCCCTACTGGGGATGTGCCCGCAACCAAGGTACATGCCCTTGACTGGAATCGAACCCGGGACCTTTCAGTCCGCAGGCTGACGCTCTATCCACTGAGCCAAACCGGTTTCGGCCATCCTTTGCTTTCAAAGCTTGTATTCCCTTTTCATGCAGTCGGCCATAGAAGCTTATTCTGTCAGAAATGGGGGCAGGTGCTCAGAGTCCGCCCCCTCCCCGCCCAGTGAGGGGGTACACAGACAGCAGGTGCGAGTGCTGGTTAGAGAGGCACCGGGCTGCTCTGGCCCCAGGCAGGTCAGTGCGTGCTCCAACCTTTGCCTGTCAGTACAGTTTGGGGGCTCCTGGTGGTTCGTTAGCCTGCGGTGGTTGGCCACCTGACCCCTCCATGCGCCTCTCTGACCCTCCCTGTTTCTGTTCCTCCCGTTCCTTGGCGGCCCCCACCGGTGGGCTGTGCCCGGGACTGGGTGTGCAGGGTGAGAGGCGTGGCTGCTGCCGCCCGCCTGGCCAGTCCCCGCAGGAGACTCTCCAGGCGGCCCCAGCTCGCCCGCCGCCCGGGTCTGGGACCTTCCAAGAGCGCCTGGCGCTCATGTGTGTCTGCCTCCCACAGGGACATCAAGCCCGACAACGTTCTCCTGGATGTGAACGGGCACATCCGCCTGGCCGACTTCGGGTCGTGTTTGAAGATGAGCGACGATGGCACTGTAGGTACCTTCCATCCTCCTCTGGGAGAGTGGGATGAGCCATGTCTGAATGGGGCGTGGCTTCCTGCCCACCTGCACCGCACTCCCTCTGCCCGCGTCCACGCGGCTCCTGGGCAGAGCCAGCGCACCTCCTGATTCCCGCGGACTGGCTCTGGGCTGCTGAGCCCAGCTCTCTACTGGACAGGCCTTCCTCAGATTTACAGGCCCCGCCCTCCCAGCGACAACTGCCCTTGCTGCCCACAGGACGGGCACCATGCCCAGCTCACCCTGCTCAGGGCCTAGAACTGTCCTGCCCTTTCTGAGGCCTTAGCCGCTGGTTCCCTGGCGGGAATGTCTGAGCACCTGGGCCTGCCTCCGGACGGTCCCGCTGGGAGGCTGAAGGGCAGGCTGTGAGGGGCAGGTTAGGGGCTGCTCAGAGCCCGCTCCACCAGCGCCCGGGGCTCTGCGTGGACGCCTGAGGAGGGCTGGCTTGGACACACCTGGTCCCGATCATAGTGAGCGGCGACAGACCCGTGGGAATGGCGCCCCCTTGGGCTGCGACGCCACGGGGGCTGTGGCGGTTTGGGCATGGAGACTGACGAGCGGGAGCCCCTGGCACTTGCCCTGTGTGTAACCAGGGAGCACCCATTTGCTTGAATTTTGAAACCAGGCGTCTCTGAGTGAGGAACTTGAACTGGCGACGCCGCAGGTTCCCCTGAGCACGCCCTCCCCTCCCAGGTGCGGTCCTCAGTGGCCGTGGGCACGCCGGACTACATCTCGCCGGAGATCCTGCAGGCCATGGAGGACGGCATGGGCAAGTACGGCCCCGAGTGCGACTGGTGGTCGCTGGGCGTGTGCATGTACGAGATGCTGTACGGGGAGACGCCCTTCTACGCTGAGTCGCTGGTGGAGACCTACGGGAAGATCATGAACCACGAGGTAAGTGGTGCTTCCACGTCCCGTCCGTGAGGGCCCAGCCAGCCGAGGGGCTCGGCGCGGGAGCCGGGGGCTCGGCGCGGGAGCCGGGGGCTCGGCGTGGGAGCCGCGGGGCCCACTGTGGAACTGTGGTCGTTGGGGAAGAGGCAGGGTGGGGCTGGGGGGCGGGCGGGAGCGGGGAGATTCAGGACAGGGTAGCGGTGGACTTGGCTCCGGCTGCGACACAGCAGGTGCAGGCGGGCTTCAAGGACGGTCCGTGCTCTGGGGCGAGGATGGTGGTTGTCAGGTCAGAACCTGCAGCACACGGTGCAGCACACGGTGCGGCGTGTGGTGGCCATGGGCTGTGTCCCTGGGACCCAGCGGGGAGGACCCGGCAGCCCTGATGGGGTCTCCGCACCACCAGGTCAGCACAGATCCAATTCGTGTCCCAAAACCAGTCATCACAGTCACACCCATGGAGGGGTCTCTGGTCCCCTCTCCCCCCCCCCCTCCCTGGTTCCTCTCCTGCTCCCAGCCTTGCCTTCTTTCTGTTTCCTTCGTTTGCTTGTTTTTCTTTTCCGTCTAATGTTCTTGGTCATCTGTTATTTTTCTTTATTCTTTTTACTCAAATATTTCTTTTTAAAGAAAAAATATATATTTTATTGCTTTTTTACAGAGAGGAAGGGAGAGGGATAGAGAGTTAGAAACATCAATGAGAGAGAACCATCGATCAGCTGCCTCCGGATGTCCCTGCAACCAAGGTACATGCCCTTGACTGGAATTGAACTTGGGGCCCTTCAGTCCACAGGCGGATACTCTATCCACTGAGCCAAATCAGCCAGGGCTCAAATATTTCTTTCTAATACCCATTTCACCCTCTGTGCTCTCCCTCACCCGCTTACACGCTCACATGATAACACATTCTCGAGATGGCTCCCGGGGGCTGGTCTGTTGGGAGCACGTGAACACGTATGCGGGGAATGGTCTAATGACTCAAAGCAAGGGGTTCTTTTAACAAACACTTTCTTCAAAGAAGAAGCACCTCCCACTTGTGAACTAGTTTACGCCTGCTATACAGCCTCCGACGGTGCCACGCTCACAGTAGGGGGTGGCAGCCACCACCCGCTTCCCAGTGTGGGCGCAGTGCCGTGCGGCTGTGTTCCAGGTGGTGGTCCTCACAGCAGCCGGGGCCTGGCTTTTGTCCCTTTTCATGAGCACAGGTGACCCGAGACGGCGGTGGTGGCTGGCACGCAGGCCTGCGAGAAGGGAAGGCCACGGTGGCCCGGTGCGCTCCGGCAGGCCTGCCCCGCCCCCGTGCACGAGCATTCGCCTCTGTTCCCGTTCCGGGAGGGCGCTGGCCCGCCCGCCCCACGAGGCCGCAGGCCATGCTCCCCGGCGGTCTGCGCTGAGTTCGTGGCCTGATGCACGCTCTGCCTGGTCCTGCTTGCCCCCTGCGGCCGCCTCCCAAGTGCCTCATCACGCACCCCTCCCCCACCAGGAGCGGTTCCAGTTCCCGTCCCACGTCACAGACGTGTCTGAGGAGGCCAAGGACCTCATGCAGAGGCTCATCTGCAGCAGGGAGCGCCGGCTGGGCCAGAACGGGATCGAGGACTTCAAAAAGCACCCCTTCTTCCAAGGGCTCAACTGGGAGAACATACGGAACTTGGAAGCACCGTACATCCCCGACGTGAGCAGTCCTTCCGACACGTCCAACTTCGACGTGGACGACGACGTGCTGAGGAACATCGTGAGTGTGGGCTCTGCCAGGCGTGTGCAGTGGTCTGCTTGCTGGGGCGGGGCCTCGGGGGCACGCAGGTCCCTAGGAGGGGGCTCAGGTCCATAGGAGGGGGCTCACAGGTCCATAGGAGGGGGGCTCAGGTCCATAGGAGGGGGGCTCAGGTCCATAGGAGGGGGGCTCACAGGTCCATAGGAGGGGGGCTCACAGGTCCATAGGAGGGGGGCTCACAGGTCCATAGGAGGGGGCTCAGGTCCATAGGAGGGCTCACAGGTCCATAGGAGGGGGGCTCACAGGTCCATAGGAGGGGGGCTCACAGGTCCATAGGAGGGGGGCTCAGGTCCATAGGAGGGGGCTCAGGTCCATAGGAGGGGGCTCACAGGTCCATAGGAGGGGGACTCAGGTCCCTAGGAGGGGGCTCAGGTCCATAGGAGGGGGCTCACAGGTCCATAGGAGGGGGGCTCACAGGTCCCTAGGAGGGGGCTCACAGGTCCATAGGAGGGGGGCTCACAGGTCCCTAGGAGGGGGGCTCACAGGTCCCTAGGAGGGGGCTCACAGGTCCATAGGAGGGGGGCTCACAGGTCCATAGGAGGGGCCTCAGGTCCATAGGGGGGCTCACAGGTCCATAGGAGGGCTCACAGGTCCATAGGAGGGGGCTCACAGGTCCCTAGGAGGGGGGCTCACAGGTCCCTAGGAGGGGGGCTCACAGGTCCCTAGGAGGGGGCTCACAGGTCCATAGGAGGGGGGCTCACAGGTCCCTAGGAGGGGGCTCACAGGTTCATAGGAGGGGGGCTCACAGGTCCCTAGGAGGGGGCTCACAGGTCCATAGGAGGGGGCTCACAGGTCCATAGGAGGGGCCTCAGGTCCATAGGGGGGCTCACAGGTCCATAGGAGGGCTCACAGGTCCATAGGAGGGGGGCTCACAGGTCCATAGGAGGGGGCTCACAGGTCCATAGGAGGGGGCTCACAGGTCCATAGGAGGGCGGCTCACAGGTCCATAGGAGGGGGCTCACAGGTCCATAGGAGGGGGCTCACAGGTCCATAGGAGGGGGGCTCACAGGTCCATAGGAGGGCGGCTCGTAGGTCCATAGGAGGGGGCTCAGGTCCATAGGAGGGGGCTCAGGTCTATAGGAGGGCTCACAGGTCCATAGGAGGGGGGCTCACAGGTCCATAGGAGGGGGGCTCACAGGTCCATAGGAGGGGGCTCACAGGTCCATAGGAGGGGGCTCACAGGTCCATAGGAGGGGGGCTCAGGTCCCTAGGAGGGGGGCTCACAGGTCCATAGGAGGGGGCTCAGGTCCCTAGGAGGGGGCTCAGGTCCATAGGAGGGGGGCTTGCAGGTCCATAGGAGGGGGGCTCGCAGGTCCATAGGAGGGGGCTCACAGGTCCATAGGAGGGCGGCTCACAGGTCCATAGGAGGGGGGCTCAGGTCCATAGGAGGGGGCTCAGGTCCATAGGAGGGGGCTCAGGTCCATAGGAGGGGGCTCAGGTCCATAGGAGGGGGCTCAGGTCCATAGGAGGGGGCTCACAGGTCCATAGGAGGGGGGCTCAGGTCCATAGGAGGGGGCCTCAGGTCCATAGGAGGGGGGCTCAGGTCCATAGGAGGGGGGCTCAGGTCCATAGGAGGGGGCTCAGGTCCATAGGAGGGGGGCTCAGGTCCATAGGAGGGGGCTCAGGTCCATAGGAGGGGGGCTCAGGTCCATAGGAGGGGGGCTCAGGTCCATAGGAGGGGGCTCAGGTCCATAGGAGGGGGGCTCAGGTCCATAGGAGGGGCCTCAGGTCCATAGGAGGGGGGCTCAGGTCCATAGGAGGGGGCTCAGGTCCATAGGAGGGGGGCTCACAGGTCCATAGGAGGGGGCTCAGGTCCATAGGAGGGGGCTCAGGTCCATAGGAGGGGGGCTCACAGGTCCATAGGAGGGGGCTCACAGGTCCATAGGAGGGGGCTCAGGTCCATAGGAGGGGGGCTCACGGGTTCCTAGGAGGGGGGCTCACAGGTCCATAGGAGGGGGCTCAGGTCCATAGGAGGGGGGCTCAGGTCCATAGGAGGGGGGCTCAGGTCCATAGGAGGGGGGCTCAGGTCCATAGGAGGGGGGCTCAGGTTCATAGGAGGGGGCTCAGGTCCATAGGAGGGGGGCTCAGGTCCATAGGAGGGGGCTCAGGTCCATAGGAGGGGGGCTCAGGTCCATAGGAGGGGGCTCAGGTCCATAGGAGGGGGGCTCACAGGTCCATAGGAGGGGGCTCAGGTCCATAGGAGGGGGCTCAGGTCCATAGGAGGGGGGCTCACAGGTCCATAGGAGGGGGCTCACAGGTCCATAGGAGGGGGCTCAGGTCCATAGGAGGGGGGCTCACGGGTTCCTAGGAGGGGTGCTCACAGGTCCATAGGAGGGGGGCTCACAGGTCCATAGGATGGGGGCTCACAGGTCCATAGGAGGGGGGCTCACAGGTCCATAGGAGGGGGGCTCAGGTCCATAGGAGGTGGCTCACAGGTCCCTAGGAGGGGGCTCACAGGTCTATAGGAGGGGGCTCAGGTCCATAGGAGGGGGGCTCACGGGTTCCTAGGAGGGGGGCTCACAGGTCCATAGGAGGGGGGCTCACAGGTCCATAGGAGGGGGGCTCAGGTCCATAGGAGGGGGCTCAGGTCCATAGGAGGGGGCTCAGGTCCATAGGAGGGGGGCTCACGGGTTCCTAGGAGGGGGGCTCACAGGTCCATAGGAGGGGGGCTCACAGGTCCATAGGAGGGGGGCTCAGGTCCATAGGAGGGGGCTCAGGTCCATAGGAGGGGGCTCAGGTCCATAGTGGTGACACGGGCTGCGTGTCCAGACAGAACCGTGCAGCTGGGCTGGTGTTTGGAAGGTTAGGCAAGTGTCTCCAGGACAGCGCCTTCTAGCTTGGGCCTTGTTGTCCCTTTTTAAAAGTAAGGGATTGCAGTTGGAGAGAAAGAAAGTTAAATAGCTGTTTTGTCTTAGAGTTTGTTAGAAAACTCCTGCCTTGGCTTTTATGGTGTTTTGTACCTTTTCAAAGCGGTGTCTTCTCCGTTATCAGAGTGTCCCCTGAGGCCCGTTGCCTCTTCCCGCCTAAAGCCCTGCAGCCTCTGGCCCCGGCCCTCCACCAGCCCTGACCCTGGGGCCCGGGCCGCGGGTCTGCTTCTCAGCAGCTCTCGGGCACAGGCTGACTTCCAGGTCCGTCCTGCCCTGGGCCCTCCGGGTCTGAGTAGGTCGACAGGCGGGTTCTGCTCCCGCCGCACCCTCAGTTTGGTCCCTTCCAGCCCGGCCTTTTCTCTGTCCGCGCTGTGTCCTGGTTTGGGGACAGGAGCAGGTTAGCCAAGAAAAGGAAGAGTTCGATGGCTCCTTAGTTTGCCAGGGTCAGAGCTGCCTCAGAGCACAGCTCGGCGAGAGGCACCGTCACTGCTGAGGCTCTCCGGGCCTGAGTGGTCGCTGTGGTTTTGTTTTGAATAAAGAAGCGTTGTCATGCTGAGGGCAGGGTTGTAACTAGTGGTCACCTAGGACAGTCTGCCTTTGGGCTCAGACCTCCGCTCTGCCTCCGGCTTGACTTGGGCCAAGAGCTGCAGCCCCTGCCCATGGCCCCGGGCTGCCCTGTCCCTCTGCTCAGGGTCATGTTGAACAAGATGCCGTGGCTTTAAACAGTGCAAGTTACTGGCCTGGTCCGAGTTTGGCCTGTGCCGTTACCTCCATCAAAAGCAGTGTGTGTACCCCCTAACTGTGTGGCACATCAGACGAGCCAGGAATGAGAAATGGCCCTGCCAGTGCCCAGCCCTGCAGGGACCCCGCATCCTGCCCCCATTGCACCTGCACGCTCCCCTTCCCCGTGAGCACGCTCTCCTGTGCTGAGCACACTCTCCTGTGCCGTGTGTGCTCTCACGGTGCCATGCGTGCTCTCACGGTGCCATGCGTGCTCTCACGGTGCCATGCGTGCTCTCACGGTGCCGTACGTGCTCTCACGGTGCCATGCGTGCTCTCACGGTGCCATGCGTGCTCTCACGGTGCCGTACGTGCTCTCACGGTGCCATGCGTGCTCTCACGGTGCCGTACGTGCTCTCACGGTGCCATGCGTGCTCTCACGGTGCCATGCGTGCTCTCACGGTGCCATGTGTGCTCTCACGGTGCCGTACGTGCTCTCATGCAGGAGATGCTGCCTCCTGGCTCTCACACGGGTTTCTCTGGACTGCACTTGCCGTTCATCGGTTTCACGTTCACCACGGAAAGGTATGTCTGGTCCTGTGGTTCTCCGTGTGGGGCTCTGCTCTGCGCAGTGCGGGTTGGGGCGCCGGGTGCCCCTTAGGGGAGGCATGGGGGGTCTGTCCTTTAGAACTGCGCCTCTGGTCACTGCATGAGGTGACGCAGCAGGTCGGACTCTTCCTAAGAGCCGGGGAGGAAGTAACGGGCTTTGTGGTCGGGGTCGTTTATCCTTCACCCTCCTCAGCAGCCCTGGGACGACGTGAACACCTTGGTACAATGGGCCGGGGAGGGGAGGCCACAGCCCGGTGCCATGCGGTCCAGTGTTGCCTCGGTGCCTCGGTGGCAGCCACACGCTCGGCCCAGAGCGTCTTTCCTTAGGACACTAGCCTTTCGGGGATCGGCCGGAGCCCAGCTGCCATTAGCGGCCGAGCACACTGCCTGCAGAGCAAGAGCCACGCCCCCGTGGGCCTCCAGCCCGCGCGCCAGTGCCACCGCGGGTGTTTCTGTGTGCCTGTCTGGATGGGCCTCTCCACAGTCATGGCTCCCTCCCTCTGAGAGGGACTCTGAGGCAGAGGGGCGGGGTTAGGGCGGCGGCAGTCAGGTGAGCTGCCACGGGGTCTGCGGGAAGCTCACGGCTCGGCTCACAATGCACTAAACAGCAGCTGAACGCCAGAGCCGGCTGCTGCCTCCCGCCCTCACGGGTGGCCCAGGAGGGGGCGTGTTGCCTTCCTGTCTGTCCAAGGTGCAGGCTCGCCATCTGCCAGGTGCCCCCAGCTCACCAGGTGCCGGTCAAGCCTGTGGTCTCAGGGCAGAGGCTGTAGTTTGGTGGGTTGGGCCCAGGACCTTCTGGAATAGACCACATAGAGCGGGATGCACGCCTCCCATGCACCCCCCCAGGACACCCCCCCCCCCCTCGGGGATGCACAAACTCACTGCATGAGGTGACGCGCCCCAGGACGCACACGCCACAGGGATGCAGGGCACCCCGGCCACTTGGAGAAACCCTGCTAGGCCCTTCTGTCGACATGCCCGTGCTGGTGCCTACTGCACTCGGTGCAGGACTCACCGTCTCACTAAAGGCAGGAGGAATGGGCAGGTACGGCTCAGTGGTGCCGGCAGCCTCTGGAATGGAAGGAACCCTCAGGTAGCAGGGGCTCAGGCCCCAGGGCTGAAGGGACTGTCCCTAGTTAGTGGCAGAGCCAGGAAGCCCTTCATGGCTTGTGCTGCTCTGGCCGCGCTGCTGTCCTCCGGTGCCACCCGGTGCCACCTCTGAGCAGCCGGCGAGGCCTCGGGCCCAGCTCCGCATTGCCTTGCTGGGAGCCACGGCTCAGGAATGGCGTTCCCTCAGTGGCAGACGGGCTCTGGCTGGCCCCGAGGGCTGTCCTGGGCCATGGTCACCCAGTTCCTGCTGAGAAGGACGCTGGTCTGGCTCTGGCTCGGCAACAATGAGTCTTTCACAGGTGTCCGGGCCTGCCTTCCACCCCAGGGAGCTTTAAATGCTGCCTGGGCCCGAGGGGCTCAGTGCGGGGCCTGTGCTTTGTTTGCAGCTGCTTTTCGGACCGCGGCTCTCTGAAGAGCATGATGCAGTCCAGCACCGTGACCAAGGACGAGGGCGTGCAGCGGGACCTGGAGAGCAGCCTGCAGGCCGAGGCCTACGAGCGGCGGATCCGGAGGCTGGAGCAGGAGAAGCTGGAGCTGAGCAGGAAGCTGCAAGGTGAGGGTGCACACATCCCCCGCCCTCCGGCTCCTGTGGCTGCGGGGCTCGCACCAGGGCTGCACTCAGGCCTGTCCCCCCTCCCCCCCCAGAGTCCACGCAGACCGTGCAGTCCCTCCACGGCTCGGCTCGGGGCCTGGGCAGTGCGGCCCGAGATAAAGAGGTGAAGAGGCTGACGGAGGAGATCGAACGCCTGAAGAGTAAAATAGCAGGTACGCTACGGTCAGACCGAGTGGGCTCCGTGCTCAGGGCGCTGTCTCCGCACAGGAAACTTCAGAGCAGAAGCAGGGACGGCCTCTGTATCAGCAAGCCGGTCAGGGGTCCACACTTTGTCAGTCTCCTTAAAGCCCCAGCGGCCGAGCGCTGCTGCTTTCCTAGCTCCAGCCAGACTCGGAGCCTGGTGCCCTCCCTGCCCTGGCTCCTCTGGGCTCAGACCACGCCGGCCTCTCCGGCTGCAGTGAGCCTGCTCTCCGGTCCTAGTGCTGCATCTGCTGCCTGACCGTCCTCCTGATTCCTAGGTTATCGGTTCCCTACAGGCTCAAGGCACTTCTGAGTCTTGACCTTTGACCTGACAGGTTGGCGGGCAGCTTCTCCCCCGTTCTGTCTGGAACCCTGTCCCCACCCACACAGGCTCCGTGGAGTCTGCTCTCAGCGGAGCTTCGCCCCGGGACTACACTGCCAGCCCCCAGGGCAGCAGGACTCAGGGGCAGGGTGCCAGGAGGCTGCGGGCCCTGCTGTGCGGGCAGTCCAGAGGCCTCTCCTGGAGCGGGTGGTCGTTCAGGCTGGAATCCGAGGAGCTTCCGCGTGGGGGACACGGTTGGTTCTCTCCGTGCTCAGACTCCGGCAGGCTCGAGCGGCAGCTGGAGGACGCGGTGGCGCTCCGCTCAGAGCAGGAGGGCTCCGCGCTGCGGCTGAAGGGCCTGGAGAAGCAGTACCGCGTGGCGCGGCAGGAGAAGGAGGACTTCCACAAGGTAGCGGGCGGCGCTCCGCGCGGGGGCCGGTGCGCCCGGTCTGGTGCTCAGCTGGCTCAGCCGGGAGCGGCCCCTGGGGCCCCTGCTTCCAAAGGGGGCATGCAGGGGTGTCTCCCCCTAACTCCTCCATCAGTGTGACTTCCCAGGAAACCCGTTGCTGTGTGTCCACTGGGGGTGAGCTTTCTAAAGAGGCTCATTTAGGCACTCAGGCGGTGGACCTGCGCTTGGGGTCTGCTCCCTGAGATGCGCGCGTTTCAAACCCAGGCTGCGGTGGCTCACGTGGTGTCCCAGCACCTGCAGTGCGTGGTCTGGTGTGCGCTGGGGTGCCCTGTGCTGCCCGAGTCAGAAAGCCGCTCTGAGCCCACGGGGCCTGGTGCGGGAGCCACCCCAACCTGTGCGAGTCCCGCTCCTTCCAGCCTCGGCCAGCGGGGCCACAGGGACCAGCGCAGGGCGGTGGGGTCAGTGCAGCCAGCTCCCATCGGACTCCAGGAGAGGGCCAGCTGCCCGCACTGCTCACAGTTCTTACTCTGAGCGGAGTCTCAGCCTTCCCGGTGTCAGTGCCCTTTCCAGCTCTGTGGTCTGGGTAGTGGGGGCTCTGGTTACGTAACGTTCGCCGCATTCATCCGGGTCCCCTTTGTGACTGTGGGCGGCACTGAGGCATCGCCGTGGGGGTGTGGAGCCCGTTCCCCGGGCTGGGGGGGGTCTGTCTGGATGGGGCTCAGCCCGAGCGCAGGTGCACGTCCAGACTCACACAGCGGATGGAGGGAGGGCTGTGCCTGGCCGGCGAGCCTCGGACCGCGCTGTCCCTGAGCTCCCAGCCTTCCCACCTGGACAGCAGGTCCAGCAGCGTCATTCTTTCTGCTCAGCAACTGGTGGAAGCATCAGAGCGCCTGAAGTCGCAGGCCAAAGAGCTGAAAGATGCCCACCAGCAGCGGAAGCTGGCCCAGCAGGAGTTCTCGGAGCTCAGCGAGCGCGTGGCAGAGCTGCGCGCTCACAAGCAGAAGGTGTCCCGGCAGCTCCGCGACAAGGAGGAGGAGGTGGAGGCCGCCATGCAGAGGGTCGACTCCATGCGGCAGGAGGTCCGCAAGTCCGAGAGGCTCCGGAAGGAGGTAGGGGCAGGGGCGCGGGCTGCACTGGTGGGCTTTTGTGTGACCCCAGACCTGTAGAAGCTGGCGCAGCACAGCCACCAGAGTGGCCGTCACTCAGGTGAAGCCGAGTGAGTGGGTCTGGCAAGCGATGGCTCCGTGGTCCTCAGGAGAGACGCCTGCAGGGCTGGGTTTTGAAGTTTCCTTGGAAGCTAATGTAGGTTCACGCCCAACAAGCATGTCGTACACGTGCCAATGGGATGCACACACACACACACACACACACACACACACACACACACACACCCGCGTCCAGCATAGCCAGATGGGGCTGGCTCGGCATGGTCCTCACGCGGGCAGGCCAGTGGGGCCTGGAGAGCTGGTCTGTGTGGCTTGTGGCTCTTCACGTTCACTACGTTAGACGTGGAAAGTGACACTTTTTCATTATAACAGTAAACCCGTTACAAGTGAGCCTAAATAGTGTTTTAATTATTTTCCCCCAAAATGTAGGGAGAAGAGTGGCAATTTTTACATCTTTGTCCTTTTCTTAAAGAACTGGCTGAACAGAAAACACGTGTGTGTGTGTTCTGTGTGGTGGGCACTGTCTGGGCACGGACTGCTTGGACTGGGGGGAGAGGGCCATGGGGGACGTGCTGTGAGCCAGGGACGTGGCTCGGGCCCTTTGCCCTCTGCCTCAGAAGCCTGCAGGCTGTTACTCCCAGCAGCGGGTCAGGTCCAGTGCAGTTCTCTTCAGTATTTGGAGGAAGCCCCTCGCTGTGCTGCACAGAGGCTGCCTGTCCGCAGCCCGTTGGCCTGTAGTTGCAGCCACTGTGATCGGAACTGCGAGCACCGCCATTGGGACGGGTGAGGGGGCCTGGTGCCGGGCCTGCGGACCCGCTGGGCGCAGAAGTGCTCCATTGAAGCACTTCCTCCAGCATCAGGGAACGCCGTCTCAACCCAGTGCCTTTCTCCGCGTTTCACGGCCAATTACCGTTTACGTTAGAGTTTAACGTTGGTTTACTAACCAGCCGTTCCAGTCAAGCCCTGAGGCGTGCTCCTCAGACTTGACCAGGAGATGAAACTTGGGGCAGAGTGAGGTGAGAGCTCGCAGGGCTCTGCGTGCTGAGAGACCGGGTGGGCAGGGAGGGTGCCTCTGACCGCGCCCTCCGTCCTGCAGCTGGAAGCTCGGCTCGAGGACGCCGTGGCCGAGGCCTCCAAGGAGCGCAAGCTTCGCGAGCACAGCGAGAGCTTCTCCAAGCAACTCGAAAGTGAGCTCGAGGCCCTCAAGGTAGGCCGCAGGGCCCGCTCCCACCAGCAGCTGTGACCTGAGGAGCCGCCTGTCGGCGGGAGGGCCGCACTGCAGGCCCCGGGCATAGGTGCCCTCGCTTCTCTCCAGCGGCTCCGGCCTGCACCTGTGCCTCTGGGCGCCTGGGTTTCGTTTCGTTTCTTTTTATTGACTTTTTACAGAGAGGTAGGGAGAGGGATAGAGAGCTAGAAACATCGATGAGAGAGAGTCATCGATCAGCTGCCTCCTGCACACCTCCTACTGGGGATGTGCCCGCAACCAAGGTACATGCCCTTCACCAGAATCGAACCTGGGACCTTTCAGCCCACAGGCTGACACTCTATCCACTGAGCCAAACCGGTTAGAGCTGACTAATCTTTTTCTAAACTCCTGGGCCCACTTCAGGGAAAGCTCCTCAAAGACCGGTGCTGCCACTGACAGAGCGGAGACAGGCTGGTCGTCCGTGGCCGGGGGTGGGGGCGAGCGACCAGGGGCAAGGCCTGGAGTGGGGAGAGGGCGGTGGGCAGCTGGGCTCCCGGCTTACCACGTGCAGCCCCAGAGCCTCCGCCGGCCTAGCCGAGGGCTCCTTGTCTGTGAAAGGAGACATTGAGGCTCCCCTCTCCCTCAAACCCCCTCCTGGCCCCTGGTGAATCCGCCACCTCTCCCCTGCACATCCTCAAGGTGTCTGTCTCCCCTCATCCTGGCTGCCGCTGCCTGGCTGTGCGTCCAACCGCACTCCTGCCTCCCCCAGTCTTTGTCACGTCACCTGTGTGACTGTCTGGTTTGCTGGTGTGTGTCCGTCATTGCTCCTCGGCTGCAGGAGAGCAGAGACGTCACGTGGCCGGAGCCACAGGGGCCTGACAGAGGCGGCCCTTAGAGTGCTGAGCGGGAGTGCGGGCAGAGGGAGACGAAGCATTCGCGGTGCAGTGCACACATGTGACGGCCTCGGCCCGGCAGGTCTGGCACGTCCCTCCTGCCGGGCAGATGCTGTCACCCCCAAGCTGCCCTCCTGAGCACCACCTGCCAGGCTCAGCTGTCACAGGGCTGTGCCTGCCGTTGGGGGCCCAGGCAGCAGCTTCCAAGGGCCTGCACGTGGGAGGGGACACGGTGTGACCCTGAGGGAGGGCGGGGAGGGGTGTGACTTACCTGAACCTTTGTCTCCAGGGTAGGCAAGGGGCCCGGGGACCAGGTGCCTCCTTAGAGCATCAGCAAGAGATTTCCAAAATCAAGTCTGAGCTGGAGAAGAAGGTCTTGTTCTATGAAGAGGAGCTGGTGAGGCGCGAGGCCTCCCACGTGCTGGAGGTGAAAACTGTGAAGAAGGAGGTGCACGACTCCGAGAGCCACCAGCTGGCCCTGCAGAAGGAGATCTTGATGTTGAAAGACAAACTGGAGAAGTCGAAGCGGGATCGGTGAGTCCCAGCTCCTCCGTGGGGGGCCGCAGGCTTGTGCGGCGGCCGGTGGGCGTGGCTCTGACCCCGCCCCTCCCGCAGGCTCAGCGAGGTGGAGGAGGCAGTGGGCACCGTCAGAGACAAGTACGAGCGAGACCGCGCCACGCTGTCCGAGGAGAACAAGAAGCTGGCTGCCGAGAAGGAGCGGGTAACGGGGGGCTCGGGTCGCTTTGGGAGGCGGGAACGTTCTGCTCGGATGCTGGAAGTTTGTGTTTTAGTATTTTTATTTTTAAAGGACGCAGTGGTCATCTTTTAAACGGGATGCTTATATTTGGTTAAAAGCTGCTGGCTTTCTGAAATCACTGGCTCTTGATCCCTTTTATGTTCAGATCTGCATTGAAATGTGACTGGAGTCAGATACAGTAAAAAACCCACACCCTGAACCTCCTAATGATTAAAGAAAACTCAAAATCTTCAGGACGTGTAGTTTGAGTGATGCTAACGTCCTGTGTGCGGGCGCCAACTAACCCGCTGTGTGGTGCGATGATTTCCTTCCAGCTCTGCTCTTTCGTGGACAAGCTCACAGCCCAGAACAGGCAGCTGGAGGACGAGCTGCAGGACCTGGCGGCCAAGAAGGAGTCGGTGGCCCACTGGGAAGCTCAGATCGCCGAGATCATCCAGTGGTGCGTTGGCCCGCCCAGGGGCGTGGCCAGGCTCAGGCCGTCGGCCGGCCGCCCAGGGTGCAGTTTCTCCGGCTCCGTCTTCCTCTGTGACCTCATGTGCACCTCCCGCTAGTTCTCTGCGGCCCAGGCACAGCCCTCTGCCGTGCCCGACAGCACTGAGGTCAGGTGGCCGTTCTGCCCAGGGCCACCGCGCTGAGCAAAGGTGCAGAAGCAGCCACCGGCCTCTGAGGTGTGGTGAGGCTGTGCAGGGATCTACCTAAGGCACCTTCTTTTTTTCAAAACGTGCTTTTATTGATTTCAGAGAGGAAGGGGGCTGGAGAGAGAAACATCAATGATGAGAGAGTCATTGATCAGCTGCCTCCTGCAAGACCTACACTGGGGAATTGAACCTCCTGGTTCATAGGTTGACTTTCAACCACTGAGCCACACTAGCCGGCCTAAGGGACATTCTGTTGTCACGGGGACTGGTGTCCTGTGAGAGGACGCTGGGTCCCTGTGCCCTCAGGGAGGCGGGACTCATGGGTGCTCCTTGCTCCAGGCACTCACAGACCTGTCCCCTCCCGCAGGGTCAGTGACGAGAAAGACGCACGGGGTTACCTCCAAGCCCTGGCTTCGAAGATGACGGAAGAGCTGGAGACGCTGAGGAGCTCCAGCCTGGGGTCGAGAACACTGGTGGGTCGTGCCCGGAGCTCACGCTTTGTCCCCGGGGCTCACGGGGGCTTTCGCCGTGAGGGGCCGACACGTTCCCGGTTGTGGGCTTGATTCCCCAGTAAGGGGCGTGCAGAGGCAGCTGATAATGATGCTCTCTCATCATTGATATTCCTCTCCCTCTTCTCCCTTCCTCTTTGGGGGGGAAAAAAATTACATTAGAGGACCCAGTTTCTTCTTTAAAAATTAGTGAATTTTTACAAGACCTCTAAGAAAGAATAAAGGCCATAAAATGTTGAAAATAAAATTGGCTGTGATGGACTTTGATAATATCGGAGAGTTAACTTTTAAATAGGATAAAAGTTTTAAGGCAAGACCCTCGGGGAGTGGGGTAAGGGCATGTGCAGGGGTAGGGGAGGCCGGGGGAAGGCCAGTAGGGGACAAAGGAGACGTACGTACTATTTGTAATACTTTAAACAATAAAATAAATTTAAAATGCTAAAAAAGCTTAAGGCTAGAAAAGATGAGTTTGTCATTTGTTAGCATTAATTTTGTGAAGTCAGGAGGTTAAGGTGTATCTCTCATTTGAACCTACGCACACAGGACCCGCTCTGGAAGGTGCGCCGCAGCCAGAAGCTGGACATGTCCGCGCGGCTGGAGCTGCAGTCGGCGCTGGAGGCCGAGATCCGGGCCAAGCAGCTGGTCCAGGAGGAGCTGAGGAAGGCCAAGGACGCGAACCTCTCCTTTGAAAGGTGCTTGTCCTTCCGTGGGGGCCTGGGCACGCCCCGAGCGGGTCCTGCGCCAGCCAGCGCCTGCTGTCCCCTCACAGCCGCGGGGCTGAGTGCGGGCAGGTGTCCCCCCACACCAGTGCAGAGCCAGGAGGTGATGGCAGGTCCCCCGGCGCTGCACTGGCTGCTCTGTCCCCCACAAAAGCCCGGGAACCCCAAGACCTGCGCTCAGGAGGTGGTAGCCACCCTCTGGCCTGTTGGGGGAAGACACAGGTATCCGGTCTGAGCCCCGGGGCTGGGTGTCCTCGGGGCTCGGGCGGTCCACAGAGAGGAATGTCCAATACGCTGCAGGCTCTTGATGCACGGTGTTTACATCCGTTTGTGTGTCCAGACGTGTTAGGGGGCGGCCGCCCCGTCAAGCCTGTGTCCGTCCGCGTGTTTGTGGAGCCCTGGCCGGCCCCGCCCGCCTCCCGCTCAGCCGCACGCAGGTGGCCTGGTTTCCGCACCTAACGCGCCCCTTTCTCATTTCAGTAAACTAAAGGACTCGGAAGCAAAAAATAAAGAATTAGTAGAAGAAATGGAAATTTTGAAGAAGAAGATGGAAGAAAAATTTAGAGCAGATACCGGTAAGTTAAATGACAAATTCTTACATTTTTAAAGTATTATAAGCCCTTTGTAATGGCATGGTTTTGCTTTAGATTTAATTTCTTTCAGGGTTAATAGCTTTTAGTGCTTTGAAGACAGTACTTCGTCATGCCAAAGCCAAATTCTGAAATGGGTGTGTCCAAGGGTTCACTCCCCAAGGTCACCACAGGTCTGGGGCGTCCTTCCTGTTTTGTCTTGAAAGAATAGAGCACACACACACCAGTGCAGTTAGACGTCACATCCCATGACAGAGCTCTGCCCTGCGGCTGGCTGGCCGCCGTTCCGGCCTTGCTGTCCTGGCACCCGCTCCGTGTGGCCACGGGCACAGCATTCTCCATCCTGTCGCTGTGTTTGGGGCGAGATGTCCAGAGTGAACCATCGACATGGAGCCTTCCGTCAGCGTAAGAGTCTTACGTTCTCACCGTGACTGTCTCGTCTTACAGGACTCAAACTTCCAGATTTCCAGGATTCTATTTTTGAGTATTTCAACACGGCCCCGCTTGCACATGACCTGACCTTCAGAGTGAGTAACTGCTTTTTACCAGCGAAAAGCGCCTTGGTGACCGGTTGGTTAGTGCCCTGTGATCTGACTCCTGTGACGCTGACCTCAGGCTGCTCTGTCCAGCCTGTGTGTGCAGTGTGTGGGTTAGAGGCCTGCAGGGGCTTGAAATGCTTCCCAAGACGCTTCCAGAATTAGAGCGAGGAACCGCTCCGGGTCTTCAGGGCAGAGGTGGCCTGGGCCTCTGCCTGTGGGGCCCCAGGCAGCGGCTAAAGCACAGCCTCGCACCGCAGCCAGGGAAGAGCAGGCAGACCTCTGGGGGCATCCTGGCTCCCCGCTGGTCTCCGACGGGTGGGGGCCCCTCGCTGCCGCCGCAGTTGGAGCTTGGGTGGCACCTCCTAGGGAGCGGGCCGTGCTGCCTGCGCAGGAAGTGGCAGAATGAGGGCGAGCCCCCCTCCCTGTCACTCTGCCTCCCGCGGCCTCGGGCACCACGCCTCTCCTTTCCGGAAGAGGAGGGATGGACCCCTCCTAGCAGCCTCTGGGAGCCAGGAAGGGAAAGGCCTGAGAGGGTCTCATTCCTGGGCCCGTGAGGTGCGTGACGGTCTTCCCGCTTCATTCAGAAACGTTTCCGCCTGCAGCAGAGGGGTGTTCACGTCCGCCCATGTGCCTCCCGCCCGTGCCCCGCCCCCCACCCCAGCTAGTGAGAGTGCGGGTAGGCATCAACGACTGGACTACTCCCCAGTTCACCTCCTAAGGTCAGGCCGTCCTCCCGCGGAGCCGCAGCTGTCCGCGCTGTCCCTGCCGTGTGGACGAGGCGGCCTGAGGCCCTGGCTGCAGGTTCAGGGGAGCCTGGGACCGCGCTGAGCTGAGCTGTGCCGCAAGGTCCGCCCTGTGGACCGTGCCTCCTGTGGGCAGTGCTGTGCCCGGCCAAGAGCAGCATCTGAGGCCACACTGGTCTGTCTGACGCCCCCGCTCTGAGAGGAGGGCAGGCATTTGGCGGGAGTTCGGCAGGGGACACAGCGGTTCCACGCTTTGCGGAAGCCGTTGGGGTAAGGGGTGTGCCGGAGAGGGCCGGAGAGGGCCAGTGGAGGCGCCACCCACAGCAGCCTTGCCAGCGGCAGGCGCTCCTGGCTGGGCCAGCCTTTCCCGAGCCCAGCAGGCTTGCTCCTCTGTCCTGGCACGGCCGCTGCTGCTTTGGAGGCGGGTATTGTCAGGGTGCAGTGTGTCTCCCGGAGTCCTCAGCGCAGGGCGGTGTCTCGTTGTTGACTGTGTTACAGCAGAGAGCGGCGGGAAGGGCGGAGAGAGAAGCATGATGGGAGAGAACGGCATCGATGGGTTGCCTCTCACATGCACCCACCCGGGATGGAGACCGCAACCTGGACACGTGCCCTGGCTGGGCGTCGGACCTGCACCCTTTTTTGCTGAACAGGACGACGTTTCAGTCAACTGAGCCACCGGCCAGGGCTTTTTTTTAATAGAGAGAAACATGGACTCGTTCCACTTACATACTCCTTCACGGATGCTTGTATGTGCCCTGGCCTGGGATCAGACCCACCACTATGGCGCATCGGCCAGCGCTCTACCCGCCGAGCCGTGCGGCCAGGGCAGAGCTGCTGTGTTTAAGACACCAACATGGCACCTGGAGGCCCCTCTGCAGCCCTGGTCCCCGTGCTGTGCGCCCGCACCGCCTGCCTTTCCGTCTCCGTGAGCACGTGCGGAGCCGGGCCCAGAGGCGGGTGCCCGAGAGGCCGCTCTCCTGCGGCATGGGTGCAGGGGGCCTCCCCTCGGGGTTCCAGCTCGGACCTCTCACCGGCTGCACTGGGGGCTTCAGCCTGGCGGGGCTGGGCTTCGTGCCTGGTCCTCGGAGCCGCACCCTGCATGTTAGTGCTTTTCTGACCACTGTTCGGAGCCTCCGGCCAGGAGAGAGGACCGCTACCTCCCAGGGGAAAGCCTGGTCCCCTGGAGCCTGTCTCCTCGCCCCACGTCACACACACTGGCGGGCACTGGGAATGATTTGCCCCACAATGGAGTCCCGTTCCCATGCACGTTCTTACTGGGCGGAGTGACTGCTCTGTCTGTCCCTCCTCCACGTCCACACGACACCTCGTCCACAGGACAGTGACATCGCGGTTACCAGGGCCCCCCCTCAGTGAGCGCCCTTCTGATCAGCTCACAACTACGTGGTGAACATATCGCTCCTCGTTTTTCTAGAACTGTGGCTCTAACGTCTTTACCATTCCTGTTACGAGAGGATGGCCGCAGGGCAAGGCTGTGGGGGTTGTGTGGGCTCCAGGCTGAATTCTACAGAACGAGTTCTCCATTCTCACAATTCCTTGGCCTTTTCCCCACAGACCGGCTCAGCTAGTGAGCAAGAAACACAAGCTCCAAAGCCAGAAGTGTCCCCGTCCACGCCCATGGCTGCGAGCACCGAGCAGCAGGAGGTAAGACTTGCCCCTGACCGCGACCCTCAGGTCTGCCCCTCTGCCCCGCGTCCACCTGCTGCTGGAGGCCCAGGCCGGCACGCTCGGTTCACCCGCAGCGCCAGCCGAGCCCGACTTGCATTTCAGAGCTGCCGTGGGCGCATCGGCTACATGAGGCGTGCTTTGACAGGTGTCTCCACAATGTGGCGAATTAAAAATGCAGAACTGTTCATTATTGATCAGCTCCGGGGGAGGGATCCACGCAGGGCCTGGTGGTGGAGAGCGCGCAGCTAGCACGGCGCTCACCTGTCCCGCTTGTCTCCCAGGACATGGCTCGGGCCCCACAGAGGCTGCCCGCCGGGCCGCCGCCCGCCTCCCAGGCCCTCGCTCTGGCCGGACCAAAGGTAAGCCTGGCTTCCCGGCCGCCTCGCTGTAGAAGCCCGTGTAAGCAGACAGACGGCGGGTGTGTCCTGTCAGCGGGCGCGCTGAGTGCTGTGTCAGCAGGGGTTTCGGGGCCCGTGTGACCCTCCCCGGCGCTGCCTGAGCGAATTTTCACGGAAACACGTCTGCGTTAGCTCTCCCAGCCCCTTTGCTCCCAGACCAGTTCCCTCTGGTCTGTGAGGTGTCTGAGTTCCTTCTCCAGGCTTACTTCCATTTGTCCGCCTGCACAGAGAAGTCACGGTGTGTGTGTGTGGGGGAGGGTCCCTCAACCGAGAACGGCTCCTGAGTGTGCACGGCATGTTGGCTTTGTCACGGCCTTGAGAGCCGGGCACACATGCCCCAGGCCACAGCCTCCAGGGCCAAGGCCCGCTCCGGCTTCCCTGGCCAACGCCCGTGAACCGTGGACGCCGCTCTTGTGGATGCAGCCGTGGCCTCTTGGTTCCCGTCACAATGGCCGTGCAGCCAGCGCTCGGCTTGGTCTTGGGCGAGATGGTGAATGGTGTGGCAGTTGGACTTGAGTCTCAGCATCAGGGAGCAGGTGGACTGCACTGGGTTTTGTTCACTCCTCCTGCTTCCTACAAAGGCCCCGTTCATGTGGCCTGAGCAGTGAAGGCTCGGATTTTGCCGCTGTTAGCCTTGTAGACGGCCCGTTTCTCCACCCCGTCTCTTTCCGTCATCCACCGCGTGGCGGGGGTCCCTTCTCCAGCGCGGCGCTGGCTCCGCTCTGCTGCTGGGACGGGGCTGCTGCTCGCCCTTGTGTGTCATTGGTTTCAGGGGGAGGCAGCTCTGGGGGGGCCCTGCCACCCCCGCCCTGGGCAGCCCCGGGCCTCCGGGAGGCGAGGGGCCTGCCGCAGCCACCTCCCCCGCGCCCGCCTTGCTGTGCGCCATGGGTCCCTGGAGGAGGTGTGGGGCGGCCTCTGGCTCTAGCTCCTCGGTGGGGGTTGCGCACCGGGCGTTGGTAGCACTGCCCGCGCCACACACACCTCAGCATGGAGTCCACTGTCCGTCTCTCAAGATGGAGCCAGCGTTCCTGCGCTGGCCGCCGCCTCCAGCGCTTCTCCTCCTCCCTGTCCTCCCGCAGCCCAAAGCCCACCAGTTCAGCATCAAGTCCTTCTCCAGCCCCACCCAGTGCAGCCACTGCACCTCCCTGATGGTGGGGCTGCTGCGCCAGGGCTACGCCTGCGAGGGTGAGTGTGCCCGCGGCCCCGGGAGAGGGAGCGAGGGAGCCTCTTTGTGTGAGTGCTGTGAGCCCGGGCGAAAGCCTGGTCCGGGCCTCTCCCTGTGCCGCCTCCACAGCCTGGGCTGGGCCTTGCCACGCCTGCACTCGCTCACGTCTGCGTGCAGCCCCCGTGCAGCGCAACTGGCCAGGTCACAGGTGCCAAGTGACCCTGGGCTGGGCGGCCCGAGCGCCCACGCTGGTCAGAGCCGGTGCTCACAGGGCAGGGCCCGCCCGGGTTGGCGGCCATCACCCGTCCCAGACCTGCACGTGGTTCCTGTCAGGGCTGGGGGAGGACAGAGACCGGCTCCGGATGGTCCTTGCACGTCAAGGCGTCCTGGCGCCCTGCCTGCCGCTGTCTGTCCTGAGATGTGGGGGCGAGTTCACAAATCACCCCTGGGTCCGGGCTCCGGCCACGTGCCTGACGCCGCCCCCTCGCCCCTCCAGTGTGCTCGTTTGCTTGCCACGTGTCCTGCCGAGACAGCGCCCCCCAGGTGTGCCCCCTCCCTCCCGAGCAGGCCAAGCGGCCCCTGGGCGTGGACGTGCAGCGGGGCATCGGCACCGCCTACAAGGGCTACGTGAAGGTAGGACGCCCGGCCCTCGTGTCTGCACGGCCCTCTGTCTGCACCGCCCTCTGTCTGCACCGCCCTCTGTCTGTCTGCACGGCCCTCTGTCTGCACCGCCCTCTGTCTGCACGGCCCTCTGTCTGCACCGCCCTCTGTCTGTCTGCACCGCCCTCTGTCTGCACGGCCCTCTGTCTGCACTGCCCTCATGTCTACACCGCCTTCGTGCTGGTCCTGGGGCCCGGGCTGAGGGTCCACGGAAACACGTTCAGTCAGGCCTGCCCGCTCCTGGCCGGGCGCTCAGCCGGGCTCGTGAGGGCCCCTCAGCCTTGGTTCCCGGGCTCCTGGCTGTGGGCGTCCCTGTCGCCGAGCTGTCCACCTGTCTCCGCGTCGCCTTGTCCGTGCTCGCCCTCCGCAGCAGCCCTGACCGCGCTCTGGCCCCCAGCCTGCGCGGGCGAGGGAGCTGCTGTGAGAAGCCGGCCGCGGAGGGCACCCCGGGAAGCCCTGCCCTGAGGCCCGGCGGCGCGTTGGCCTCGCCGGCCAGTGAGACGTCCGCTTACCCGCAGGTCCCGAAGCCGACGGGCGTGAAGAAGGGGTGGCAGCGGGCCTACGCCGTGGTCTGCGACTGCAAGCTCTTCCTGTACGACCTGCCCGAGGGCAAGTCCACGCAGCCCGGCGTGGTGGCCAGCCAGGTCCTGGACCTCAGGTCTGCTCCCCGGCGTGGGCGCGGGGTTCGGTAGCCCCTGACTTCCTTCCTGCCCACCCCTCCCTCACTGCGCGGACCCCAGCGCAGGCACAAGCGGGCGTGCGGGAACGTCCTGGCTGAGGTCGGTCTGGTTAGAAACTGCTCAGTGAGCGTGTAACGTAAGAACATGGCAGGCCGAGAGCAAGCAGGGAGCGCCTGCGCGGCCGGTCCTCAGGGTCTGTCTGTGCCTGCGGGTCCCCTGGCGACAGCAGCCTGGCGCCGGGCTGTGTGCCCGAAGGCTTGCTGGGTGGCGGCACCTCTGACCTCTTCATGCCCGTCGCCTGCCTCTGGCACCGGGCACTGAGGGCAGGAGCATCCCCCTCATGGCTTCTCTTCTCGTTTCGTCTGCTTCCACTTCCCATGGGTGTGATGGCACCACCCGGCCCGGAAGTGAGAGGGTGGTTGTGAAGGTGGGCATGCTGGGCACGTTCTGGTGTGTCTGGTCACCCACCCCAGTGCCACAGAGGTTGGCAAATGCAGACAGACATGCTGGGGCCCAGCCTCCAGCTAGTCGCCACATTGGTTCTGGGGGAAGGCGTGCCCTGGGGTGCCATGAGGAGAGCCACATGTCAGTCACCCCCACAGCGGGGCCCCCTCCCCCGTCCCAGTGCATGGCCAGTGCATGGGGTGGTGGACACTGGGACCTGGTTTTGGAAAGCCCTGGGGACCCCGCTGTCCCTCCTGCGCCCTGGCCCGCAGGCAGAGGCCGCCGGCGCCGTGCAGGGCAGAGTATGGACGTGGGCTGCCAGGTATCGGCTCGTTTTAGCTCCTTCAATGGCGGCCTGATCACAGCGCGCCCCGGCCGCCGGGGCGGTGGTCTGCCCTCCCCCAGCCGCTGAAGGTCTAGAGAGCCAGTGGCTCGGGAGGGGAGGCGGAGGAGGAGGTGGGGAGGAAGAGGAGGGGCTTCTCGAACCCCTGCACTGGTGGCTTTACAGGGGAAGCGCTTTCTTACCCGGGCCAAGGCCAGTTCTGTCCGGTCTGCACAGGCCTGGCGTCCCCCCGCGCGCTCAGTGTCCCGTTTCTTGCAGGGATGAAGAGTTCTCGGTGAGCTCCGTCCTGGCCTCCGACGTCATTCACGCTTCCCGTCGAGACGTTCCGTGTATCTTCAGGGTACGGCTCTCTCCCGTCCCTGAGAGGATTCACTGAGCACAGACAGGCCACGTGGTTACAGTGAAACCCTCAGAGCTCACTGCCGGCGGAGGGACCCGAGCCCGTGGGAGAGGCCCGGCTCCCCACCCCTTCCTTGCTGCGGGCTCCTCCATACGCCCAGCCTCTGCCCTCACTGCCACCTCCCTCCCCTCCCCTCCCTTCCTCTCCCCTCCTCACGTCAGTGCTCTGTCCCAGTATGTCCAGGGGGCCTCCCTCCCCTCCCCTCTCAGGCCTGCTGGTCAGGAGCAGCACTCACGGCGGGGCGGGGAGGGGCGCGGCGGTCCCTCCACTGAGCTAGGGAGGCACGGCCTCCCCTGGAGTTGTGTTGAGCTCAGCACTGTCCAGAAAGCCCCTCCTTGCGCAACGCAAAGAGTTGCCGCCACTGCACTAAACTGGTCCTTCCGCAGCCGCACGACCTGTGCCGGGCCGGCCGAGAGCTGTGTGCACGTGCTCGGAGGGCCGTTAGTGCGATGCGTGTTTCCTCTCTGTCCCGGGACAGCACGGAGGGCCTCGGAGCAGGGGCCGGCGGCCGGGCAGGCGGGCGTCGGTGCCCTGCTGCCGGCTTATGGCTCTTCTGTTCTCTTTTCTGTTCTGAAGGTGACGGCCTCGCTCTTAGGTTCACCTTCTAAGACCAGCTCACTGCTCATTCTGACAGAGAACGAGAACGAGAAGCGGAAGTGGGTTGGGATTCTGGAAGGCCTGCAGTCCATCCTGCAGAAGAACCGCCTGCGCAACCAGGTGGTGCACGTCCCGCAGGAGGCCTACGACAGCTCGCTGCCGCTCGTCAAGGCCGTGCTGGCGGCCTCCGTGCTGGGTGCGTGCGCCCCCGGCTGTCCCCGGGCACAGCGGCTGGCCTCACCGGGGTTCCCGTGGCCGGGAGGGCCCGTGCGCCCACGGCTGACGCGCTTTCTGTTCTCGCCCTCTGCCCACAGACAGCGATAGGATCGTGGTCGGCTTGGAAGAAGGGCTGTACGTCATCGAGGTGACCCGTGACGGTGAGTGGCGGCCGTGTCCGCTGTGCGTCAGGCGTGGGAACTTGTGCGCGTTGAGACGCTGTCACTGGCCGGGTCCATTGCTCCCATCAGACTTTGTAACGGGAGGGAAGGCCGCAGCCAGACCACTCCGCGTCGGGCCCTGGGCGTCTGGGACGGGTGGAGGGTGCTGAGCCGGCGCCGGGAGCAGGGTGGGCACCGGTCCCCGCCTCGGCTCACACCCGCCCTCCCGCAGTGATCGTCCGCGTCGCTGACTACAAGAAGGTCTACCAGATCGCGCTCGCCCCCAAGGAGCGGGTGGCCGCGCTCCTGTGCGGCCGGAACCACCACGTCCACCTCTGCCCGTGGTCCGCCTTCGACGGCACAGAGAGCAGCGTGGATGTCAAGCTCCCGGAGACGAAGGGCTGCCAGCTCCTGGCCACGGCGACGCTGAGGAAGGGCGCGGCCACCTGGCTGCTGGTGGCGGTGAAGCGGCTGGTGCTGTGCTACGAGGCCCAGCGCAGCCGGCCTTTCCACAGGAAGGTGGCGGAGCTCGCGGCCCCGGGCAGCGTGCAGTGCATGGCCGTGCTGTCCGACAAGCTCTGTGTGGGCTACCCCTCGGGGTTCTCCCTGCTGAGCCTGCAGGGGGACGGGCAGGCGCTGCCGCTGGTCAATGCCCAGGACCCCTCGCTTGCGTTCCTCGCGCAGCAGCCTTTTGACGCCCTGTGTGCTGTGGAGCTCCAGAGCGAGGAGTACCTGCTTTGCTTCAGCCACATGGGGCTGTACGTGGACCCACAAGGCCGGCGGTCGCGCACGCAGGAGCTCATGTGGCCTGCGGTGCCTGTCGCCTGTAGTATGTATATGTTTTCTGTTGCCTATCCCTGTCGCTGCTCTTCACGCCTGTCGGCACGTTCAGTTTTGCTTCAGTTCGTCTCCAGTTCCCCCGCCAGGGAGCCAGGGAGCCGGGAGGGGTGGGCCCACTCAGCCCGGAGTCATTCAGGCCCCGAGTCATTCAGGAACGCGCAGCAGCGTAGCACAGCACCTGCCGCAGGGCTCGGCGTGGCCATCAGAGGGCGCTGCCCTGCCCATGGGAGGCCTGGGGGGGAGAGGGGGGTTTCCTGAGAGGCGGCAGCTGTTCTGGAAAAAGCCAAGTTGTCCAGGGATTGAGGTGGCCTCCTGTGTGAGGGGCTCCGTGGGGCTCCTGCCCAGCCCGCCATCTGAGCTTGTACAGGACCCTAACCCTCATGCCCACCACTGGCGGGCATGTGGGAACCCAGGGGGGATGGGACCGTTTAGGGCAGCAGAAGTGGGGTTACAGGTGGGGGGCGGGCCCGTTTTTCCTCAGTTGCCTGCAAGTACAGCCTTTGTCCGCCTGGTTGCTGGCAGAGAACTGGGAGTGTTGGACCAGGAGCCGGGCTGTGGGGTGTGCTGCCTCCGTTGGCTCCGGGGGCTCACGTGTGTGTCTGACTCCTTGGCCCTCGGCCAACCTGGGGCAGCGCAGCAGCCAGACCTCTGCTGCCACGCCTGCCCACTCCCTGCCATCCTCATGTCCGCGAAGCCGCCCCGAGGAGCAGCCTCAGAACCACAGGGCCCGCTCGGCGGGCTGGCCGCTAGAAAGGAGGAAGGACCCAGCCCAGCCCCGGTGCCTTGCCGCAGTGGCCACGCTGAGCCTGGCGCTCAGTTCTGCTCCGCCCCGTGGTCTGTCTCCTCCCTCTGCACAGCACAGGCGTGCAGTCAGGTGGGGCTGGAGCACTAGCCCCGTCCACTCCGCCTCCCGGCCCGTGCGGAGGCGTGCCGGTCCGGCTGCGGGCTGGCCAGGGGAGGGCACGCGGGAGCACGCGCAGTCGGTCAGACCACAGCCGTGCTCTGCCCGTTGAGATGGACGTGAGGTCACGCTGTTGGCGGACACCTCGGTGCCACGCCTCGTCCCGCACAGATCTGGCTCCTGCGGGGAGCCCACGGGGTCAGGGAGGGGCTGCCAGGAGCCAGGCGGACGGTCCTCTGCCCGGCCTCCTGCCCGCGGCGACCTAGCTGACTCTGTGGGGTCGAGAAGGTGGTCGTGCCGCCCACTCGGAGCCGCAGCAGCGCCCGTGAGGCTGGGCGGGCGCCGGGCCTGCCTGCCCCTGGGTGAGGCCGCCCACCTGACAGGCAGTGTTCAGGCGAGGAGCGACAGACACCGCTGCCTGGAAGCCCCGACACTTCGCACCCACAGGCCTTGCTCATGCCTTTGGGACGACGGGTGGCTCAGAGGGAGCAGGGAAAGGGCCGTTGCGGGGGCGTAGTTCGGAGTCAAAGCAGAGGGCAGAGGGATGCCGCCCGGGGACTGGGACCAGCGCTGCACAGGCCCCTGTGGCCGGGCTGTGCGTGGCCAGCTCGTCCCCGGCGCCGCAGTGGCTCCCGTGGACGCTGACCCAGAGCCCAGCTCCCCAGAGGAGCTCGCTGTGGGCAGCCTCGGCCCCCCTGACCCGGCGTGTGCAGCCTCGGGGTCCGCTCAGGGCCGGAGGACGCTGGCCGGAGCTCTGTGCGTGCTGCCGCTGCCCCCGCTCCTCAGCCGGAGCACACCTGGCCCTGCAGGGCGTGGCCGGGCCGTGGCGGCCTCCTCCCGGGCAGGCCGCCTGGCCTCCGCCCCTCTCGGAGGCCGGGGGCCCGGCCGCGCCGCTCCTCACCGCGCTCTCCGTCGCGCAGGCTGCAGCCCCTCGCACGTCACGGTGTACAGCGAATACGGCGCCGACGTCTTCGACGTGCGCACCATGGAGTGGGTGCAGACCATCGGCCTGCGGAGGGTGAGGCCGGGCGGGGGCGGCACGGTGGCTCCCCGCTGTGTGTGCAGAGGCTGACCCTTTGTCCCCACAGATCAGACCGCTGAACACGGAGGGCACCCTCCACCTGCTCCACTGCGAGCCCCCCCGCCTCATCTACTTCAAGAGCAAGTTCTCCGGTGAGGGAGCCTCCGTCTGTGACCGCCGTCCCCCTGTGCTGCCCCCTGTCCTGTCCCCCCTCCCATCCCCCTGTCCCGCCTCCCCCGTCCTATGTCCCCCCCCGCCCCCCCCGTCCTGCAGCGGTCTGGGGCCACCGTGACCGCGGTCACCCTCCCTCTGCAGGAACCGTGCTCAATGTGCCCGACACCTCGGACAATAGCCGGAAGCAGATGCTGCGGACCCGGAGCAAGAGGCGGTTTGTCTTCAAGGTGCCGGAGGAGGAGCGGCTGCAGCAGCGGCGGTGAGGGGCCCGGCCTGTCGGGGGCAGCCTGCTGGGGGCGGCCAGGGTGGCCCGAGGACTGCTCACGGTTGTGAATCCCAAATTCCCTCTCCCCAGGGAGATGCTTAGAGACCCAGAGCTGAGGTCCAAGATGATCTCCAACCCGACCAACTTCAACCACGTGGCCCACATGGGCCCGGGCGACGGCATGCAGGTGCTCATGGACCTGCCGCTGGTGAGTGCCTCCGGGCGCCCGTCCCGCCTGCGAGGGCTCCGCCCGCCGCCCGCCTTCCGCTGCAGCCCGGCCGGGCCCTGGATTTGCTCGGTGACTGTCCGCGTTTCAGACGGAACGAGCTGTCACAGTGGTTTCCACACAGCACCTCGTGCGGCAGTGATGCCTCCCCTTCGCTCTGAGCCGGCGGCTTCCTGTCGGAGCCAGCCGGCCTTAGCTGACGTCCCTGCGAGCCTTCCCGCTTCCCTCCTCGGGCCGGCCCGGTGCTCAGCGGCACCTGCTCACTGCTGCTTTCTCCCCAGAGCGCCGTGGCCCCGGCCCAGGAGGAGAGGCCCGGCCCCCCGCCCCCCAGCCTGGCCCGGCAGCCTCCGCCCAAGAGCAAGCCCTACGTCTCGTGGCCGACGACAGGTACGGGGCGGCCGGGGCGGCCGGGGCGGCCGGGGCGGGCCCCTTCCCTGAGGTGACACCTCCTTGTGCCCCAGGTGGGTCCGAGCCCGGCGTGGCGGCACCTCTGAGGAGCATGTCCGATCCCGACCAGGACTTTGACAAGGAGGTGAGGCACGCCCATGCGGAGCAGAACCGAGCCCCACGCGGCCGTCCTCTGTGCAACAGGCTTCTCCCCCATTGAGCAGCCCCACAGCCTGGGGGTCATTGGGGGGGGGCAGGAAGCTGTGTCACCGCCCGCAGAAGGAAGAGCAGCCTCCGCTCTCCTGGCTGCGCTGGCACGGACGGTCCTGTCTGACTCGGGCCGCGCTGGTCTTGGAGAGCCTTCCCTCGAGGCTCTCCCCTCGGCCTCGAGGCCGGAGTTCAGGGTGCACACGCCGAGCGGATGGGCAGGTTGTGCACATCGAGCCCTTTGCCTGCCCTGATCCATGGGAGCCGCCCTGCGCCTCAGTGTCCGGCGTCATCCGCCCCTCCCCGGTGCAGGCCGGCGGGCCACGGCCCCAGGCTGCCCGCCGTCTGCGCCTCCTGCTGGGCCAGTCCCGCTCCCCGCGTGGCGGCCAGAGTTCGCTGGGGCTCCTGGTGGGTGTCTCCATCGCGTGGGGCGGGGCGCAGGCTCACAGACATGGTGCCCTCCGCGGCACAGCCTGTTGGTCCTGCTCGGACCTGGTGGTTCTTTTAAGTGAAATCGCAGGAAGGAGTCGCTTTAAAGGAGCTGTTGGTGGCTGCTGAGTAGGTTCGCAGAGCTGTGCAGCCGAGCTCCGACCAGCTCAGACCTTCCCAGCACCTCTCCCCGCCCCACCCGGCCCGGCCCGTTCTGGGCGTGGCGTGTCGGGTCCCAGCGGCTGTCGTGCCTGCTTCCCTCAGCATCACCTGTCTGGTCTGCGTGCTGCCGCCTGAGCGTCTGCAGGCTCTCCTTTGAGGCGAGACCCACAGGGCGGCGCACGCCGTGTCCTTGGCCACGGGTGGCTCCGTCGGGGCGTTCCCCTCGGCTGCTGTGAACACGTGTGAGCATGTGCTCGTGTGAGTGCCGTCCCCATTCCTAGGCGTGGAATGCTGGGTCACGTGGGGACGGTGGCGATAGCAGCCGCCCCATTTCCTTTCCAGCCGCAGGCACGCGTGCAGAGCTCTGCCCTCACCCAGGCCGCCTGGCCCCCCTCCCTCAGCGTCCGGCAGGGTAACCGTGCCTGCGTTTCCCGGGGGGCCTGGTGTCGGCCGTTTGTGCTTCTGGAGCAGCGTCTTCAGTCCTTCCGTTCTCCACGGCGGCATGTCTTTGTCTTTGGGCTGCGGGTTGTTTATATTCTGGACACCTGGCCCCTCGGTGTGCGGCTTGAGATGTTTCCCCCCATCCTGTGCATACCCGGGTTTCCAGTTTTGGTGGAGACCAGTTTCTTCTGTGCTTTTGCTTCCGCTGTCATAGCTAAGAACCCCTGCCAGCCTGTGGCCCTGAGCTGGTTTCCCCTTGGTGTTGTGGGTTGGCCTGTGTCAGCGCATGCATCCCCCGGTGCTCACACGTATCCCCCCCCCCCCCCGGTGCTCACACGCATCCCCCACCCCGGCGCTCACACGCTTCCCCCCCACGCTCACACGCATGTGTGTGTGTCCGTTCCCCCCCCCCCCCCCGGCGTTCACACGCCTTCCCCGGGGCTCACACACAGCCCCTGGTGCTCACATGGCCCCCGGCGCTCACACGGGTCCCCGGCGCTCACTCGGGTCCCTGGCAGCAGGAGGCAGAGGCCAGCTTTATTCCTGGGGCACACCGAGTGTGGGAGCAGCTGCTCTTCCCGGTTGTGGGTGCCCTGGTCAGAGGCCCTGACGCTGATGAGGTCCGTGTCTGGACTCTCGCTGCTCCTGGCCCGTATGACCACACACCCGTTGTGATTCGTTGCTTTTGAGCAGTAAGTTTGGGGAGAGTTCCCCAGCCTCTTCTTGTTCAGTCTGGTTTGACTATTCGGGGCCTCAGGAGCGGGGAGAAGGCCAGTGGGACCCCCGTGGGGATTGAACAGAGTCTGTAGCCACTCGAGGGAGTTGCTGTTTTAACATTCAGTCTCCGGCCCTCCTCACCGCCCTCTGTCTCGCAGCCGTGTTTTCTGGTTTCCGGGACCGACGCTCTGGCCCCTGTGAAGTGACTGAGCACCTTGGTCCCCGGAAGCTGTTGTAAATGATGTTTTCCGATTGCCGTCTCGGTTGCCGTGCCGGTGGAGGAGCACGGTGCTTGTGGCGTGCGCTCAGCGCTCTGGCTGCCGCCTTCATCTCGGGGAGAGGAAGCCCCTCCGCCGGGGGAAAGGCCTCTCTCCCCGGTGCGTTCAGCAGGAAAGGGGCGCGTCTGGGACCGGACCCGGCCGCAGTGTCAGGTCTCACTGCGGGGCGCACCCCTTTGCAGCCTCATTGCTGTCACTGTGGGCCAGGCATGGGCCTGAGCTCACGAGAGATTAGGTCCAGCCTGTGCTCACCAAGGAAAGGAGAGGGCAGGTGCCACCCCGCCCCCATGGGCCCCATCGGGCCAGGCCCCCATTGCACAAACCCCATCGGGCCAGGCCCCCCTGGATCCCATCAGGATGGGCCCCTGGATCCCATCGGGCCGGCCCCCCTGGATCCCATCGGGCCGGGCCCCCATTGCACAGACCCCATCGGGCCGGGCCCCCATCGCACAGACCTGGCGGTGCCTCTCACCTTGTCCCTTTGTGTTAACAGCCGGATTCCGATTCCACCAAACACTCAACTCCTTCCAACAGCTCCAACCCCAGCGGCCCGCCGAGCCCCACCTCCCCCCACAGGAGCCAGCTCCCCCTCGAGGGCCCGGAGCCGCCGGCCTACGACGCCTGAAGCCACCGGCCGCCACCTCGTCGCCACAGGCCCCGGAGCCGCGTGGCTCCAGCGCCAGTGCCAAGACCGAGCTGACCTAGTGTTGTCCACGGAAACGGAATGACGTGTAGATAAGAAGACGCAGAAACTCTATTGTAACGTGATTGTTCACGCCACGCCCTCAGCCGCGCCTGACCTTCCTCCGCACCGATGGATGGGAAGGCGCCGGCCACACGGCGCTCAGACCCCACCCTGGCGCTCCGCTCGGGAGGCAGGCCGCTCGGCCGGACGCCTGCTCCTCCCGGAGCCGCCCTGGAGGCGGCGGCAGGAAGCCTGCCGTCCACTGTCCGGTCCCGAGGACAGGCGCGCGGGCCGGCCGGTGCCGTTCACTAGCCGCGCGCCGTCCGCTGCAGAAGTCCTGCTGACCTTGGAGCTTGGCACAGGCCTGTGCGCGTCCCTCCGGTCACAACCACCCGTCACCAGTACCTACTACTGTGAAGTCGGCTGTGCTGCTTCCCTCGCTTCCCAGCTCCGCCTCCACGGGCGGCTGTCCTGGTGCCGCCAGGCCCCGCCCGCCCGCCCGGTCCACACGGAGCCGGGCCAGCACCGAGGGCCCTCAGGGGCCGGGCACCCTGCACATCGCCCCCAGCCTTTCACGCTCAGCTCCCTGCGTGGCGTGAGGAGCCAGGTCTGAGGCCCTGGCCAGCTCAGCGTGTCTCACCGGCCGGCTGCTCTCCGCTGCCCCGGGGTGCTGAAGGCAAGCACTTCCAGGCGGCACAGTGCGCGGCCCCAGTGGCTGCCCCCACGCCCCACCCCCACCCCCGGGCCTGTGCTGGGCTGGCACCTGCTGGGGTTCTGGTTTTTACTTTTGTAATGTAAGTCGGAGTCTTTGTAATTATTGAATCACCGTGAGGACATTTTGAACAATTTATCTGTCAATAAAGCAGAAGATGGCAGTTTTAAAGTTCCCCGGTTTGTCTGAGTGTCGGGGCGCCCCCAGGTGCCGGGTGCTGGGAAAGCGCCCCTGTCACTCCCGTGCCAGGGGCAAGGCTGGCCTGAAGGGACCTTACCTGCCGGTACCTCCTGGGGGAGCTGTGCTGGGCGGGTCGGCCCAGGGCAGCAGAGCCTGGCCCCTCGATGCTGGGGACAGGCTGGGGCGGTGACCACGTGGGCTCTGGCCCTGGAGGGCCCGTTTCCCCAGGTTGGGGGGTGCCCTGCGGAGCCCCCGGGAGTTCGGTGATGGTGGTGCCAGGAGCTGCCAGAGGTGATGCCGAGCCAGCCAGCACCGCAGCCTAGAGCTCGGTCTCGTCCCCCCAGAGGCACCCTCCGGTGTGTCAGCACCCAGGCCAGAGCGCCGGGGGTCTCGGTCACAGCGGGGAAGGACCGGGAGAAGCTGTAGGAGCTCTGGCTGCAGTTCTGCCACGGGGTTCACACTGTCGGCTCCACGTCTGGGCAGTCAGTCACATGGCCCTGCCCTCCCCGGAGCAGGCTGCAGTCCTCCCAGCCTGGTGCAAGCAGCTGGGAGTGAGCCCTGCCAGGAGGGTGCGGGTGAGGGTGAGGGTGAGATCTGGGTGTCAGGGTTAGGGTTGGACCTGGGTTAGGGTTTGCATTAAGGTTAGACCTGGGTTAGGGATGCAGTTAGGGTTGGACCTGGGTCAGGGTTGGGAATATGGTTACGGTTGGAACTCTGCTGGGGTTAGTGTTAGGGTTAGGGTTGGAGCTGTGTTAGGGATGCAGTAGGGTTGGACTTGGTGGTAGGAGTAAGGTTGGAGTTAGGGTTTAGGGTTAGGGATAGGTTGGACCTGGGTTAGTGGTACAGTTGGTTAGGTTTAGGGTTAGGAATATGGTTATAGTTGGACCTTTGTTAATTCAGTTAGGGTTGGACCTGGGGTTGTATTGGAGTTAGTGTTTGGATTAGGGTTAGGGTTGGACCTGGGTAAGGGATACAGTTAGGGTTAGAGTAGAACCTGGGGTAGGTTTAGGTTAGGTTTATGGTTAGACCTGGGTTAGGGTTAAGGTTGTACCTGGGTTAGGGCTAGGGTTGGATCTGGGTTAGGGATAGAGTTAGGGTTGGACCTGGGGTAGGGGTAGAGGTACAGGTAGGGTTAGGGTTGGGTTAGATCTTGGCCGTGGTGTGGTGTCTGCCACAGGCAGTCAGAGCACAGGCACCGAGTCCCGCCATTTAAAGGATGAGTTACGGTGTTGCAGCAGGAAGCAGGGAGCTCACGTTGAAGGCAGTGCCATCATGGCCCAGCCCCTGCTGGCAGCGTGGAGCGGGCACAGCCTCGACCCCGTGCCATGCCTGCTGCTCTGCTCTGGGCAGGTGTCCGCAGAGCGGCCCTGAGTGGGAGGGCAAGGCCTGGCCTGGCAGCGACATTCACCCCACCACTCCCCGCCTGGCCCTGTACAGCCGCTGGGCAGTACTGGGTCTCAGATGCCCCCTGCTGCTCATCCCGCCTCCCCTCCCCAGGGCCTTGGCACAGGGCAAAGGTGCCTACTTCTGGGTGCCACTCAGCCGACAGGCTGCCTCGGCCTGCAGGTGGGCCGCTGCCTGGGCAGTGCCAGGCTGCCTGTGGGGGCTCCGAGGACCACCCCGGGGGCGCCGGCCTCCCTCCCTCCGCCTGGCGGGGACGCAGGGACGCGGGCGGAGGCGGGTGCAGGAAAGAAACCCCTTTATTGGGCCCCCAGGCTGAGACCCGCACACACACCGGCCAGGGGGCCAGGGGCGCAGGGCGGGAGGAGGGTGGCGGGTCGCGCTGCCCGCCCTCAGGCGTCCGTGTCCGTCAGGGTCTCGTTGAAGAGCGGGTTGACGAAGCAGCTCTGGCTGGCGCTCTCGGCCGCCTTCGGGGCGGGTACCGGGGGCTGCGGGGGCGCAGTCAGGGCGTCGGTGTGGAGCCGGCCCCGGGGAGGCCCACCCCCAACCCCCACCCCCGGCCGCGCACCTGCTCCACGGAGCCGGCCGCGTCGAACACCGGGTTGGGGAAGCCCAGCGGCGTCTCGTCGCGCCTCCTCCACCTGCAGGTGCGAACTCTTGAGCGCCGCGTCCCTCCCCCCTCTCCCCCTCCCTCCCCCCATATCCGAGCCGAGCCCCGCCCCGCCCCGCCCCGCCCCCGGTACCTGAGCCCCGCCCCCTCCACGCCCCGCCCCCGGTACCTGAGCCCCCGGTACCTGAGCCCCGCCCCCTCCACGCCCCGCCCCCGGTACCTGAGCCCCGGTACCTGAGCCCCCGGTACCTGAGCCGCCCCTTGCGGTGCAGCCACAGCGCCCCCGCCGGTAGCAGCAGCAGGAACAGCGCGGCTGCCAAGCCGCTGGCGAGCCCCACGCGCGACCCCGGCCGCTGCAAACCGTCCTCGACGGGCGCGCCGGACTCCCGGAAGGCGGCCGCCAGGATCCCGAGGGCCTGCCCTGCGGAGAGGCGCTCAGCCTGCGGGCGGGGCGGGGCGAGGCGGGGTGGGGAAGGGCGGGGCGGGGCGGCCTCGCTCACCGTGCTCCGCCGCGTCCGCCAGGAGGGCCCGGGCCAGCCGCCCCGCGCCGCCCGCCGGGGGCCCGCGCTCCGCCAGCACCACCTGGATCTCCGCGTCCGCCTCCGCGTCCGCCTCCGCGCCCCGGGCCTCGCGGGAAGGGCGCGGGCGCGGCACCTTGGACACGGCCGCCTGCAGCGCCTGGAACTGGGGCTGCGGGGGGGCGCGGGTTGGCCCGGGAGCTGCGCCGGGGGCTGCGGGGACGGGGTGGGGGGGGGGAGGGGGCGGAGGCAAAAGGCGCCCCAGGAGGCGGAGCGGGGCCCGGGTCCCCACAGAGGAGTTGGGGGGCGCCCATTACCAGGGTCAGGAAGTCGCGCAGCAGCCGCGCCCGGTACCGCGCCAGGTCGAAGGCAGGCCCGTGGGTCAGCGACACGACGGCGCCTGCACCCGGGAGGGTCAGGCTCGCGGGACCCCCGCCCCCCCGCCCCCCCCCCCGCCCCGCCGCAGGGCGGCGCTCACCGCAGAGGCCGCAGCACTGCCCCGCGGGCCGCAGCGGGTCCTGGCAGGCCGCCGGGGGGCAGCGGCCGCCCGCCGGCCGGAGCAGGGCCGCGCACACCCGCGCCTGCACCTGCGGGGAGGCCGGCTCAGCGCGGTGCTGGGGGGGGGGGGGGCGGGCCGGCCAGCCGCACCGGGCGCCCCCCCTCCGCCCTCCCAACCTCCGCCCGCCGTCCTCCCCTCCCTCTCCGCCCCGCCCCTCCCCCTCCCCTCCCTCCCCTCCCCTCCCCTCCCCTGCCCTGCCCTGCCCTCCTCTCCCCTCCCCGCCCCTCCCTTGCCCTCCCCTCCTCTTCCCTCCCTCCTCTCCCTCCCCTCCCCTCCTCTCCCCTCCCCCTCCCCTCACCTCCTCGTTGCCGCAGACGCAGCCGGACGGGGCGGCGCAGGCCCCGGGGCGCACGCTCAGCGCGCCCGGCCCGTGGAAGCGCAGGCGGCCGGCGCGGGACGCCAGGAAGGCGGCCAGGTCCTCGTCGTGCGTGAACTCCTGCGGCGGTCCCAGCGCTGAGCGCGGGGGCGCGGCCGCCCCGGGGAGCCCGCCCCGCCCGAGGCGCTCACCTGGCCCAGGGCCTGGACGCTGGCCGCGCGCAGGGCGCCGGGCAGGCCCACGCGGAAGGCGGCCGCGGGGAAGACCACGGCGTCGTGGCGGCAGGGCACGCGCTCCGCGTCCAGCGGGAAGAGGCCGCGCGCCGCGTCCCCCTCGCGCCACAGGTGCGGGTCCAGCCACGAGAAGCGGTCCGGGTCCAGGAAGCGCGCGGGGCCTGCGGAGGCCGAGGCCGGAGGTGCGCGGGGGACGCCCCGTCAGGTCCCGAGGCCCCAGCCAGACCCCCCCCCCAATCAGACCCCCCCATCAGACCCGTCCCGCTCCCTCTGCGGCCTCACCCGAGCCGCAGTCCGGGTCCGAGCCAGGGTCCGCGGCGCTGAATCCGCCCCCGAGGCCAGGACGAGCTCCCCATCCAGAGGCAGGAGCTGCAAGAAGCGCAGGAGGGAGGACCCTTGTGGGCGCCCCCCTGCCCCCCACCTCCTACCCCCCTGCCCCGTGTCCAAGGCCCAGGAGAGGAGGGCCGGGGGCAGGCCAGGGCTCCCCGTCCAGGCTGAGTCCCAGATGCCCGAGGGCGCAGGGCCGCCAGGAGCCCAGCTAGCCTGGGACCTGGGAGCGCGGAGTTTGGGGTGACATTAGCCAGAGCCCTGCCTCGCCCGTCGCCCTGAGGAGCTGTACGGACAAGCCAAGGGCTCACGGTTCCGAGACCCACGTGCTGGGCGTCCAAAGGCCCCTCAGACCCTGGGAGGGAGGGAAGGGCCAGGGGAGGCCTCGGAGTCCCCCTGGCTCCACCTGGCAGCCGCTTCACCGCCCAGGCCTCAGGCTCAGAGGAAACACCAGGAACCCAAGGACTGACCGGCCCCGCCCGCTCCGGAGCCCAGGCCCCTGCCCTGCCCCTGCCCCTGCCCACCCTCCTGGGTGGGGCTGCCGCCCAGGGCCCAGCCTCCATCCCAGCTGGCCGGCAGGGCGTGCTCTCCAGCTGCTCCCGGGCTCCCACGGGAAGCTGACCCTGGGGGGGGAGGTCCCAGGCCAACTGCCTCCACACCTGAGGGTGCAGCCCCCTGACAGCACGTCCCCCGCCCCGCCCCCGCCCCCTGAGCTGGGCAGGCTGAGTTGGGCAGGCGGCGGGCGGCCCAGGGGCAGGCGGTGTCTTCACTCTGGGAAGAGCCAGAGGGAAAAGCACAGGACTGGACACCATGGTATGTGAAAGGCGAGCACCGGGGAGCTGGGCGTGAGTCTCCGTGCGACTGAGGCCAAGGAACTTTCCAGAAGACAGCAAGGAGAGAACTGCCCCCGTCAGCACAGGCCTCCACTCGGGATGCCGCCCTGCCTACAGGCCCTCCCCGCGGACTCCCTTCAGCTGTGGGGAGACGGGGAGGATCCAGAGCAAAGCGCCAAAGTTCAGAGGCCAGGTGCCGGGGAGGAGAGGATATTTGAAGAAACAGGAAGGGGAATTTTCCAGATCTGAAGAAAGAAACCAGACGGAGAGGCCTCAGGGAGAGCCCGCGGGAACTAAGGGGAGTCCACCCCGACACGGGCAGCGGCTGAGCCGAAGACAGAGGGCACCCTGGACGCTCCAGAAAGGCCAGGTCACCGGGAGAGAAAAAGATTCAGAAACCAGGTTCTCGGCAACAACAATGGGTTCGAGAAGCCAATGGAACGATGTTTATGTGTCACCAGAGGCTGGTGCATGAGGTTCCCGCAAGCCAGGCCTTCCTTCCCCGCTGCAGCACCTCCTCTGCACCCGCAGCCCCGGAGCCCGGCGTGGGCCAGAGGGTCACCGTCTAATTAGCATATTACCCTCTTATTGGTATAGACAGGAAAAGAACTTTTCATCTACAGTTTCCTATCCAAACTCCCATTCCAATGTGAGAGCATAAAGAGCGCCCTGGCCTGGAGGGCAGCAGCTGCTGCCACCGGGACCTCCCCTGAGGACAGGCCGGGGAGGAGAGCGGAGGGGCCCAGAGCGGGAAGGATGGGAAGTGGTGGTGAGAGGCTGGTAATGCTTATTCTTACCTTTGTAAGTTGTTTAAAAGCTGGGGCTGGAATGTGATGGGGGAGGGGGAGACCCAGGGACAAGGAGAGGGACGCACAGGGAGGCGCAGGGGAAACCAAAGGAACCCAGACCTCACTCCAGCTCGATACTGTCCATTTCAGGAAAGTTTAAAACATCAGAACGGCCAAAACCGGTGTGGCTCAGTGGATAGAGCGCCGGCCTGCAGAATGAAAGGTCCCGGGTTCGATTCCGGTCAAGGGCATGTGCCTTGGTTGCGGGCGCATCCCCGGTGGGGGGGGGGGTGCAAGAGGCAGCTGATCGATGTTTCTAGCTCTCTATCCCTCTCTTCCTCTCTGTAAAAAATCAATAAATATATTTTTAAAAAACATCAGAACGGACACAACAGCCAACAGAGGGCGTGAACAGGCTGGCAAGCAGGAAAGATGTTAAATGTTGGTCAAAGACCTCCCGTTTCCAAAATACCCGGGCCACATGTTTTCACAGGCACAGCATCCCGAACTCAACGTTTCCTATCACAGACACGGCCTGGAAAGCAGGAGGAGGAGCCAGGTGGAGGGTGTTCACGCTAAGAGGCACCGGCTCACTGAGACGCGTGTGCCGGAGCCTCAGTGCAGGGCCGGCTGCCTCTGGAAACACCTGGCGTTCAGCCTGGTCCGTGTTGCCCAGTGGTTGAGTGTCAACTCATGTGCCAGGAGGTCACGGGTTCGATTCCCCGGTCAGGGCCCGGGCCCAGGTTACAGCCTAGCCCCTCACCAGGGTGTGCAGGAGGCCGCTGATGGGTGTTGATGTTGATCTCTCTGATGTGTCTCTCCCTCACCTTCCTCTCTCTCTAAAAATCATTAAAAACATTAAAAAGTACAAATACGTGGTGTTCAAAGGGCCCATGCCCCGGGACGCGGGAAGGAGGCCGGGGCTGGGCGCTGCCGGTGTGTGCTGGTGCCAGCAGGTGGCGGGAGAGCCCGTGCGGAGTGTCCCGGGGAGGAAGGCGTGTCCGGGACCCAGCAGCCCACCGGCCCTGCTCCCTCTGCCCCCGCCCACCCCATGCCCCGCCCCCACGACCCCGCCCCTCCCATCTCCTCCCCATCCCTCACCACCATCCCCATCCCCTCACCCCCCCCATCCCCTCCCCATCCCCTCACCCCCTCACCACCCCTCCCCATCAGCTCACCCCTCACCATCCCCTCCCCCATCCCTCCCATCCCCCTCACATCCCCTCCCCATCCCCCTCTCATCCCCTCCCCACCCCCCTTCCCTCCCATCCCCTCACCCCTCCCTCACCCCCACCACCCCTCACATCCCCTCCCCACGCCCCTCCCCACGCCCCTCCCCATCCCCTCACCCCCTCACCACCCCCTCCCCATCCCCTCACCCCCTCCCCATCCCCTCACCATCCCCTCACATCTCCTCCCCATTCCCTCCCCACCCCCTCCCCACCCCCTCCCCATCCCTCCCCATCCCCTCCCCATCCCCTCACCAACCATCCCCTCACCATCCCCCTCACATCCCCTCCCCATTCCCTCCCCACGCCCCTCCCCATCCCCTCACCCCTCCCCATCCCCTCCCCATCCCCTCCCCATCTCCCCACCCCCTCCCCATCCCCTCCCCATCCCCTCCCCATCCCCTCCCCATTCCCTCCCCACGCCCCTCCCCATCCCCTCCCCATCCCTCCACCACCCCCTCCCCATCCCCTCCCCACCCCCTCCCCATCCCCTCCCCATCCCCTCACCCCCTCACCACCCCCTCCCCATCCCCTCACCCCCTCACCATCCCCTCCCCATCTCCCCACCCCCTCCCCACGCCCCTCCCCATCCCCTCCCCATCCCCTCCCCATCCCCTCCCCATTCCCTCCCCACGCCCCTCCCCATCCCCTCCCCATCCCCTCACCACCCCCTCCCCATCCCCCTCACCCCCTCCCCATCCCCTCCCCATCCCCTCCCCATCCCCTCACCCCCTCCCCACCCCCTCCCCATCCCCTCCCCCCCCCCTCCCCATCCCTCCCCATCCCCTCCCCATCCCCTCCCCATCCCCTCCCCATCCCCTCACCCCCTCACCACCCCTCCCCATCCCCTCACATCCCTCCCCATTCCCTCCCCACGCCCCTCCCCATCCCCTCCCCATCCCCTCACCCCCTCACCACCCCCTCCCCATCCCCTCACCCCCTCACCATCCCCTCCCCATCCCCCTCCCCATCTCCCCACCCCCTCCCCACGCCCCTCCCCATCCCCTCCCCATCCCCTCACCCCCCCCACCCCCCCACCCCTTACCCCCTTCCCCACCCCCTCCCCACCCCCTCCCCATCCCTCCCCATCCCCTCACCCCCTCCCCCATCCCTCCCCACCCCCTCCCCATCCCCTCCTCACCCCCTCCCCACCCCCTCCCCATCCCCTCCCCATCCCCTCCCCACCCCCTCCCCCACCCTCCCCATCCCTCCCCATCCCTCACCCCCTCCCATCCCCTCCCCATCCCCTCCCCACCCCCTCCCCACCCCTCCCCATCCCTCCCCATCCCCTCACCCCCTCCCCACCCCCTCCCCATCCCTCCCCATCCCCTCACCCCCTCCCCACCCCCTCCCCATCCCCTCACCCCCTCCCCATCCCCTCCCCACCCCTCCCCATCCCCTCCCCATCCCCTCCCCACCCCTCCCCATCCCTCCCCATCCCCTCACCCCCTCCCCATCCCCTCCCCACCCCCTCCCCATCCCCTCCCCATCCCCTCCCCACCCCCTCCCCACCCCTCCCCATCCCTCCCATCCCCTCACCCCCTCCCCATCCCCTCCCCATCCCCTCCCCACCCCCTCCCCACCCCTCCCCATCCCTCCCCATCCCCTCACCCCCTCCCCACCCCCTCCCCATCCCCTCCCCATCCCTCCCCATCCCCTCACCCCCTCCCCACCCCCTCCCCATCCCCTCACCCCCTCCCCATCCCCTCCCCACCCCTCCCCATCCCCTCCCCATCCCCTCCCCACCCCCTCCCCACCCCTCCCCATCCCTCCCCATCCCCTCACCCCTCCCCACCCCCTCCCCATCCCCTCATCCCCTCCCCATCCCCTCCCCACCCCCTCCCCACCCCCTCACCACCCCCTCCCCATCCCTCACCCCCTCCCCATCCCCTCCCCACCCCCTCCCCATCCTCTCCCCACCCCCTCCCCACCCCCTCCCCATCCCCTCACCCCCTCCCCATCCCTCCCCACCCCTCCCCACCCCCTCACCATGCTGGAGACGCTGTGAGCCTCTCGCACCAGGACGGACACCATCTGCGGCGGGGAGGAGCAGCGGCCTCAGCGGGGACCCCCCTCCCCCCGCCCCCCGGACCCGGGCCGGTCCGCCCGCCTTGTCCGCCCCCCGGACCCGGGCCGGGCCGCCCGCCTTGTCCGCCCCCCGGACCCGGGCCGGCCGCCCACCTTGTCCGCCGGGAACTCCACGGCGCCGCCGGCGCACGGGGTGCGGTTGTGGCTCCAGTTGTCCGCGGCCTCGAAGTCGGTGTTGGGGACCCAGACTTTGCGGGCGGCCCCGGCCAGCGCTGGGGGGGCGGAGGCTGAGTGCGGGCCGGTCCGCCGCTTCCGGTGGGGCCCCGCCCCCGGGACCCTCCCCGCCCCCCCCCCCCAGCCCCCATCGCCCCGCACAGCCCGCCCCGCCCCGGGCGCCTCCCCTCCCCCGGCGGGAGCGGGACCCGGGCCGGGACGGGTGCGGGGCCGGGGGCGGCCGGGAGGGAGGGGAGCGGGGGGCAGGGCTGGGGGCGCAGGGCAGGGCCGGGGCGGGGCCCGCGGGGAGGGGGCGGGGCAGGTGCGGGCAGGCGGGGGTGGGCCGGGCTCCGGGTCCCCGCGGGGCTGCGGGAGGGCCGGGCCGGGGCAGGGCTGGGGGCGGCGGGCGGCAGAGGGCAGGGCCGGGGGCGGTGGAGGGCTGGGGTGGTGGGGGAGGGCGGGAAGGGGGGGACCGGGCTGGGAGGGAGCGGAGCCGGGGGAGGGGAGCGGGGGACAGGGCTGGGGTCGGCGGGCGGCGGAGGGCAGAGCCGGGGCAGGGCTGGGGGCGGTGGGGGGGCGGTGGGGGTGCTGGGGGAGGGCCGGAGGGGGGGACCGGGCCGGGAGGGAGGGGAGCCGGGGCGGCGGGCGGCGGAGGGCAGGGCCGGGCAGGGCCGGGGCGGGGCCCGCGGGGAGGAGGCGGGCAGGTGCGGGCCGGCGGGGGTCGGCCGTCTCGGGGTCCCCACGGGGCTGCGGGAGGGCCGGGCGGGGCCGCTTACCGCAGAGCCGCAGCCCCAGCAGCAGCCCCAGCAGCAGCCCCAGCGCGCCCAGCGCGCCCATCGCGCCGCCCGGTCTGACCCGGACTTCGCCCCCGGGCCCACGTGACCGCGGGCGGTTACACATTCACCCCCGGCCGCCGGTCCCCCCACATTCCTGGCCTCTCCCCCCACATCCCGCCAGGACCGGCCTGCCAGCACTCACCCGCCAAGCGGGGGGGAGGGGGGCGCCTGGGGGAGAATGAAGGAGTTGGGGTCCCCCTCTCTGTCCCGGTGCGGCCGGGTCAGCACCTCGTCCGCCGCCTGGTGGGACTGGGGGTCCGCTCCGCCCTGCGGGCCTCCCGCCTCCGGGCGGGTGGTCTGTGGGTGGAGCTGGTGCGGTGCAGCCTGTGGCCCCTGATGGCTGGCGGCGAGGGCTATGGACAGGGTGATGGGTGGGAAGCAGTGAGGAGGGAGTGCAGGAATGAGGGGACAGACACCGGAATGTGGGAAGGTGGTGGTTGGTGATGGGGTGGATGTGGGGTGGGAGATGGGGAGGCAGTGATGGAGGGTGGGTAGATGGATGGGTAGGTGGATGGGTGGGTGGATGGATGGATGGATAGATGGGTGGGTGGATGGATGGATGGGTGGGTGGATGGGTGGGTGGGTGGGTGGGTGGGTGGGAGAAGGGGTGGAGGGGTGGAGGGGTGGGTGGATGGATAGATGGGTGGATGGATAGATGGATAGATTGATGGATGGGCGGGTGGATGGGTGGGTGCGTGGGTGGAGGGGTGGGTGGATGGATGGGTGGGTGGGTGGATTGGTGGTTGGGTGGATGGATGGGTGGGTGGGTGGAGGGGTGGAGGGGTGGGTCGGCGGGATGACTAAGCTGCCCCAGAGAGGTGGATGTGGTCCTGGTGCTGCACCTCTGCGTGGACCGGGTGAGGGCGGGGCTGGTTTGTGGGTGACGGGTGGTGGGTGAGTGAGTGGGTGGATGGGTGGATGGGTGGGTAGGTGGGTGGATGGGTGGGTGAGTGGGTAGATGGTTGGGTGGGTGGATGGATGGGTAGATGGATGGGTGGGTGGGTGGATTGGTGGTTGGGTGGATGGATGGGTGGGTGGATGGATGGACGGGTGAGTGGATGGGTGGGTGGGTAGGTGGATGGGTGGGTAGATGGATGGGTGGGTGGGTGGATTGGTGGTTGGGTGGGTGCGTGGGTGGAGGGGTGGAGGGGTGGGTCGACAGGATGACTAAGCTGCCCCGGAGAGGTGGATGTGGTCCTGGTGCTGCACCTCTGCGTGGACTGGGTGAGGGCGGGGCTGGTTTGTGGGTGACGGGTGGTGGGTAAGTGAGTGGGTGGATGGGTGGATGGATGGATGGATAGGTGGTTGGGTGGATGGGTGGGTGGATGGATGGGTGGGTGGACGGATGGATAGATGGACGGATGGGTGGGTGGGCGGATGGATGGATGGGTGGGTGGATGGATAGGTGGGTGGGTGGATGGGTGGGTGGGTAGGTGGATGAGTAGGTGGATGGGTGGATGGGTGGGTAGGTGGGTGGATGGGTGGGTGGGTGGGTGGATGGATGGATGGATTGGTGGATGGGTGGGTGAGTGAGTGGGTGGATGGGTGGATGGATGGGTAGATGGATGGGTGGGTGGGTGGATTGGTGGTTGGGTGGATGGATGGGTGGGTGGGTGGAGGGGTGGAGGGGTGAAGGGGTGGGTGGATGGATAGATGGGTGGATGGATAGATGGATAGATTGATGGATGGGCGGGTGGATGGGTGGGTGCGTGGGTGGAGGGGTGGAGGGGTGGGTCGGCGGGATGACTAAGCTGCCCCGGAGAGGTGGATGCGGTCCTGGTGCTGCACCTCTGCGTGGACCGGGTGAGGGCGGGGCTGGTTTGTGGGTGACGGGTGGTGGGTGGGTGAGTGGGTGGGTGCAGATTGCACACGCCGCCCGCTGTGACAGCGGCTGGTGGTGAGTACTAGGGGACGGGCTGCCAGTCGGTGGAGAGGTGGGTGGGGACGGGTGGATGTGGAGACAGCCGGCCTTCCTGCTCAGGCTGTAAGTGGGTGGGTGGGTGGAGGTGGACGTGATGGAGGCCCGTGGGAGAGGGACCGCCTCCCTTCCTCCCTGCAGGCCCCTCGCCCTCCTGCAGCCTGGGCCTCACCCCTTCGCTCCCACGTGGGTGGAGCCGGGCGGGGCACTCACTCTGAGCCGGCACCGGCAATCACTCGCCCCTGCACTTTGTCCTGCGGGACGGGGGGGGGTAGGGGGGAGCACCAGAGGGCGGGGCCCAGTCTGGAGTTTGAGGGGCTCACAGGAAGCTCCATCCTCTGCCTCAACCAGGAACAGGGGGCTGTTTGGGGGTCACCTCTGTTTTGTCCTTTGTCTTACCTCTCTCTGGGAAGGAGATGGTGCTATTGATTGGGACTGTACCCCAATAAACTGCTGTCGCCCCGCCTCCTCCCACCACCCACTTCGGGTGCTCAGGGCAGGGCCCGGAGGCGGGGAACTTCGCCCTGGGCCCAGCGCTGCACCCCCCGAACGCCCGGCCTGCAAGGCGGGGGACGGAGTGGAGGACATGGCCCCCTGGAGCTCCGAGGGCCGGGACAGGGGGACCCGGGACCTGGACTCTGCCCACTCTGGCCTGGGCAGGCCTCTCCCAGGGAGACCGTGCTGTCTAGAGAGGGCAGGGAGACCAGCTGGGCAGGCACAGGAGGCTTCCTGGAAGAGGCGGCATGTCACCGCCCATGGAGGCGGGCACAGCGGGGGCACAGGTGGAGGGTGGAGGGTGGAGGGAGGTGGAGGCAGGGTCTTGGCAGCCGAGGCTGCAGGGAGGGCCCGATGGAAGGTGGCCCAACATGGAGCCCACGCCAGGCCGGCCGCCAGCCCGCTGCCCAGGCTGCAGAGGGACCCCAGCGAGCCGATGCGAAGACGTGGGCGCTCTGTGCCGCCCGCACTGCTTCCTCGGGCGGCGTGGGGAACGGCCACGCCCAGCGTTTCTCCCAGGAACCAGCCCCCAGCAGCTGCTCAGGCGCGGTCGGACCCAGGCTCCTGGGCTGTCTCTGTCTTGCAATCTGGGCTTGACCGCCCTCGTGCTGGTTTCGTGTGCTCAGCCTTCTCCACGGGCAGGGAGCTGGCCCGCTGCCGGGCTGGCCCTGTGCGGGGCGGGGCGGGGTGGAGTGGGGGGCTCAGCGAGGTCTGCACCAGCCACGTGGCCCGGGTCGCCGTCCTCTGATTGGCCATCACAGCCCTCCCCCGGCATCAGGGCCCCGTGAGTGACAGCCCTGCTGCCCTGGGGGTGGGGGAGGCAGGCCTGCTATTGGCCGTGGTCCCCAGGCAGAACCCCGGGCCATGGCATCACCCCCTTCCTGCCCTCTCCTTTCTCTGCTCTCCGTCTTCGAGGACAGATCGGACCAGGTCAATCCCACAGCTCTTCCCCCACCGCTGTCCCTGACTGAGCAGCCGCACATGGGCCCCCTGGAGAGCCACTGTCCCAAACCCAGTGCCAAGTCCACGGCCCAAAGCCAAGGCCCGAGCTGGTGAGCGGCCGGGAGCCGCAGCGAGGGCAGGACGCGCCGCCCACGGCCGCTCTCTGCGGCCCGTCCCCGGGCCTCAGCCCAGGGCCCTCTTCCTGGCCGCGCTGCTGACTGTCCCGTGGCCTCAGGGCAGCCAACCGGGAGGCGCAAGGACAGGGTCCAGCTTCCGCCGGGGGCGCGGGAACCCCCGGACACGGCAGTGGCCCCGGGCCACCAGGTGTCGCTCGGTGTCCGTCCTGGTGTGGTCAAGGCTGAGTGGGACCCAGGTCTCAGGCCCTGCCCAGGAGGGTGGATGGAGCATAAGGGCTGTGTGGACTTGGGACCCCTCGACAGGACTGACCGGGAGGGCTGTGCCCCTTCTCCGAGCAGCTCCTGGTGGGGTGGCCTCTGGGGCCCTCCGCTCCTGGGCCCCCTTCCTGCTGGGGGTGGAGGCTGAGGGCCCCTCCCAGGCGAGGCCCCACTTGGGGACGTGGCAGAGGGTGAGCGGCTGCAGCGGGGACCCTGGAGGAGATGGTGGGAGGGGCGGGTGGCTCCGGGGGCCTTAGTGCCCAGCCGGGGGCAGCCCCCATACTCAACAATTTGGGAAGCTCGAGGCAGATGCAGGCTCCTCCTGCAGGGTCACACGCCTGTACACACACACACACACACACACACACACACGGGCACCTAGAGAAACGAGACACGGGCTCTGTGGGCGCCGAGCTGGGGTGGGGTGCGTGGGCGCAGAGACACTAACCCCCCTGGAGGTCAGGCTGGGTGCTTTCTAACAGCCACTTGGTCTCAAGGGAAGGCGGGCACTGCCCTCTGCCTGGCAGGAGGAGACTGGGCGGCCTGGACTCCCACAGCTGAGAGGGCACTGGGGCAGGGCCAGACCTGGGCCCGCTGGGCCTCGGGAGGGGAGGGGCCTGCTTGCTCTGGTCCAGGCACAGGCCTGAGCGGCTGCTGGTGCGGGCCCAGCCCTGGGCTCCAGGTCGGAGCCATCACTTGCACGGACAGCCAGGGGGCAGTCAGGGGACCACAGGCTACTCCGCCTGCAGGGTCGGGGCAAAGTGAGCACCAGGACCTGTTCTCAGAAGTTAAGACGTTCCCGGTGGTGACAGGCGGGCACTCCTCCAAGCGGGCCCGCGTCCCATGAGCCCCGCCCCGCCCGGGGCCGCCAGGCGGCCGCTCCGACGCCTGAGACAGGGCGATGGAGAAACGGGTCCTTCGTCAGGTTTATTGTCTCTAATGACAGGTTAGCATCTCAGGTGCATTCCATCCCGTACAAACGTCAGTTATCAGCATCGAACACAAAGACATCGCAAGACCTCCCAACACAAATAAATACTAAATAAAACCACAGCAAGATACAGTGAACAAAACAGAAAACATGATAATGCTATGAGAAAACCAGGCATGGTACGGACTCAGATGGTTGTTGCCGAGCGATCACTCACACGGCCTTGTTTCTTAGAAGAGCTGGAACACGGACGGAACCACTGGTCGTCACTCTGCGGCCGGGGTGCCTCGCGGCGAGCGCCCGGATGGACGGCGTGACAGGCGGTCGGACGGTCGGTGAGAGGTGGCCTCTTTGGTCTGTGTCCGGCGGGAACTGGAGCCTCCGGCCGTGTGCTGGCTCACCGCTTCCTCGGTCAGGGCGGCTCCCGCAGAGAAGGCGCAGGGAGCCGGCGGGCCGCGGTGCCCGCTGACGCGCTGGCTGTCTAAGGGACCGAGTTCTAAGCGCCCGCGGCGGCGGCAGGGGCAGCAGACCGGCGCCCGCTCGGCGCTGGGCGAGGGCACAGGACGTGGACATGCGGCAGCGGAGAATGAGACGCAAGCACAGCTCGGCGCCCAGGCAGCGATGATGCTCCCACGATGCCTCTGGGCCCCGCCTCCCCCCATCCGGCCGGCTCCCTGGGGACCAGCAGCGCTGCCCGGACACAGGAGTGACCAGGGCACCTGCCCACACTGGCCTCCTCTGGCCGCCACATCCCCCTTTACAGAAACCACAACTACCAGGCCGGCCGGCGGGAGAGAGCCGTGGTCATGGCTGAGGAGCTTTGGGGGGCAGACCCGCCCCGTCACCAGCGCTCACACATGCAGACGGGCCCCTGGAGCCCCAGGAGGCCAGGTCCAGGCCCAGCAGAGGGCGCTTTGGGGCGAGGCTGAGTGCCCGCCCCGGGGAGACAGCGGGGGAGCCGGGCCGGGCTGTGCCGGCCTCAGGACAGCGCGGCCTCACCCTGTGCTGCAGGACGGGCTGTGGGCCTGACCCCGGGGTGCAAGGGGGGTCCTGCCAATCTCCCCACATCCTGGGGACCCCGCTGGTTAGGGGTCTGTCCAGACGCCCTTTCTTCTGCTGACGACGCCCCTCGGCTACAGGCTGCTGGGGACCCGACATCGCCCAGAAAGAGCGGGCGCTGCTGCTGGGGCCTGGGCCCCACCCGGCGCCGAGGACCCTGGAGGCGGGCAGGTGTTCCCTGGGCCCCAAGGTGGCCTCGGGTCAGGGAAGCCTGGGGCCTCCGCTGTGATGGGAACTCGGGGCAGGAAGGGGGTGCGGGAGGTCACGGGCAGGAGGCGCTGGGGCCAAAAGCTCCTGCTGTTCCCACGGGGGCTTGGAGCGGGGCCCTGGGGCCGGGCAGCAGCCATCAGGGCGCCCGATGCCCCTCAGGTCCCGGTGGTGCGTGCACACCGAGCCGCGCCCGTCAGGGCCCCTCTCCCGGTCCGGTCAGAACGCCCCCCAGGCTCTGCAGGCAGCGTGCACGGAGGGCAGCTCAGGAAAGGCCCGGCGAGGGGCTGCCGCCTGCCGCGGTGAGGAGCAGGGACGCCGAGGGGGGGTCTGCGCTTCCAGGCAGGGAGCACACCCCTCACTGCAGGCGGCATCTCCTTGTTGCCGGACAGTGGGGGCCGCGAGGGGCTGGCAGCAGGCGGTGCCCCGTCAGCATACACAGGGGAGATGGGCACACAGCAGGGGCCACACCCCGACCCCAGTGCCACGGAGACGCTCGCGCCATGCCAGCCTCTCCCCAGCCAAGTCCTCGGGCTCTCGGAGGCGGGGCCATGGTCTCCCCCGGGCCCCCCCCCCCCCCGGGCGGTGCTTCCCCGCAGCCCGTCCATCCCAACAGCTCTCCCCGGGAGGAGGGGAAGGACGGTCTTGGTTTTTCTTTTTGGCCGGACGAGGGTGCTCATTCTAAACGTTGGTGAGGTGGAAGCCCGGGAGTCCTGCAGGGAACCCTGACCGGGAGCCGCCGGAGGCCAGGAGGAAGCCCCTCCCCTGGGGACGCGGCCTCGCCCCCCAGCGCCTGGGAGTGGAGGAGGGAGACGAGACGGAGCGTTTAACGGGCCTGGCAGGTGCTCGGAACCCAAGAGGTCACGTACGGACGCCCGGACCGGTGTGCGCGGGAAGGGCTTCAGCGGCACCGGGAAGGCACACCCAGGCAGCGGCAGCACCAGAGACACGCGGCCCGGCCCGGCCCAGCGCCCGCGCAGCCGTGGGCCGGCGGCAGGCAGTCTGAGCGCGGCTGTCGGCGGGTCGAGGGGCGGCTTTCGGATAAGCGGCACGCAGGCGGTGGGTCGCGCTGGTTGGGCCTGGGAAGCACCCGTCACATGTAGCACCCGTCAGTTAGCACCCGTGGAGCGTGCTGCATAGCGGAGGGGAGGCAGGGCTCGGCTGCTCATCACAGTTGGACCATTGAGAGAAGGTAAACAGTGAGTTGAGAAAATGCCGGTGGGGCGGGCGCAGGCCGGGCCCAGGGCCCCCAGGCCACCCTCCCGCAGGCAGTGGTCCCGGAGGCCAGGGGTCGGCCCGGCAGGCCCCAGAACGGTGGTCTCTGGAATGCTCGAGGGCTCACCTTTGGGCCGGGAGACTTGGGGTCTGTGACAATCAGGGGTAACTGAGCAGGGGGCCCAGAGCCGAGATGGGGCCGGCTCCCCCTCAGGTGCGGAGCTGCCTGGCCGGCGAGGCAGAGCTAGTGGCCGCGAGTCTGGTCGCACGGTCACGCCCTAGAATCACAGAGCACACAGAGCCTGGGTCGGGAAGCAGCGTGCACGGTAAGGCACAGGTACAGGATGCCACCACCTCTACGCACAGATGTCACTTCGGAGGCCGGGACAGACGCAGCGGAATGACAGAATGGAGGGACCCCTGCCTGGCCGCCTTCAGCGCGCGTCGCCCGCTCACCCGGTGCTGGACGCCAGGGCTGCGCTGTCGGCGATCGGACCGTCGGAACTCGTGGGCACAATGTAAAGCCTGCAGGACTTTGTTCAGAACTCCGAAGTTCAACTAATGCCCTATTTTAGGGTGAAAACAATTATAAATCTGAAATGATGCACAGCATCCATGAGCAATTTCCTTTCGTAATAATTTGAAGTAGTGTCATCGACTACGACAGATATTGAAGGTTTACATTTCTAACGAGAAATAACACAGATTGAATATTCTCTTCCTATCACAAGTGATAACCAGTGTTGGATAGTTTACATTTTCTTCCAAGAAATATAAGTCTATCAACGTTTTAAAATAAAATGTCTGCAGTAACCATTATCTTAGAACTTTAAATTAAAAAATGATTCTGAATTTAGAGACTTCCAGAAAAGACCGAGGTGACTTCAGGGTCTTCTGACAAACAAATTAGTAAAACAGAGACCAGATGAGGCCTGAAAAATAGACAATATGCTGTATTTGAAACAAGATTGCACTCTTGAGGTTTAGAACGAATATATCAGAACTGCATTATTATTTCATAAACTCTTCTTTTACTTAACATGCTGACATGTCCAGCTAGCCCCAGGCGTGTATGCATGTGGTGGGTGTGTCTTTGTGTGTTCAAGTTTCAGGAAGAAAACGTGGTTTTCTTTTCTTAGCCTATATGTTTTCCGCCTTAATGAATGAGACCTTTGAAAATGGAAATGGAACCTTCTCCGACAGCAGTGCTGCTCGCCGCAGGACAAGAATTCTTCGGTGAAGTGGTCTAGTCTATAGAGAGGTCCCGTGGCTCCTCCGCCGGCCGCAGCCGCTCCTGCGCTTCCTGCTCCCCCGGGTCCTCACCGCGCCGCAGCCAGGACCCCGGTGGAGACGGCGGTTCCAACCCTGAGGAGATGCCTTCTGCTCACCCACGCGCGGCCGTCAGGGGTCAGGCAGGTCCGAAGTATCCACTATGACTTTGATAAAGATGGTGTCGTCTTTGATATACGTCCCGTTCTCCAGCACCGTCTGCGCCACGAACACCGGGCAGCCGGAGGCGATGTTCATCTCCCCGGTGGGCTTCTTGAAGCTGCTGCTGTTGGGGTCCGGCTTGAAGGCGTCCCCCAGGTGCCGCCGCGAGGAGCCCTGGTCCATGAGCATGAGCGTCACCTTCTGCTTGAAGGGCCAGGGCAGCAGCGCGTCGTACTCGCCGCGCATGATGACGAAGAAGAGCGACAGGTGCGTGCCCTTGCCCATGCCGTCGCCGTTCAGGTACACCCGGGCGCACATCTTATAGCCGAAGTAGCCGGTGTAGAAGGGCTGGCTGTACAGGGACAGCGTCTTGCCCATGACGGCCTCCTGCTTCCGCCGCTTGTAGTCGCGGATCTTCCAGATGAGCACGCCGTTGTAGCTGGCCGTCTCCAGCACCTGGAAGCGCAGGTCCATGTCGGCCAGGCGGATGTCGTGGACGCTCAGCATCTGGTCGTGCCGGCTCAGCTGGGACTCCAGCAGGCCTGGCGGCGGACAGGTGGACAGAGGGTGAGGCCGTCAGCGTCAGGAAGGGAGAGGCCGACCCTCACCCGTGTCTGCCCTAAACGCGGAGCACCGCCGAGGTCCTGGCGGGCGCAGGACCAACGCCACACAGCGGTCCCGACTCAGGCTGGACCCCACGCACCCATGAGCACCGCCTGGGCCCGGGCCCCTCCGCAGCACCCGCGACAGGGAGCTGCTGGGAGGCTCGGGGGCGTCTGTGCCGAGTTCCGGTGGCTTCTCTCCCACCGTATGGCCTCGGGCAGCTTAGTCCAACCTCACGCTCCTCTCTCCACCGGTCATTTCCCGCCAACACTCCGAACGCCCGTCCAGCCCCCAGAGCTCTGACACGTGGGCCTCGCCCCCCCTCGCCTCCTGCTCCAGGGGCGTCATGAGCACCTGCCCGGCAGGCCCTGCCCTCCCCCGGGCACCTGCCCGCTGGCCTCGCACGGAGGGGACGAGTCTGCGGGACCCATTTCTTTCAGCCACAGGCACCTCGGCAGGCCTGCCGCCTGGCACACACTGCACCGTAACCGGGGCGTCCTGGGCCCACGTGACGAGGGGACCGCCTGCCCCTCGCGTGAGCCACTAGGCTTACCAGGGCGGCAGGAGTCTGCGAAGGGTGCCGCCCCGGTCCCTCAGACACGCCCGCCCACCCGCCCGCCCGCCGCCGCGCTCACCGGTGTTGCGGGCCGCCTGCCCCGAGCTTTTGTCCACGCTCTCCAGCTCGGTCACCCGGTTCTGCAGGGACTCCACGCTGCTCTTCATGCTGTCCGCTTCCTCCCAGTTCTGCCGGAAGGGGCGGATCTCCTTGTCCAGCTCTTTCAGTTTCTCTGCTTGGCTGTCGATTACTCGCTTCCAAACCAAAAGCATCAAGAGGCAAACACAGTTAGCACTCTCCGGGACGCTCTGGAGCCCTCAGCGGGGCCAACGTGGCCTCCCCCGGCTGCTGGGCCCAGGGCTGGGGTAATGGAGGCGGGTGTGTGTGTGTGTGCGCGCATGCGCTCCCTGCTCAACGCCCATGCCCTCCAGGACACAGACACCACACTGCTGGTCCGCACACACTATCGACAGCGAGGCCCGACTTTATGCTATTTTAACTTAAACATTATTTTTATTGATTTCAGAGAAGGGAGAAAGAGAGAGAAACATCAATGATGAGAGAGAGTCATTGATCGGCTGCCTCCTGCACCCCCCACTGGGGATCAAGCCCACAACCTGGGCATGTGCCCGGAGTGGGAACTGCACCGTGACCTCCTGGTCCGCAGGTCAATGCTCACCCACGGAGCCCTGTGGCCGGCTCTGCCGTTTTAGATATTTTAATTCAGAGAATCCAGAAGCCCTTTCCTCCCAGAAGCACAGACATTCACATCCCTGCAGGGACCGAAGAGCGAGACCGCTGCCAGCTAAAGGACTGGCATGCCACTGCCAGGCCAGGCCGGGGCCTAGCGTTTTCACTGCTGAGAAGAATTTGCATCCTGACATACAGCTCCCGGAGGCCGGGCAATGTGCCCCGTTAAACTGGGCGGGGGGGCGGGGGGCAGGGGCCAAGCTCACTTCCCCTTTTGAGAGCCTATTTTTAAACACTGAGTTTCAGCACCTTTGGGGCTGGCACTAACCCCGAAGGGACAAACATGGCTTACTTCTTTGGGGTAAAAGCGGTGCTGTTCTCCCTCTTCTTTCCAGGAAGGCTGGGAGGGGCTGGTGTTAAAAGGAAAGATGGTCCCGCCAGAGGAGACCTCTCCTATGCGGGCCCCTGTATTCCACTCTGAGGCGGTGTCTGGGGGCGCGTTTTGGGCACAGCCCCCTCACACTACGAGCATCACACCAGGTGCCTCACCGGCTCGCGCTCTCCCTGCCGGGGTGACGGCTGCTCCCAGGGCTGCCCAGCCCTGCCCTGATGGCCGAGGAGCAGGGGCGGCCCGGACACGCCCCCATGCGTGTCTCGTGGAGCCTCCTGCACCCCCCCCCCGGGAGGTGCCTGGGACAGCAGCCTGCGGGCACGCGGCACAAGGACAGGCTGTGGTGTCTGACAATGAGCTCCCGGTCGGACAGCCAGGCCCGGCCCCGGAACACGGGCCTGCTCACAGCACACGGCACCAGCGAGCTCAGCCCAGTTCTGTGTGAGGAGAGCCACACCGCGGGCAACGGCCTCTTACATGGCTGCTGTACGCACACGGCCTGCAGCAGGGCCGGTCCAGGCCGAGCTTTCTGGGAAAGCCAGCAGGCGGCTCCTTCGGGGCAGCCCGCCCACGGCTGCGTGTTTCCCTGAGAACAGCCCTCAGGGCGGCCGGGGCGGACACCGCGCCGCACACTGCGGGGTACGGAGCGAGGGGCTGGGCAGCGACCCCCTCCGTCCTCTGCACCGGCTCCCGGAGCCAGGGACGGCCTCCTGTCACCTGCCCACGCCCGTCCCGCCCCGCCACTGCCAGAGCCATGGTCCTCCCCGGCCTCAAAGCACACCCAGGCTGCTTCCTCCTGCCGGCCCGTCCGCGGGAGCCTCTGCTCAGACGCCCGCTGCCTTCGGGCTCAGGGCCCCTGGGGGCGGAGCAGGAAGGGGAGCACACGGGACGCGACACCCGCCATCCTGGCCTGGGCCCGATGCGGGGCTGTGGGCAGTGGAAGGGTGGGGCCGGCAGGCTTCCTGGAGGAGGCGGCACTGACACCTGGCCACCGAGGTGTCTGACAGCAGCCGGTCAGGAAAGGTGGGTGGGCAGCGACCCATGTCTGTGCTGGGGACACGTGGCCGGCCATTGAGCACCTCTGGCCACAGCACAGCGTAAGGCACACTTCTTGGGGCGGCTGGGGGGGGGGGTCCTGGCTGAGGAAGGAAGTAGCGGCAGGTGCGGGCTGTGCCGGGCTCGGCTGAGGGGCCTGCAGGACGGAGAGGAAGCGCCGGCTGACAGGCACGTCTGGCGCACCCCGGGGCTCAGAGGACCCGCGTCTGCTGAGCCGGACAGGACTCCTCTCCCTCCAGGCACCCTCCCCGCGGGCGAGACCGCTGCAGCCCTCCGCTGGGTTCCCGGGGACCGCGGGGAGCGAGACCCAGCCGCCGGAGCCCTGCGGACACAGCCTGTCCCGCCCCCGGAGGGCGCCACTGAGCACCCTCCCCGTCACTGCACGGCCTGTCCCCGCCTCCGGAGGGCGCCACTGAGCACCCTCCCCGTCACTGCGCGGCCTGTCCCCGCCTCCGGAGGGCGCCACTGAGCACCCTCCCCTGTCACTGCGCGGCCTGTCCCCGCCTCCGGAGGGCGCCACTGAGCACCCTCCCCGTCACTGCGCGGCCTGTCCCCGCCCTCCGGAGGGCACCACTGAGCACCCTCCCCGTCACTGCGCGGCCTGTCCCGCCTCCGGAGGGCACCACTGAGCACCCTCCCCGTCACTGCGCGGCCTGTCCCGCCTCCGGAGGGCACCACTGAGCACCCTCCCCGTCACTGCGCGGCCTGTCCCCGCCTCCGGAGGGCACCACTGAGCACCCTCCCCGTCACTGCGCGGCCTGTCCCCGCCTCCGGAGGAGCCACTGAGCACCCTCCCCGTCACTGCGCGGCCTGTCCCCGCCTCCGGAGGGCGCCACTGAGCACCCTCCCCGTCACTGCGCGGCCTGTCCCCGCCTCCGGAGGGCGCCACTGAGCACCCTCCCCGTCACTGCGCGGCCTGTCCCCGCCTCCGGAGGGCGCCACTGAGCACCCTCCCCGTCACTGCGCGGCCTGTCCCCGCCTCCGGAGGGCGCCACTGAGCACCCTCCCCGTCACTGCGCGGCCGCCGCTGTGCGCCGCGCCTCGCCACCGCTGCAGTCCGCCGGCCTCAGAGCGCGGCTTACGGATCACAGTGGTTTTAAAGTGTAACTCCCAGTGGGACGATTAAGCTCTACAGAAAAGGACGTTAAGTTCCAGCTTTTCTCGCCGGAAGAGGAGGAAGCGAATGCGGAGAACCTGGAGGTTTCTAACGAGGGCGGCCATGACCTCATCGTCAGGTCCCACGTCTGTTACCCATGAGCCGCTCCTGGCACCCTTCCCGCGCGGCTGGCAGGTTAATGAGTGGCACCTCCTCAGCCTCCCCATGCGCTCCTGAGCCCAGGCCCAACAGAGCAGTTCACCACAACGGCTCGTCCTGAGCCCAGGCCGGTGAGGTCCCTGGCCAGGTGGGTCAATGGTTAGAGCACTGGTCTGTGCACCGGAGGATCTCCAGTTCGATACCCACGTCAAGGGCATGTACCTAGCTTGCAGGTTGGATCCCCAGGTCAGGGCAAATGTGGGAGACAACCAATCGACGTGTTTCTCTCACATCGATGTTTCTCTCTCTTCCACATACCCCCACTTGCACTCTCTCTAAAAATATCCTTGGGTGAAGATGAAAAAACGACACCAGGGACTTTCCGCAGGGGCTCGTGGTGGTTTACGTGACGCAGTACTTTCTGGCTCTTCACTCTGTGACCTGCACCTCTCCTAACACAGGCCAGCAGTCGGCGCGTCTCCCCGACACCACAGCGCAGTGCGGACAGAGCTGGCGCGCGGTCCCCGTGAGCGCTGAGGCGGCGAGGCACTCCCCGCGCCCGGGCGAGGCCGGGAGACGGCGCTGGGCACCGAGCGTCTGCCGGGCACTGGTGTCCGTGACGACCCGCTGACGGGCCTTGGAGGCTGAGCAGCAGGCGAGGATCATCACTCTGACCAGGCCCAGCGCTCTGGGCCCACGGGGAGCGGAGTGAGGAGCCGGGCCCCATGGGGAAATTCACTTCACTTCACACGTCACCACGACGGACAAGAAAGCCTCAACAGTGAAAAACCAACTTTGTCCCGGGCTGGAGTCTGGCCGCAGCCACAGCAGCCGGAGGCACAGACAGGGGTGGTGTGTGCTCTCCGGAGAGGAGGGAGGAGCCTGCCCGGCCGCTGGCGGGAGCAAGGGGAGGTGCCTCCCCGGGGCTCTCCTGAGACCTGTCCTGGGGCCGGGCCCGCCCCCCCCCCCCCCCCCCGGCCTTCCGCCCCCCCGCCCCCCGCCCCCCGCCCCCTGCCCCCCGCCCCCCGCCCTCTGCCCCCTGCCCCCTGCCCTCCGCCCCCCGCCCCCCGCCCCCCGCCCCCCGCCCCCTGCCCCCCGCCCCCCGCCCCCCGCCCTCCGCCCTCTGCCCCCCGCCCCCCGCCCCCCGCCCTCTGCCCCCTGCCCCCTGCCCTCCACCCCCCGCCCCCCGCCCCCTGCCCCCTGCCCCCTGCCCCCCGCCCTCCGCCCCCCGCTCCCCGCCCTCCGCCCCCCGCCCCCCGCCCCCTGCCCCCTGCCCCCCGCCCCCCGCTCCCCGCCCTCCGCCCCCCGCCCCCTGCCCCCTGCCCTCCGCCCTCCATCCCCCGCCCCCCGCCCTCCGCCCTCGCCCGGCCAGGTGAGCCTCTTACCTGTAAGTGTAGTATTTTGGATTCATTATTTCGCAGCATTTCCTTTTGTCTCTCGATTTCAATTTCAAAGCTGCATATCTGGTTGTGTAAGCTCTGTATGCTCTTGTTCTTCTCCACACTTTCATTCTGCAGCAAGGACACCTGGAAGGGAGCCCCGTAAGCGAACCAATGCGACTCACAGGAACAGCAGTCCGCGCCCAGTGCCGGCCCAGGAGGGATTCTGGAGACACCTCCCAGGCCTCTCCCCTCCCCCGATGTGCACGCGGCCGTGGGCCCGGCCTCAGGACCACCGGGACGCTCGGAAGGTTTTGCTGAGAATTAATAACAGACCTCTCACCAGAGAGGCTTGCACACTCCGGCCGGAAACACATTCCGACATGCACCCACTCGTCATGCGTGTGTGAGCGCACACGTGAGAGCGGGCATCACAGGACCCCCCCACACCGCAGCCCGCGCTTCCCCATGTGCTTCATGTCACACCACAGGTGTGGGGGAGTGGGGGCTCTAAGCGGCCTCACAGGAGCTTCCTGTGGTTGGACGAGTGTGCGGAGCAGCCTCGGCCCCGGCCCCCCTCCATTCCCGCCAGGGCGGCCAGAGGCTCCAGTGCCGCCGCCCGGGGCCCTGGAAGGAGGCCGTCACCTCCACGCTGGCCGGCTCTGCTCTGGGCCGGTGAGGAGGGGGAGGAGCAGGGGGCTGGGGGCCCTTGGACGGACAGACCCCGGAGCAGCAGCAAGAGCCGGCTCAGGCGCATGCGGCCGACCCAGGGCTCGCAGAGGGAGCCCTCCCGGCGGGAGGCCGCACCATGGGCGGGCTCAGGCGCCACAGGGTCCCAGCCTGAGCCGCCGGACAGCCGCCGCCCAGGACAGGCAGACAGCCACGTAACTCCTGCCGCTGGAGAAGCCAGTTCTTCTAGTGGCGAGAGTGCCTTTAAGTGAATTGGGGAGACTAAAGCCCTGAGGTCTATGCCTATAACTTTTTTTTTAATTCCTCACCAAAAGGTGTTTTTCCACTGACTTAGAGAGTGGAAGAGACAAGGAAAGGCAGAGAGAAACATCGACATCCACTGGTTGCCTCCTGCACGCACCCTGACCAGAGCCCGGCAGGAGAGGAGCCTGCAACAGAGGTACGTGCCCTGGACCGGAATCGCGCCCGAGCCGACACTAGCCACTGAACCAAACCGGCCAGGGCAAGACCCTAATTTTTAAAAAGGCAGAAACAGCGCTCACTTCGGCAGCACATCCACGGAAAAGGCAGAAACAGTAGTCTTCGAAGAAAGGCTTCTAGGAAAACCACTGAGAACAGAGCAGACACCACGGCTGGCAGGCCACCACGTGTGACTCAGACGTCCACTGCGCGTCCAACGGCCCCCTTCTCGTGTGCCTGTGCCTCTCCAGCGGGCGCCTCCGCTGAAGCACGCGGCATTCGGGAACGGGGACATGTAAGTCGCCTGGATCTAACTGACACGCATTCGGGCCTCAGACAGGCTGCCGGCTGCCCGCCCACTCAGGGCCTCCGCTGTGCTCGCGTGCTCTCCGTGCGCGTGCGCTGGCGCCAGTTCTCACTGTAATAACCCGCAGCGAGTGGTCCCCGGACAACGCCACCTACTCTCAGAGTCCTCTCCTTCTCCTCGGAAAGAAGGCCTGCCAGGTGGCATGCCATGGACCAGCTCCCAGGAAGGGGCTGCTGACAGCCCAGCCCACACCCAGTGCCTAGAAGGGCAGCAGGGCGAGTCCCTTTGGGGAAGGGGCCTGCTCGGTGCCCCAGCCCCCATAGTGCCACACCCTTGCGGTGTGGGGGGGTCCTGTGATGCCCGCTCTTACGTGTGCGCTCACACACGCATGACGAGTGGGTGCATGTCGGAGTGTGTTTCCGGCCGGAGTGTGCAAGCCTCTCTGTGACATGGAGATGCCTTCCCGGTCCAGGGTGGCACCTGTTCTCTAAGAGCCAGAGGGCAGGATGGGAGCTGTGTGGCCCATGTTGTCCCAGATGCTCCACTTGGCTGCAGCCATAGCCAATGTGGGAATGAATGAACCTGGCGCCCAATTTGACTTCATTTACAGGAGAGGAAGGTCTGCATGTGTGGTAGTCCCTGTTCAGAGCAATCTACACGAATAAAAAAGATGCAAATTGACCGTACCTTTGCAACACCCACCAGCCAATCAAGAGTGAATATGCAAATTAACACAACAAAGCTGGCAGGTTAATTTGCATACACGGGCACTGAGCAACCAGTGGTGGAGTAGGACGCAGGCATTCTGGGCAGTGTGAGAAGGCAGAAAGGTGGCCCCGGGGCCAGAGCAAAGGCAGGGCCAGCAGCCAGGGGAAGGAAGGCCTATTCTTGCATGAATCTTCATGCATCAGGCCTCAAGTGCTAAGATAACCACACGTGATTTTTAAAAAGCACGGCACATGTGCTTGCAATAAAAAAAGACAAAGAAAAATGCAAACACCTTCATTTATAGAAGACTGTGAGGAGAGGTTACTTGGCCATTTCTGGGCGCCGTTTCACCCTCAAACAGCTCATCCCTGTGACCAAGGTCTCTCCTCGAAGTGGAGGAAACCCGGGGAGGAGCAGCACGCGGTGTCCTACCTTCTTCTCCAGGGAGCTGCTCCACTCCTTCAGCAGATTCACGTGCTGCACCGCGGAGCTGGCCTCGTGGGCCTTGATCTGCTGGTTCGTCCCCTGCAGAACCAAGTGGGGGCATTAGCCCTCGCCTCAGGAGCGCAGAGCCCGGAGACGGCCCGACGGAAGGCAGCCTGAGCGGGAAGGGGAGCCTGCTCCTGGGGTGTGACTGATTCCGGGCGCGCGGGACGCGGCTCTGCAGTGGTACAGGGACCCAGGCTCAAGGCTTCGCTCCTAAGCTGCTCTCACCAAGTGCCTTCTCGGCTGTTTCGTACTTACAACGTCAAGAAATTGAATTTCAGACATCATTTCCTTCCTTTAGAAATTTTTTCATTAAAATATAAATGGGTTTGGACAGCTTCGGTTATGGCTAGATACTGATACAGTAATCTAGTGAACATGTAATCAGACTAGGGTTCTGACTAATTCACCAAAACATTAACTCATCATGGCATTCACTGTACTGGGAAATGGACTGCTCACTGTTCTAAGGCTGCTTAGGAAGTTACATATAAACATAAAATAAACCATCTACAGAGTATATAAGATGCAGACCATCTCAGTAACAAGGTCAGCAAATAGTACTTCCATATTTAAGGAATAATTGGCATGAAAATATAATGTGTTTTGATACTGGAAAATTAAGAAGCCACAGGAAGCATTTTAATGATCTCCAAAACATATACTCTGTACAGAGAATATTCCTATGTTTATGTTGACATAAGTGTTGCTATATGTCAACATATACATACACAGACACAGAATGAAAGGTACTACACATGACATCACAGGGGCGACTGGGGCAGAGAGAACCTAAAGTCCTCTTCATGCTCCAGGCTTCACTTCCTGAGAAAATACTAGTACACCAAGGACAACTTGGTGCTAACTTCGTAACGATGTGTGGCTCATACATAAAATTAAATAAAATACTTTAATAGTAATAGATATTGTCTTTTCATAGTTTTACTATTAAGATACACATTTCAATAGAAACTCAGTTCAAATTCACTAGCAATCTCAGAGGTGTTAAAAAAAAAAAAAATAGCCAGGCCAGTGTGGCTCAGTGATTGAGCACCAACTTATGAACCAGGAGGTCATGTTCAATTCCAGGTCAGGACACATGCCAGTGTTGCAGGCTTGATCCCCAGTGAGGGGCGTACAGGAGGCAGCTGATCAATGATTCTCTCACCATTGATATTTCTCTCTCCTTTGCCCTTCCTCTCTGAAATCAATGAAAATATGTATATTATATTATATACACACACACACTTAAAAAAATAAGTCAGAAACAGGTCTGTCATCGCACAGGTGTGGCAATGACGGAGCTGTCCTTCCTCGCTGCTGTCCCAGGAAGTGTGACTTATATGCAAAATGCACTCATGGATACACGTGTGTGTGACCCATACCACAGTGCCCGGTGCTCACACCAGCCGGCCGCATACTTACTCAGACGCGCTACTGCCAGCATCGCAGCCCGTCTGGCTGCAAACCCCCCGCCACCAGGCTGTGCGGCTTTCTCGCCCGCTGGCTTCAGACGGGAGCATCCTGACTTCCTCTTGGCACAGGTGCCGACCTGAGCTCTCAAAACCCCACCGTCACCCGCAACAGGGCGATCCGGCTCCATGCAAAGACGCCAAGCCCACAAGTGGCACGTTACAGTTCATGTAATAACTGGCTCCCATGGCAGAATGTCAGCAACTGGGAAGGACAGATGTCGGATACTGACCTGAAAAACGCAGCCATAGCGCTTAAAACTACAGGTGCTGGGGGCATTGACACACTCTGACAAGTGGGCACTCAACTGCAACGGAAAGAGACGTGAGTTTGGCACGAACGTTCGCATGGAAATGCTCAAACAGGTTAGAGGCACAGGAGCACCCAGGCTGCACCGTCACGGATGGCGGTTACAGCCGCAGGTGCGTCCCGCCAGGGCTCCCAGACTCCTCGGCAGTGAGCTCACGTATCGTCACGTGTGTACACAGATACACCAATAGACGGAAATACGTTCGCTGTAGCGTTGCTTAAACTCGAGTTTTCGTTAGGATTGTTGGAAACGTGACTGCCGTCTGCAGTGCCAGAGATAAGAGAGGAAGAAACGTGAACTGAGATGCACATTTAAAGACTGTAAACGAAAACTGCATGAAACACAAAAAAGGAAAGCACCCGGGATGCAGCCGGGCACACGCCTCATGTACACACACAAATGCACTTCCCAAGGAGCCAGCACGCGCTGGCCGGAGTCTGAACTGTCACACTGCTGACGGGGGAGGGCCTGGGAGAGGACGGCCATGGAGCTGCAGGCCGGCAACTCGCCCGCACAGACCGCCCGCACCTCGCGGCCCCTCGGCAGAGCGGCTGGCGCTGGGCTGGCGGTGGGAGTACGGCTCTCCGTGTGCTGGGAAACTCGGGAAAGACCTTTATGGAACAGCGGGGCGTGTCTGACGGGGCCAGGGCCGCACCCCAGCGCCCGTGGGGGTCACTCTGGCAGGGGTCGTTGGTCTGCAGGACCAAGCAGGCCCCTCCCTGTAGGTCAGCACTTGGGGCAGAGAGGAAAGTAGCCACAGGACTGCTATGAGGGCCAGCACCGAGGGGGTGACCGGCGGGACCTGACCGGCCATGGCAAACTTTGCAGGTCTCTGAGCGGGGCAGGTGGGCAGCCCAGCACACCTGAGGCTCCTCTGACCCCAGCCTGGAGTCAGGCTGCCCCCGAGGCAGCGCCTAAGGTCCACCACAGGCTGGCAGAGCGCAGCCTGGGCAACTTCAACTTGAGAAGGAGCTGCCGGCAGCTGCTGCTGCTGGGGTCGGGGCCGTGAGTCTCACGGATGGGCAGGGCGCCGCTGGACATTCAGGCCACACTTCTTCCTAAATGGCCTTATGATGGTCCCTCTCAGCCTCACAGGACTGGAGGCACTTTGGAATGGAGGCGAGAACAATCTATGCGCCAATAACACCTTTCACCGGAAACTCAAGATAAATGCCGGTTTTTCTGAAATAAAAATAACTCACAGGCAAAATGGAGGCTGCTTCCGTCCCTAATTCAGATAGCCCCGCGTGAGTAAAAATTCAGCGGAGTGTGTAAAAGCCTGAAGTTACTTCACAGCGCAGACGGGCCCGCTCACTCTGACAGCAGCGCCCCGCGGTGTGTGTGCCAGGGCCCCGCCACCCAGGCCTGCCTCGCTGCAGTCAGCTTGTGCAGGACGCACCGAGTGAGAGCGGCTCTTGGGGTCCTCGCACCCCTCGTCTCCGCTCATGGGGAACGAGGGGAGGCGCCCCACGCGGCGTCCAGCGGTGAATTCCAGCGGCCAAAGGCTGGGGGCTTCTCAGAGCAGAGCTCCCAGGACTAAGGGGATGCCCTTAGTGAGCCCAATGGCAGCCCAGTGGTACCCAAGGGCTCAGGCCAGGACCGGATGCAGAGACGTGAAGACCTCGGCGTTTTCCATAAAACCCAGGGCCCCTGAACGCGGCCGCCAGCCGGAGCCCCGCTGCCCACGCCAGCCGCAGGGCGCACAGCGAGCGCGGCCCAAGCGGGTCGGCAGCATCTCTGAGATCACCCCACAGAACTTCCTGCTCCTCTGCTTTAAGAACAGCATCTCCTGTGCTTGCACTGGCGCAGTCCGTTTTCTCACGGTAACCACACTGCGCCCTGCACGCTCTGCGGCCTGAACCTGACTCCCAGGAGCAGCGGAGCTTTCCTGTTGTGACCTCAACCCCAGGTCTCCCGGGTGAGGGGGCGTCTACGGCTCCTGTCCTCCCAGGCCCCGGCCAGGCCGCGGCGCCCTTACCTCGCTCCTCAGGAGGGTCTGCACCCTGCACTTGTGCGGGCAGGACACCACCACGCAGGGACAGTCCGTGTCTTCGTGTTTCTGCAGGAGGAAAGCAAGGCGTCGTCAGCTTCGAAACACGGGTCGTCCCACCCCACGCGGCCCACCGGAGGCCCCGGCTGACGGAGAAGCCCTCACGCTGACTGAGTGTTGGAAGGTGCGGGCCCCGCCCGAGCTGCAGCCCTCGGAGCGTGCGCGCTCTGGGCGGCGCCTGTGCCCGCAGCAGAGCGGTGAGGGCGGTGAGGGCGGGCTGTCGGGGCCGGGTTTTGTCTGGCCTCTCAGTTTGGAGTCTGGAAATGATGCTTCTCAAATGCCTGAACAGCCAGACCCCCTGAGTCCCTCAATCACTGCCCTGAAATCTCACTGAGATTGTCTTTAGTGTCTGGGAAAGACGGCAAATTCTGCTGGAGCCCTTCTCTGGATGGCACCTCCTCTGGACGGCACGCAGGGCCTGAGTGGCGGGGACTGATCAGCTCGGTCCGCAGGCACCCGCGCACCAGCCCGTAAGCGAAGGGGGGCACAAGCACCGGACAGGTGACAGCGCCCGAGGGGAGGGGCGCCGGGGCCAGGCCGGGCACTCCCAGCTCCCAACTCAGAGCTGGCTCACCGGGAACGGGGCTGCGTGGACACGGAGGCCCCCCCGCGAGGAGAGGACAGGCGGCAGGAAGATGGCCACGGGGACGCGGGCCAGACCCCAGCCCGTGCTGTGGCTGCACTCAGGAGCGTCCGGGGGGGGGGGGGGGGGGGCGGGCTCCCGGAGCCTTCGGAGGAGCGCGGCCTGCCATCCCTGGTTTGGGTTTCCAGCTCCAGGACTGTTTTAAAACACCTGTCATAGCAGCCACAACACACCCATCAGAAAGCTGCTCGTCGCCTGGTGCGAGAACAGCGCACGGATGGCATCAGCCTGAGGAGTGAGTGGGACTGGGACACTCCCATGGAGCAGCCATGCCACCTGCGCTGCGGCAGGACCAGCCTGGCCTCACCTTCCGGGTGCTCCTGGCCTCTCCCCGCCTCCCCACAGTCACCCCAACCTCTGACCTCCGCTTCTCCTCCCTTTGCTCAGAAAGCTTCCTTACACTCGTCACTGAGCCAGACAAGACACTGTGTTGTTTTGATTGCGTTTGAATGTCATCAAAACAGACTTCTGCCCTGGGAGCTGCCTGGGACCTGGGCCAGGCCAGGCTCACCCGGGCACTGCGTGCAGTGCAGGCCTCACTGCTCACAGGTGTGTGATGTCACGTCACACAGGGGCCACCATGCCCTGTGCCCTCCCAGTGGGGGCAGTGGGGTCCCTGCTCCACAGCGCCGGCTCTGTGCGGCCGTGGCTGGTGGTGCACGCAGCCGCCCCTCCCGGGGAGAGGAGGGTCACTCTCCGGGGACAGGGATGTTCACCAACCTGTCTTCCACCGCGGCTGTGCCTGCAGGCCCTCCCGCTAAACGCCCGTTCTCCGGGGAAGTGAGACCTATGGAACTCTGACTTCTCACAAAATCTAACACAAGCGACCGATATCCGACATTTCTAGACTAAATGTAAGACCATGCTACATGCAGCCCCGCTGACGTAACATCGACACCGGCTCCAACACAGGAGAGAGATTCCGAGAGAAGTAACGGCGGAGTGCCAGCGCTTCCCAACCTGCGTCCCAGCAGCACGGGCGCGGGACCACACCGGCCTCGGGGGAGGAGGCTAAGCGAGCAAGACGGAGTCGGCCATGCCAGCAGGGGACAGGTGTGCGAGGAAGCCAGGGCACCGGCCTGCGCATGAGTGGGGACCGGGCGTTACAGGCCCTGGCATGGAAGCACATGCCTTAACGTACTCTGACACGTCTGCATCATTAAAACAGCTGATCACCAGAGCGCAGTGAATTCCCGAGTCTTTCCTGGCACAGCGCACGCCCCAAACTTGCTAACTACCTTTCTGTGCCTCTCACCCGTTTGCTGCTGACAAATTTAAGGCCCAGATCAAACCGAAACCGGTTTGGCTCAGTGGATAGAGTGTCGGCCTGGGGACTGAAAGGTCCTGGGTTCGATTCCGGTCAAGGGCATGTACCTTGGCTGCGGGCACATCCCCAGTAGGGGGTGTGCAAGAGGCAGCTGATCGGTGATTCTCTCTCATCGATCTTTACTATTCTCTATCCCTCTCTCTTCCTCTCTGTAAAAAATCAATAAAATATATTAAAAAAAACAAAGACCCAGATCAAACCGAATGCCACCTGCGTACCGAGGCCCGTGCGGCCCCCAGGCCACCGAGCTGGCCTCCTCGGAGCGCTGTTCCCGCCGCAGGGCAGCGAGGGGAGGGACAGACACAGTGTGCGCGCACACCGCGTGCGCCCGAGAGCCACTCGCCGGGTCCAACAGGCACTCCACTGTTATTTTAACTCCAGGCCCTCACGCCGTCTGAGCTCAGAGTCAGTTGTGTGATGGTTAACTGACACACTCTACAAATCCTCATGCAAATGAAAATTAATTGCTGGATTCTATTCTGCAAACAGAGCTAACTGGATCTCTCAAGAAGCACAGGCGTGTCTGACAGCAGCCTGCCCCGCGGGCAGGACCGGAGCTGCTCTCCGGGCGCGTGCCCCTGGGCCCACGGGGTGTGCTCCACCACGGCCGAGACATGGCTCCGCACGCAGGGCAGCCCAGCCCTCCCGCCTCCTCCCGCCTGGGAGCGTCTGCAGAATCAGGGACAGGCTTCCCAACGGCAGAAAGCCTCAGGCATGAGAAAGGTACACATCAGGCAAACACGGAGATTATAAAGATTTTGTACCCAAAACAAAGGCTTTTCCCGGATTCTGGTCAGTGAGTGCCTCAGAACACCCACCAGCATGCGCTGCGCCCTGCACCCCAGCGGCCCTCTCCGTGCCCTCCTCTGATGACCCCAGTCATCGCCCTGCCTCACCTGGCAGTCAGCTCCCGCCCCTCCTACCTGCCCTGCCCTCCCCGGGATCCCCCTCCGGACCCGACAGCAGCCTCTGTCTGCGGACCGCTCCCGTCTCAGAGGCCTGCGAGCACTGTGTGCCCCATGGGACGTGGGCTCTCCGGTCACACCCACCCATGGCTGCAAGGCCCGCTGTTCACCCCTCTGGAGCCTGGACCACCCGCTCGGCCCCTAGCCCCCGAGCCTGTAAGGCCCCACGGGCCCCACTTCGGCAGGCCCTCCGGCTCATCCAGACGCTCCAGCTATAAACGCGGCGTCACCGTGGCGCACACTCTGTACAGAGCCATCAGCTCATCCCTTTGGTTCTACCTTCAAAACCACCCAGAACCCCTCCCCCTCCCTGCTCTACTAGTCCAGGCCCACATGGTGCCTCCCTGCCCCTGCCCCGTCCCCTTGTCACCCCTGCTGGGTGCACAGTGCAGGGAATGTAATGTCACCCCAGCTCCCGGCAGCCCCGAGCCTCGGCACCTCGACCTCGTTCAGTTCTGGGCGTGCGCTGGCCTCACAGCTCCGGAGTCCACCCCAGGCCGGTTCCAGCTCAGCCAGGCCCCTCTGCCCCCTCTGCTCGCCGCTGTGTCTGAGGGCAGCGCAGGCCCCGGTTCCCTGAGGCAGCTCACCGCTCCCCACGGCCCCCCTCGGACCACCCACCGCGTTCCCCAAGGACCGTCCGGTCCCAGGACAACGCCTGCGCACAGCTGGTACTTAATCAATGTCCGTTCACCAAGAGGACCCATGCTGAGGGTGCCACACCACGGGCTGTTCTCAGAGTCTGCCCTCATCTGCAACACCCGCCCTGGAACCTGCAGGCAGAAGGTCTGACTAACACATGCACGGCACTGAACTGGGCCAGCACCCGAGGTCGGAGAAGACAGCCCGCACCTCTGCAGGACAGACGGCCGTGCTTCCCACACGCAGGGGGCAAGCCATCAGCGATCTGGACGACTCGTCTTCGCTGGCAACCCACGTGACAGTCAGCCCCGGCGATGAACACGTGAATCACAGAAATGAAAGTGAGTAAAACAAACGGAGCTTAACTCTGAAGTGAAGCCAGAGGGAGACTGCTATTTGCGCCCGGCTTTTCTCTGTTCCTGCTGGAACGGCCACTTAAACGCTCTTCTGCGGGCAGACGCGGTGGGGAACGCGAATACTGCACCTGCAGGGTGATCATCGGGACCTGGCTCCTGCAGTGGCTGCACGTGGCCTCGCGGTATTTGCAGGCCTTCTCCACGTGGTCCCGCAGGTCTTTCCTCAGGACCCTCTCCTTGCAGTCAGCACGCTCGCACGGGAGTTCTTCAAACTGGCAGTCATTCCTCAGATGCACCTGGAGACCAACAGCCCCAGTGCTCAGTCACAGCAAAGGCCCGGACAGCCCCGTTCAGCCCCGGTCAGCCCCTCAGCCAGTGCCATCTGCCGCCCCGCGCTCCGGAGGGCAGAGCCACAGGCTGAGGCGCGAGGCCCCCGCCCACTCACGGCTCCTCGAAAGATACCGCTTTGAAGAATTAACTCCTCTTCCTGGATAAATACACAGCTATCTGCTAAGGACTTTGTTTTATTCTAATTCAAATATCCTTTCGGGATAAAATGATACTAATAAACACAAGACGTTATGTGGAATTTCACAGTAAAAAAAAGAGGTTTTTAACGGATCTTCCAAAATTAAAATTCGATAGAGATTTCTTTCTGTTCTAAATGGGGTGGAGTTTATACCCAGTGAGGATCCTGCTAATGGTGTCGGCAAAGGGCCACGCCGTGCCACGTGCGTGCCTGCCCTCATGCGAGGCTGGCCTCAGAAGGCGATGCCTAGGTGTGCACTGACCAGGACGCTGTCCCCCAGCCCCGGGTACTGACCAGCAGCTGTCCCAGGGCGAGCTGCTCGGCACAGCCGCGGCCGGCGTTCCGGCAGTGGACCTGCAGTGCCAGGATCTCCCGCTTGCAGCAGTTGTCCTTGAACACCTGCGAGGACGGGAGAGGAGGGTCAGGGGCCCAGCGCCGCACGCTCGGCTTTGGACAGCGCGGACCACTGGGTAACGGCAGGGCAGCTCCCGTACGGGGCCGCGGAGCAGAAGGACCGCCTTCCCTTCCCGGTCTACGAGCAGAGGGAGAAGCTGCCCCCACTAAGACACAGTTTATTCATTTTATTTTTTAAACGTATTTTTATGTTTTCAGAGAGGAAGGAAGAGGGAGAGAGAGATAGAAACAGTAGTAAGGAGAGAGAATCATGGATCGGCTGCCTCCTGCACGCCTCACACTGGGGATCGAGCCCACAACAGGGGCCTGTGCCCTGACCGGGAATTGAACCGTGACCTCCTGGTTCATAGGTCAACACTCAACCACTGGGCCACGCCGGCCGGGCAGACACAGTTAAATAGCACAACCTTAACTACTGTCCTTTGCTAGAGAAGCCAAAGGGAACCGAGTCACACTGAACAGAGGACGCTGGACTCCCTCTGACAGTCTCAGGCGGGCACAGCAGGACCGAGTTCCCGCTGGGCTCTGGCACTCCAAGAGCCGGCACCTGAAGGTGCCACCAAGCTCATCTCCGGTCACGGCTCAAGGGCAGGAGCCGGGAGAACTTGATGTCTTGGTGGGCCGCTCACTACAGAAACGACCGTGAAAGAGGGCTTGTAAACCATTTATTTTGGTTCCTTCTCCAAAGATTAAGTCACTGACGACTCATTTAGCAAAAAGGAGGCATTCGCCTGCTATTAAAAAATCCTTTTAAATATATATTGCACAGTTGATTCAGTAATGAAATGTCTCCCTTTCCAAAGGACACCTCCTTTCTCCAGTTCTGTTTCCTCTTTAGAAAAGAGGTGTCACTCCTCCTGACCACAGGGCTACCCTCTTACCCTCGGGCACTCAATCCTCAGAACGCCCACAGGCTAACGCAGAGCAGAGAGACAGAATTGACAGCGCTTAAGAGTTAAAAATAAACTAATTTGGAGTCAGATGTAATTCTTTATAAACAGGACTTTTTTATTTTATTATTTTAAAAAAATATATTTTATTGATTTTTTACAGAGAGGAAAGGAGAGAGAGATAGAGAGCTAGAAACGTCGATGAGAGAAAAACATCGACCAGCTGCCTCTTGCACACACCCCACCAGGGATGTGCCCGCAACCAATGTACATGCCCTCGACCGGAATCGAACCTGGGACCTTTCAGTCCACAGGCTGACGCTCTATCACTGAGCCAAACTGGCTTCAGCTACAAACAGGACTTTTTTTAAAAAGGTCATAATTTAAGATTCGAAAGTCAAGCAGGTATTTTTAACTGGTAAGAAGCACGCTTCCTTTCTGTGTCGAAATCGCTGGAAGCGTTTGAGGTTCCGGTTCCAGACCGGAGACATAAGAAGGGAGAAGGACAGCTGCAGAGCTAACGCACTCAGCTGCCGCTGCACTGTGCGCTCCGGCCGCGGGCCCGGGGCTGCATGCCCTCCGCCAGCCCTGCCGTGGTCTCCCAGGGCCTTCCCCATGAAGACCCATGGCGTGACTCATCTAATTCATGCTTCTTCAACAAAACTAACATTTTCCCCCCAGCTACCAGCGCCACTGAAAAACAGGAACTGCCCTGGCTGGGTACTCAGTGGTGAGAGCATCGGCCCACGGACTAAAGGATCTCGGGTTCGATTCCAGGGCAAGGGCGTGTACCTGGGTTGCAGGTTCCATCCCCAGTCCAATCATGGCACGTGCAGGAGGCAAATACTGATGTGTCTCACATCAATGTTTCTCTCTCCCCCTCCCTCAGTGGGAAAAAAAGGAATAATGCTGAATAATGAAATGAGACACGAAGAGACCTCTCAGTCTGTAGTTTCGACTTCTTCCAGCTGCGTCGGTGAGAGGCGTGTGAACAAGGTTAGCTATCATGTTATGATAAGGAGTATAACCAGGTGATTTGTTTTTCTTGGGAATGATCCCTTCCCTGTTACCAAGCAAAGTCCTTAGAAACAGGTAAATGCTTAGAAAGAAAAGGCAGGAGAATCAAGATGGTGGTGTAGGTAAACACCAGACTTCCCACTTCCCACAACCACATAAAAATTACAACTAAAATACAGAACTATCATCATTCAGAACTGCGTGAAAGCTGGCTGAACAAAGTCCTCCAACGAGAGAAGTAAAGAAGAAATAACTAAAACGCCAAGGGTTAAATACATAGAGAGAATCTTAAAAGCAGGAGAGAAAAGCAGTTAGTTACCTACAAAGGAGAACCATACGACTGTCAGCTGATTTCTCAACAGAAACTTTGCAGGCCAGAAGGGAGTGGCAAGAAATATTCTAAGTGATGAGTGGCAAGGACCTACAGCCAATATTACTCTACCCAGCAAAGCTATCATTCAGAATTGAAGAGCAGATAAAGAGCTTCACAGACAAAAAAAAGCTAAGAGTTCATCACTACCAAATCAGTATCATATGAAATGCTGAAGGGTATTCTTTAAGAAGAAGAAGAAGAGGAGGAGGAGGAGGAGGAGGAGGAGGAAAAGGAAGAGGAAGAAGAAGGAGAAAAGATGAAAAATATGAACAATAAAATGGCAATACATACACATCTATCAACAATTATATCTAAAAATCAAAATAAGCAAACAAGGAAACTAATGAACAAAATAAACTGGTGAATAAAATAGAACCAGAGGCATGGAAACATGGAACAGACTGAGGAATCTCAGAGGGAAGGTGGGGGGAGGGGGGAACTAACCAAAGATCTTATATGCATTACCCGTGGACACAGACACAGGGTGGTGAAGGGGTAGGGCGGGAACCAGAGAGAGGGGCATTGTGGGGAGGGGACATCTGCAATACCCAACAATGAAGATAAAAAGGGAGAAAAGGTAGATGGACGTGTGGCTAATTCCATCTCTAAACGTGCCCTGGGGTCCCCAGCCCCCTGCCCTGCCCTGCCTCCTGCGCGCCCGCAGACCCCGCACCCTGGCTGCAGACAGAAGGCCAGCCTGCCGCTGCAGCCAGGAGCCCCGGAGCCAGCACTTCACTGCAGTGCAATGGCCTGCACTTAAGAAACTGTTAGGCTCATTAATCAAAACACGGGAACCCCGGTTTTATGGACATTTTAAGTACTTCAACGAGCCATTTTCAACGACAAGTGCGCCCGGGAGTGTGACCGCCCAGGAGGGCAGAGGGCCGTGTGGGGTCGGCCCAGGGGAGCCGGGGGAGCTGGCACCTCCGGTCTGACAGAGGCCCCGTGGCCCCTGAGCCCCGCACACAGGCACGCGGGCAGGGAAGGGGCTGAAATCTCGGGGGGCAGGGCGCCAGGGAGCACGTCTCTGAGAAAGACCCCTCCTTTCCCGCCTCCCCGCTCCCCCGCTGTGCCGGGGTGCCTCCTGGCTGCGGCAGCCTGCCCTGCGTGGCCCGCGCCCACCACAGCACGGGACCGAGCACTGCACAAACCACCCCGCGCCCAGCACAGGACGAATCGATACCTTGTCTTTCAGGATGCTCTCCTGGCAGGCGGTGCACTTCGGGCTGGCGGAGCTGGGGAGAGACAGACACGTCAGCGGAGCCCGCCTCCGGCCGGTCCTGTCCGAGGTCAGCCTCGCGGCCCCCAGGGCGGGCCGGCTGGCGGTGGCAGGGGAACGCAGGGAAGGGGCAGACTGTCCAGGTAACCTCACAGGAAGTTAGCACAGCAGGTCAGTCCCATCTGGAAAGCCCCTTCCAGTAACAGTGACATTTTATTTCAGACACCAAACCAGCCGGGCTGGGCTCCTCTGGGAGTGCCCGGCCTCAGGAGCCACATCCCTCCACGCACTGGACCCCGCGGAGCCGCCACAGCCCCATGAGCCGCACCACCCCCGGCGGGCCTGCCGGGCCGGACGGGATCGGGGAGCAGGGCCGGACGGGATGGGGGAGCAGGGCCGGACGGGATCGGGGAGCAGGGCCGGACGGGATCGGGGAGCAGGGCCGGACGGGATCGGGGAGCAGGGCCGGACGGGATGGGGGAGCAGGGCCGGACGGGATCGGGGAGCAGGGCCGGACGGGATGGGGGAGCAGGGCCGGACGGGATCGGGGAGCAGGGCCGGACGGGATCGGGGAGCAGGGCCGGACGGGATCGGGGAGCAGGGCCGGACGGGATGGGGGAGCAGGGCCGGACGGGATCGGGGAGCAGGGCCGGACGGGATGGGGGAGCAGGGCCGGACGGGATGGGGGAGCAGGGCCGGACGGGATCGGGGAGCAGGGCCGGACGGGATGGGGGAGCAGGGCCGGACGGGATGGGGGAGCAGGGCCGGACGGGATCGGGGAGCAGGGCCGGACGGGATCGGGGAGCAGGGCCGGACGGGATGGGGGAGCAGGGCCGGACGGGATGGGGGAGCAGGGCCGGACGGGATCGGGGAGCAGGGCCGGACGGGATGGGGGAGCAGGGCCGGACGGGATGGGGGAGCAGGGCCGGACGGGATCGGGGAGCAGGGCCGGACGGGATGGGGGAGCAGGGCCGGACGGGATCGGGGAGCAGGGCCGGACGGGATGGGGGAGCAGGGCCGGACGGGATGGGGGAGCAGGGCCGGACGGGATGGGGGAGCAGGGCCGGACGGGATGGGGGAGCAGGGCCGGACGGGATCGGGGAGCAGGGCCGGACGGGATGGGGGAGCAGGGCCGGACGGGATCGGGGAGCAGGGCCGGACGGGATCGGGGAGCAGGGCCGGACGGGATGGGGGAGCAGGGCCGGACGGGATGGGGGAGCAGGGCCGGACGGGATGGGGGAGCAGGGCCGGACGGGATGGGGGAGCAGGGCCGGACGGGATGGGGGAGCAGGGCCGGACGGGATTGGGGAGCAGGGCCGGACGGGATGGGGGAGCAGGGCCGGACGGGATCGGGGAGCAGGGCCGGACGGGATCGGGGAGCAGGGCCGGACGGGATGGGGGAGCAGGGCCGGACGGGATGGGGGAGCAGGGCCGGACGGGATGGGGGAGCAGGGCCGGACGGGATGGGGGAGCAGGGCCGGACGGGATCGGGGAGTGCCGGCTGAGCCAGGGAGAGGGCACCCCGGCGGGCCTGCCGCGGGCAGGGTGCCCACCCTGCGCCCAGGAGACACCGTGGAGAAGACACTCGCTCACCGTCATTGCCGCTGGACCCAGACTCTGCCGTGGCTGTGGGACTCGCTGACCGGGTGCCCAGGTCGGTGCTCACAGCCGCCCCGCATGCACCCCTGGTGCCTCCCGGTCAGGGGCATGCCCGGCCGCCCGGCCCGGCCCCTCCCGCACAGAGCACGCCCTGAGGGCTCCCTCACTGGCTGAGGGCGTCTCCTCCAGGCACTGGGAGCTCCTCACGCTCAGCTGCACAGTCGGGGGACGCCCCGGCAGGAAGGCCAGGGCCCCGGCCTCTGAGAAGGTGGCAGGGGAGACGTTACACATGCTTCGGGGAGGCAGCCAGTGCGAGGGGGCTGGCAGCCAGGCCTGTCACTAGCCCCTCTCTCAGGTGTGCTCCCCCAGGGTCCCTACGTGGCCCGCCCTCGGGTCCCTGTGGAGCCTGCTCTAGAGAAGCGCGGGATGGAGACGCGCCCAGAGCCGGCACCTACCCCAGCAGGCTGGCCATGCAGCTGTCGCAGAAGCGGTGCCCACACTCGGTCTGCTTGGGGTTGCACAGCACCAGCTGGCACTTCTCGCACTTGTACTTGTCCTCCACGGCCTTCACGAACTTCTCCTTGTAGCCTCCCTGCTCGGGGACGAGCACCGGGGCGCCCGTGCTGCGGTCCGCGTGCAGCTTGAGCGATGGGTTGGGCTGCAGCGGGCCGGAAGGGTCCATCTTCTTACTCGGCTCCATGGTGCGAGGGGCCTCTGCCGGGAAACACAGCGAGTCAAGCGCTGCCGCGGCGCGGCCAGGAGCAGCAGCCGGCGGACCGGGAGCCGGAGGGACAGGGGCCTGCCCGCGCCCCGCACCTCCCGCCACCGCTCACAGCCTGGCGGCACGGCTGTGTCTCGAAGGTTCTTTAGGCCACAGAGAACCCCTAGCTGGGCTGTCAGCCCCACCGGAGGCCCCATTCCGACGCTGGCCAACGGGGGAGGGGGGGGCGGGGCCGAGGCTGCGGTGGCTGGCAGTCAAGCCCAGCACCCTGTGCGCCTGCCCGCAGGCTCCCGCTGAAGTGCTCGCAGGGGGAGGAGGGCACGGGGACGCTGCCCACACGGAGACGTCCACACGGGCGGCAGAGACGGCGGGGCCGGGGCGGGCGGGCGCCTCCGCTGGGCACGGCTTCCAGCTGGGGACAGAAGTCTGCGCGGACGGCGGGCCGCACAGCTCCGCGCACTTCGCACTGTCCGAGCCTCCACCCTGAGGCCCGGGTGGTGTGTACACGGGGCGGCACACGCTGTAAAGGCGGAGATGTACACGGTCGGGGAGACCAGAGGACGCACGTTAAAACCTAAGACTGAACAGAAACTGCACGAGCCAACGCTGAGGGTCTGCAGTGCACTGACAGCACCGGCTCTGCGAGGGTGAAGGGCACCGCAGTGCCTCCCTGCGGGCCGTGGGCACAGCAGGTGTGGCCGGTCCCCGTGGCCGGGCTGTGAGATGCGCCATTGAGACTGCTGACCCCAGCACCGACACATGCTGTGCCCACGGCCCCGGGGCCCGGCCGCCTGGCTAGGACGGGGCGGTTCCCTCTCTCGGTGGCTCAGCCTTCCACAAATGCCCCTCTGGCCTCGGGGGGGGGGGGGGGGGTGTGTGCTCAGTGGTTAGAGCATCAGCCCGCGCAGTGACCCTCTGATCCCTGGTCAGGGCGTGGACCTGGGGGGCAGGGTTCCTTTCCATCCTGGTCGGGTGCACTTGGGAGCTGCTCTCACATCAGAGTGCTCCCTCCCTCGCTCCCTCTCCCTCCGGTTTTCTCTGTGAAAAGCAATGGGGAAAAAACTGCCTCAGGTGAAGATTCAAAACAAAACAAAACAAAAAAGCGGAACGCCCCACAAACGCCCCCCCTCGGCAATTAGGCCAGAAAAATAAAAGGCACCCAGGTTGGAAAGGAAGGTGTAAAACGATTTCTACTTTCAGAGGACATGACACAGAACATACTGAGGAATAAACCAAAACTAGCTGGACCAACAGCAAAGCTGCAGGTACAAGATCAGTACATGAAAGTCAGCCGCATGTACACGCTAGCCATGGCACCACCGTGGAGTCAGGAAAACAGCCCTTAAAGCAGCGTCCGGGGGAATGACGCCTGGGATGGGGGGTGTGCTCACGGACACGGAGAGCCGTGCCCTGGCCTCGGCTGCTTTGCAGAAATTAGAAAGCGGAACCTAAAACCCCCAGAGAAACGCCCGGGACCCAGACGGACAAACAGCCCGAGGAGGTGCAGCGCTGAGGACGCACACCTCTGGCTTCCGCACAGCAGCTCCGCAGGGCGGTGGGCGCTGCCTGAGGGGACACGGCCAGCGGCCAGGACTGAGCCCAGAGGTAACCACAGCGCGGCCACAGTCCCCGCCAGGCCCGGCCTCGCCTGCTCAGAGCGAAGGCTCCGGCTGGGCTGCTCAGGGCGGCGCCTGTGGAGGGCTGGGTCACCACGGGCGCCGGCCCCTCCACAGGCCGTCACCTGGCACAGCGCTCGGACAGGAGTTCTGCCGGGAGGACAGAGGTGGTGTGAGACCTCCCCTGCTGGTCCCCTCGCTTGCCTTTCAAAAAACCTACTGACCCCTACAGAAGGCCACGTGCACGGCACATGAAGCATCCGTGAGCCTGGAGCACACGCCCGCCCCCGCCCCCGCCCCCGTCTCCCGTGGGCACAGACGGACTCACGCCTGTTCCCGCGTGGACTGCTCCTGACGCGCTCCCTGGCGCACGGTCCCCGGCGCTGCTCTCAGGAACGTCTGAATGTCGGCACGTCCGGGCTGGCCCGCCCCGGCCCCAGGGCAGCCTGAGCTCGGGCCACCAGCAGTGTGGGCGGCCATCACGGCCCTTTCTGTCAGGCCTGCCGCTGAGGCCCCTCTCCAGGTTTAAGGGGAGCAACAGACACCAAACCAAACAGGCGCCTGGTGACGGACTCCATCTGCCTCTCAGGGCAGCGGCCAGCCGGCCCTGGCCTGGGCGCCCGAGCCCAGGGAGCCGAAGGCGTGCGCGGCCGACCGGCCAGCGGGCTAGCCACGCGCATGGCCACAGCCTTCACTGCTGCCAGCGAACGGCCCGAGTGCCGTTTTCTCGCTGATAATTACACAGGTGCTGGCGATCGCTGGGTCTTTCCTGCTCTGAAAGGCCGGTTCTGCCTTCCTGCCGTTTGGAATGGGGCTGTTCTGTCTTCCCAACACTGACCCGCAGGGTCACTCTATATATGCTCTGACGACGGATCCTCTGCTAGTTACCCATGTGTCTTCACCACAGTTGATGGCCTGGCCTTACTGTGTCTTTTAGCGGACGGCTCTTCACTTTAATGTAGTCACACCTATCCTGTCTTTAATATTCAGATTCGCTTACGGGTGATGCTGACGGGAAAGGGGCAGCGGTTCCTATGAAACCAGACAGAGCGTTCTGACGGTTCGGCCGGCGCAGGGCCCGGCCGGACAGCTCTTCTCGGTGGGAAGCGCGCCTGACAGCTGTGGCTGCAGACGTGAAAGCAGCCGCTCTGCACTGCAGGGCCGGGCGCTCCGGGGACACTCGGACAAACACAGAGACGAGGCTCTCCACCGCACTTCACCGCCACGGCTGACGGCAGGCGAGGGTCAGCGCCGGGGGCACCGCCACCCTCGGTCTCAGGGTGATGCTGACACCTGCACAGGGGACTCCTCAGCGCCTGTGAGACGGACTTCCCGGGACTTCTGGGGTCTCTACAATCAATATTAAGAGCTTCTACTTCTGACATTAATAAACCGTTAAACAAAACAAATTAATAAATTGTTAACAAATGGATGCATCTTGAAAAAAGAAAAGGAAGCAGCTCTAATTCTGCCCCAGGCTCATTTTCAAAAGGATAATCTGCTCACATAAACCAGCCACTGAGCCGCCTTGTCACACACCCACTGCCCAAGGGAACCATTCCTTCCCAACAGAAGCTTGCTGGAGACAGAACGGCAGGAGCATGGCGGCAGGCCAGACCGCCTGTGTGGGCGTGGGCCACTCGTGGCCCCCGGCAGCAGGGCAGGCGGGCGGACGGTGGCCTGGGTTTGCTGAGGACCCCGATCTGCACCCGCACCGACCGTCACCGAAGCCAGTTCCCACCACGGAGCACGCAGCGTGCCCCCCTAAAACCACGGGGACGCGGGAGAGGGAGCGCAGGGCGAGGCTCACAGTGCGCACACGTATCAAACACCGAGCGCCCGGGAACCTGGTGCAATGCGCCCGCCCATATCCAGATCCACGGCTTCACATCCCGTATGGATTCTCACGGGAAACCAGGAGGAGTGACCATCTCAGGAGGCAATGAAGGCCAAGCTTGGGGCAGTGACGTTCTAAGTCCATGCAGAGAGGAAGGAGAGGAAGGCCGGCGGGCAGCCGGCCTCAGGCGTGGAGCCGGCGCCGTGGGGACGCGAGGGCCGCCGCCGCAGCCACGCGCGGCCCTGGGCTGGAGCCGCGCACCTGCGGCAGCGCTGCCAAAGCCGCCGCGCTCGCAGGCCCTCGGACGGAAAACCACTCTGGAAAAGGCAGTTCTCGGTTCCCATTGTAACTCTAAACACACACACGGTAAGTGCTAAGTGCTTCTGAAATACTGTGATTTCTAATCTGCCGCTAGGCCTGGCCATCCCGCCACGCTGCAGCCCGGCCAGCAGCCCACAGGGGCCCCCCGTGGAGTCCCACACGTGCGCGGTAAACAGAGTCCATCTTTGGAACCCTCTTCCTTTTTTGGGGGGGTTAATCCTCACAGAGGATATTTTTCTCCACTGGTTTTTTAGAGAGGGAGTGGGAGTGGGGGGAGAGAGAGAAACATGGATGTGGGAGACTCACGCACTGGTGCCTCCGCTCGTGACCTGACCGGGCGGGGGTGTTGGGGATCAAAGCCTGCAACCCAGGTTGGTTGCCTTAACCCCGTGGTCGGCAAACTGTGGCTCGGGAGCCACATGTGGCTCTTTGGCCCCTTGAGTGTGGCTCTTCCACAAAAATACCACGGCCTGTGCGAGTATTTTGAAGAAGTGGCGTTAGAAGAAGTTTTAAAAATGTGGCTCTCAAAAGAAATTTCAGTCGTTGTCCTGTTGATATTTGGCTCTGTGGACGGATGAGTTTGCCGACCACGGCCTTAACTGAAATGGAACCTGAGACCTTCGGTCTCTGGGCCGATGCTCTAACCATTGAGCCAAATCGACTAGGGCCAGATTTCTTGGTTTAAATATAAATGTTTTGTTTCACTGGCTTATACATGGATATAAAAATAGTTCCAGTCTGCCGTGCTCCTGAAGTCAGCTGTGACTGTCACAGTAATGAGACTCTGTGTTTGCCACGGCTGTGCTGGTGGAAGGAAGCCGTGTAAGCTCGGGCAGACGCGTAGAGGTGGTGGGAAAGCAGCGTTTCGGGCCTTCAGACTGAGGTTAGCCGCCGGCCCGGGCGCCCGGAGGCTGACACAGTGCCTCTGGCCAGGACGGCGGCCCTGCTGGAGGCGGAGCCCGGGCCGGCCCCGCCCCGCCCCGTCCCCCTTCGGCCTCAGCGCGGGAGGGGATGCTTGCTGTGTCCACACCCAGAGAGAAGGCGAACCACGCGGGGCCAGGGGCGCGCAGGCGGGAGGAGCCCGAGTCCGTGCACCGGAGCCGAAGGGCGTCCAGGACCCGAGCGCCAGGGAGCAGCGGCCCTGGGGCCGTCCGGGGCCCGAGGACAGGCCTGCCCAGCCGCCCGCACCAGGAGCGATGCTGCGGGTCCTCCGCGCGGAACTGCTCCTCTGGTGCTGCACTGCCGCTCACAGCCGGGGGCAGGACCCCGGGCGGCGGCAGCCCCGGGGGGAGCCGTGCTCGGCGCTGCTGTCAGGCCGGGCGCAGGGCAGCTGCTGGCGGCCGCGGAGCCGGTGCTGGCGGCGGGTGAGGCCTGGGCCGGGGCCTCCGCCTCCCTCTGTGCGGCCTGACGGCGTGTGAGCGCCTGCCGCTGTGATCTCGGCGGCCACGTCTGCCTTGGAGATCAGAAACTGGAAACAAAAGCACATGTGCTGACAGGGATTCCACGGCGGGAAAGCCCGGGGAAGCCCAAAAAAGGGAAGCAGCGAAAACAAAGACAACGGCGTCTGCCAGCAGGAGAGCCGGACACACGGACGGACGGACGGACGGACGGAGAAAGGAGCCCACGTCCTGCCCGTGGTGCGGGGAGGGAGCACTGGCAGGCAGGTGCGCTGCGCTGAGGCTCCGCCTCCATCTCTTGCACTGACTCCCGGCCTCAGCCCCACGCCAGACGCTTTGCTGAGGGGGGCTGGTGGCTGGTGGCCACGGGCCCGTCAGACTGGAGACTGGATTGCTAACCAGACAGCGAGGCCCTTGTAAAACGTGATCTCAAGATCAGCAGCTCAAGATCAGCAGCGAAGCCACTCAGCACACACGTGCTTTGGGTTTTCTGCGTTTTTTGAGTTAGACACAAATTAGATTATTTTTATTTTATTTTAAAATCATGTTTGTCGTGAAGTATTAAGAAGCACAGAAAAGCACAGGAAATACGTAGTTTCATAAGTTACTAGAGGCCTGGTGCCCGACATTTGTGCCCAGCCTGCACCCTCTCACCATCTGGGACCCCTCCAGGGACATCCGACGGTCGGCTGAGGCCCACTCCCTGCACCGCAGTCGGACGTCCCGAGGGGTCCCTGGCACTGCCGCAGCTGGAGAGGCTCCCACACTGAGCCTGGCTCATGCACACTGACCACCAGGGGGCAGCTCCTGCAGTGTGTCACAGCAGCCCGTCTCTCCCCCATCGGGGCGATTTGCATACTAGGGTTTTATTGTATAGGATTACACCCGGCTGGCCCACCTGCCACCCAGGCCCAGGGACGGGGCACAGCAGGAGCCCAAGAGGATGGGCACCTCTCTGACCCCAGACCCTCTCCTCCCGTAGTGACAACCACCCGATGCCGATGGACACCATGTCCTCGCTGTTCTTCAGGTCTGCCTCCCACGTGCGCAGCCTGGAAGTTTATCTTTGCTTCTGGATTTTACATGCGCAGGCCGCACTGTCTGCACCGGTGTCTTGCCTCCCCCCATTGCTGTTGCTGTGCCTGTTGTCTAATTTCACTACTGTATAATATTCCATATGCAGCTCGGCCCGTGTGGCTCAGTGGTGGAGCGTCAACCTGTGAACCAGGAAGTCACTGTTCAATTCCCAGTCAGGGCACAGGCCTGGATTGCGGGGCTTGATCCCCTCTAGGGTGTGCTGGAGGCAGCAGATCAATGATTCTCATCATCCATGTTTCTATCTCTCCTCCACCCTCTCCCTTCCTCTCTGAAATCAATAAAAATCTACTTTAATTAAAATAAATAAATAAATAAATAAATAAATAAATAAAATAAAAAAATAAAACCATGGCTGGATAGAAAAGACAGCATGTCCATCCCAAAGGTTTTTTTTTTTTGTTTTTTGTGGGTTTTTTTTTTTAATAGCCCTAACCAGTTTGGCTCAGTGGATAGAGCGTCGGCCTGCAAACTGAAGGGTCCCAGGTTTGATTCCGGTCAAGGGCATGTACATTGGTTGCAGGCACATCCCCAGTAGGTGGTGTGCAGGAGGCAGCTGATAGATGACTCTCTCATTGATGTTTCTAGCTCTCTATCTCTTTCCCTTACTCACTGTAAAAAAATCAATAAAATATATTTAAAAAAATAATAAACGAACAGACAAGCCGTAATTCCCGGGCCCACTCCGCTGCCCTGGGAGCTTCTGCCGTGGAGAAGGTGGCAGCACGGAGCCGCCCGCAGCCAGCTCCCGCCCCGCACGCCGTTCTCCGGCACCGCCTGGAGTGCATGCTCACCCTCACCACTCAAACCCAGGCTGTTTCCCAAAGCAGTGTACATCCTGCCAGGGGGGCTGCGTGTCTGGGGTCTACTTCTTCAACAAGACTGGACAGACTTTTCCAATCTTGCTGGCTGTCTGGGAGTGGTAGCCTCAGACTTCCTGCTGAGGTAGAACTTTATAATTATTTTGAACAAAGAACCCATGAAACCTCACAGCTGACGGCTGCCGCCATGGAGAGTTAGCTTTGCCTCCTTTCCCGTCCCCATGGCCCCTGCACGGCGGCTCCTCCCCAGCGGGAGCCGCTGCCTGAGCCCAGGCCGGGGAGGGGCCTGTGGGGGTCGGGCCTGCCTCGATGAGTGTCCCCTCCCTGGCCCGGTAGCTCCTCTGCTGAGTACACACCAGCTCAGCCTCAGTGATGTCCTCCCTTCCTCTCTCCAGAGCCTGGCCAGGGCACCAGATGCGGCAACAAGGAGAGCAAAGCCCGGCCCAGTCCTGCAGTGTGGAGGGCATGGGGGGGGGGGGGGGGAGCAGGCCCACTGCGGCCTGCCCGCCTCAGAGTCCTCAATCCGCTGGTCCACAGCCCCTTCTATGGCCACAGGGAAGGTCTGCTCACAGCAGAGCCTCACAGACATGCCACTTTCAAAACCACGGATTTTAATCCCTCAAGAAACTGTATGGGTCAACTAAGGTCACACACTCCCTCAATATCCTTCATTCACATTTCACTAGACCATTCCATAGGAACCGATTTTTGGCTGTTAATCTTTCTACTGTACATTTCCCATTTGATTAACTCTGCTCTTATTTTTATTACTTTCTTCCTTTTTCGCCTTTCCTCCCCTATTCTTTTTCTAATTTTTATTTAGAATGATGCTTAGCCTACTGATTTTCAGTTTTCCTATTTTTCTCAGACTATAAATCTCCCTCCATGTACAGCTTTGGCTGCATTCTACAAATTCTGATACATAGTATTTTCATTATCATCCAGTTACAAAGATTTTTCTAACTGCAATTATATCATCTTTTTAGACCCATGATATTTAAAAACTAAAAACTATTTTTTAATTTTAAAGTCTCAGAGATTGCCGAAACCGGTTTGGCTCAGTGGTAGAGCGTCAGTCTGCAGACTGAAAGGTCCCAGGTTCGATTCCGGTCAAGGGCATGTACACTGGTTACGGGCACATCCCCGGTAGGGGGTGTGCAGGAGGCAGCTGGTCGATGTTTCTCTCTCATCGACGTTTCTAGCTCTCTATCTCCCTTCCTCTCTGTAAAATATCAATAAAATATATTTTTTAAATATATATATATATTTTAAAAATATATATATATTTTAAAATTTTTTTTTTAATTGATTTTTTTAAAATATATATTTTATTGATTTTTCACAGAGAGGAAGAGAGAGGGGGAGAGAGTTAGAAACATCGATGAGAGAGAATCATCAATCAGCTGCCTCTTGCACACCCCCTACAGGGGATGTGCCCGTAACCAATGTACATGCCCTTGTTCCAAATCGAACCTGGGACCTTTCAGTTCGCAGGCCGACGCTCTACCCACTGAGCCAAACCGGTTTCGGCCAATAAAATATATTTTAAAAAATAAATAAGGTCTCAAAAAAAAAAAAAATAAATAAATAAATAAATAAATAAGGTCTCGGAGATTTTATAGTTATCTTTTTGTTACTGTTTTTTAAAGGTTTTAATGGGTTTTAGAGGGAGAGGAAGGGAAGAAGGTCCCTATGGGCTTAATTCCCGGCCCGCACATGCCTGGTCTGCAGGCGTGATCCCTGCACACCCCCACCAGGATCCAGCCTGCGATCCAGGCGTGTGCGGCCGGAGTTAAATCCATGCACGGGGCCACACCCAGTGACCTCAGCACGCTGGCCAGGGCTTGTCACTAATTACAGTCAATCCCGCTGAGCCAGAGAGTCTAACTGGGAGTATTATATAATACAATGCTTTGACAAGCATGAGATTTGTACTAGGGTCCAGTTTTGATCAATTTTTACAAAGATCTTCTGTATGCTTGAAAACAAAGTTTCATAATGGAATGTTACTTATATATACATCAGACCAGCAGTACTGGTCCTGTTTAAAACATCTGTGCTCACCAGTTTCCATTTATTTATTTTTATCTGCTTATCCTATCAGTTCCTGAGAAAGGTCCCATCTGAATGCACTCTCCCTAAAACTTCCCGGAGTGCAGCTCCGGGCCAGTGGGTCCTGTCCGCGCTCACCGATGCCACGTGCAGTGGGAGTGTCCTCGGTGGGAGCGGCTTCACTAGCGGCCACGCCGTCTTCTGTCCACGCTCACCGATGCCACGTGCTGTGGACGTGTCCTCGGTGGGAGCGGCTTCACTAGTGGCCACGCCGTCTTCTGGCTGCCAGCACTCCGACCGGGAGGCGCGGTCCTGCGTCTCTCCCTCTCAATGTGACTCCGGTGTCCCCACTGCTTCTCGGGGTTCCTTTTCTCAGGATCGCTGGTGCGTTAGCAGTGGATTCTGTGGTGCCTGGGTGTGCTTTTCTTTGACTATTTGAGATTTCTGAGCTTCGTGGTTTATAGTTTTCATTACATCTGGGCATTTTAGCCACTATTCCTTCCAATCCTGCTTCCACACCCCCCTCCCCCAGAACTCCGTGTACACACACCTAGGAATGGCTAATTCACTCAAAGGTCAGTCCTGCTGCGCATTCTCTTCCCTCTCCTCAGGGCGGTCTGGGAGGTGCTTTTGCTGTGTCTTGAAGTTCACGGATCTTTCCTGTGATGCTAATTTGCTATTAATCTCTCTCCTGCACTGTTCATTTCAGATTACATTTTTTATCTCTAGAAGTTCTATTTCAGTCTTTTTTATATCTTTCATTTCACTCATTGTGCTTATTTTCCTCAACATTCTTGAATATGTGCAACTTATATATTACTTATTTTATTTATTTTTAAATATATTTTATCGATTTTTTACAGTGAGGAAGGGAGAGGGATAGAGAGCTAGAAACATCGATGAGAAAGAAACATCAACCAGCTGCCTCCTGCACTCCCGCCACCGGGGACTTGCCCTCAACCAATGTACATGCCCCTGAGCGGAATTGAACCTGGGATTCCGCAGACTCTATTCACTGAGCTAAACCGGTTTCTTATTTCAATGCCTTTGTTAGCTAATTCCATTGTCGCTGTTACTGTGGGGTCTGTTTCTATTGGCTAATATTCCTCCTGGCTTATGTCATATTTTCTTGCTTCTCTGCATGCCTGTAGTTTTTATTAGATTCCACTGGGTTTTACTATAGCCTTTTAAATAGCGTTGGACTTTTTCCCCTGGGACTGCAATTAAGTTACCTGGACTCGGCTGGGGCGGGTCCAGGGCCTTCTGTCTGAGGCTCGTTCACGAGGAGCTGCGCGGAGTCTGCCCGAGGCCCTAAGTCGGGGTGGGGACCTCTTCCTGGACATTGATAACATCATTCCAGGCCGCACAGAAGTACCCACTGACAAGTGAGCATCAAAAACCAAAGAAAAACGAGCCGCTGGATCTGTCAAACACTGGATCAGCTCCCCCTGCTGCGCGGCAGGCCAGACCACAGGGCTTCACAGCCTCATACGGCCCAAGGGCCGCAGCTCCCCACCCCTGCTCCGTGAACAAGCTGCTCTGGATGCACCCAGACAAGCTTTAACCGCAGGCCTCCCCCGGGCCGCGGCGTCACCAGTGACAGACACTGCGCTCCTCGGTCCCGGGCCTCTGCTCTGGCTCCGAGGGCTTCCTCGGGGGTCCGTGTCCGTGCAGACCTCCGGGATCTCTAAGCGGCTTCCTCCCGCCCCACACACCACACACTGACCCTCCGATTCCAGCTGCCTGTCCCCTCCCCCATCTCTGATCTCTGCTTCCTCAGTTCAGTAAGGCCCGTGGGCTATGTTTGCCCACCCACGCTTCCCTGCCCTGTAAAACAGAAACTGTCTCTAGGCTGAGATTGGCAAACTACGGCCTGAGGGCCAAACGCAGCCTGCTGCCTGCTTTTATAAATAAAGTTTTATTGGAACATATCTACACCCATTCATTTGCACACCTAGCAGGAAAGCAGCCACAGACCAGGGCAGAGCTGAGTGTCACAGAGCCCAGGGTCTGCAAGGCCCGCGCCGAGAGCGGTCACGCTGCAGAGGGAGCCAGGGGTCCGGCCCCTCCCGCGCCCCCCGTTTCCGGCACCTGGTCCTCACCTTCCTGGCGCCAGGCAACATCGGAGGCTGTGGCTTCGTGTGCTTGCCTGGTTTCAGGGTGAAGCCGGGCTCAGGTGTGGAGCGGGGGCGAGGTGAGCGGGGCGCCTCCCGCAGGTACCCAAAGCTCAGCGATAGAGAGAAAGCCAGAATTAATGCAAAAAATCCGTGCGAACCGAACGTTAAAAGCTGAGAAAGGCAGGCACAGTAACAGCACCGCGCTGAGCTACAGTGAAGCTGAGGCAGAAGGAAAAGTCACGTATTCTGGTTGTCTCGATTAAAAATTAGATTTTTTTGGCATCAAATTTGATTTTTCAAAGGACTTCTCTGAAAATGTCATTAATCTCAGGTCTGCACCGGAGGCAGAGCCTCCCCCTGCTCAGTCCGGTGGAGGGGACTCGGGCGGGCCCGTCATTAGAACAGCTGCTTGGCAGGGGGGCCTCGACAGCTGGTCGGCACCGGCCCCGAGCTGTGTCCCTTCTCGGAGACCCACAGCTCCCTGGGCAGCACGGCGCTCTCTCTGTCGGCACTAAAGGTCTCAGTGTGCGTGTGCCCGCACACCACCCGCTGACAGGAAGGGGCGGGAGAACAGCACTGGGTTCTTGGAATCGCTGAACAGTGCACGCCTCGAAGACGCTGTGGCCGCAGGGCACACTGTGTGGGGACTGCATCGGCGCCCATTACCCCGGGGGGCTGTGCCCACACCAGCCGTGCCCACCAGCAGTGCCCCACCAGCAGAGGGTGCTCGTGGCTGATGTCGGGAGACCCAATAGCGGTTCACGCTGCACCGCCAGACCGGCCGCCTGCACTTGAATTCTCTTTGGACGTCCCCCGTGCCCACATCTCTGCCCGGACCGCCGAGGAGCCCAGCCCCCTGCCGAGGCCGGAGCCGGCGGCTCTGAAGCCGGTCCAGGGACCGTGCTCCTGCGGAGACTCGCCACAGCAGCCCCGGTGCTCCGGCACCAGCACATAGCGTCCCGGGCAGCCACCAGTTCTTACCCAGGGCGGCGAACACCCCAGTGATGCGGACGGACCGAGTGTCCCGTGAGAACAGAGCGCCTCCTTCCACGCTCTGATCTCAGCGCTGACGTCCCGGCCCGCTAACCGGCATTGCCAGATGCACCAGAGCCGCACCGCCCGCTGGGCCCACAGGCCGCGCTGAGCTGGCGAGGCTCCAGTGGTTTCCCAGCGTCATCAGGCCCGCTCCAGGGTAGTCTTCCCACGGATATTTAGAGAGAGCAGAAGGGAGGGAGGGCCAGGGAGAGGGGAGAGACACATCCATGGGCTGCTTTCTGCCCCGACTGAATTGGGACCAGAGATGAACCTCCACCCCAGGTACATGCCCTTGACCGGAAATCGTACCCGTGACCCTTCAGTTCACGGCTGATACTCTAACCACTGAACCACACCAGCCATGGCTCTCACAACATTTAAACAACAGTTTGCTTGGTTCCTAGCTACTTTCGTATGGAAATGGACTAGCATTGTTGAGCTTGCATTGGGAAAGCATCGCCATGGGCCCGAGTCGGAGGAGGACAGCCAGTTAGAGTGAGATGACCACGCGTGCTCCTGGTCAGTTCTCACAGCCACCGAGGGGGGAGGAGCCACGGAGACTGCACAGCAGCGGGGGCTGGTTTTGTTCCGGGCGCTGGGGAGGTTTCTCTGGAGCCAGATTCACCGAATCCTGACCACACGCCCCTTCCCACAGCGCCCTCAGTCCTCATCACCAGTGTCGGCTCTGCTTCCCCGCCAGGCGGTCACATCGAAAAGGTGAGCTGCCGAGGGCACCCCTCCAGGATCTCCTGGAAGAGAACACCCTTCATGTTACCCCCCCGAAAAAACCTGCTTCCCAACCAAAGGGGCCCATTGGGAAAACCGAGGCTGTCACTGGAGAGAGGACGGCCCGGGCGGGACTGCCTGGGGCAGCCGGTCGTGTGCGGGTCCAGGCGACGGTGGGAGGGCGTTGGTGCAGCCGGACAGTGAGCCGAGGAGGGCCTCGGGCAGAAGCGGCCTCGGGAGAGCCAGGGGCTGCTTTGGCTCCAGAGACGTCCTGGGGAGAGGGAGCCTCGGGTGCCCGGCTGCCTGGAGCGCAGAGAAAGGGCCATGGGCCCAGCGGGTCAGCCTGGGACGAGCTGCCGCTGCCCGCTGCACCCCTGGCTGCAAGTCTCAAGTTCAGGGGCACACACAGTGGGGCAGGGAGGGAGGAAAGGCGTGGCTGCTCCCGGGAGGGAGAGCGCTGGTCCTCTGCCTTGAGGGTTGGTCAAGGCGGGAGCATAGGGCGGAGGAGGGTTGGTTGCCAATGTGTACCCTCAGGGTCCTGGCCTCGCCGATGGGCCAACGCCAGGGCAGCGGCCATTAGTCACTGCAGCTGGTCCTGGGTCTGTCACCATGGTGCCGCCTGGGTTTGCTGCTTTCCTGGGCTGGCCCAGACGCCTCTCCGAGGAGGGCAGTCAGGGGTCCAAACCGCATGACCAGCGACGCCGGCGGGCACCGGCTCTCCTCCCGGGACCTGAGCCTGCTGTTCGCCGCTGGCCCGCCTGTTCGCTGCCGTGTCCGTCGCCATCCCGCCGGCCTTTCGCTCCTTACGTCCGGCCTCCCTGGCAGACCCCGCCCAGCCCAATCCCGGATTCTAACCAGGGGTTCGCCCCGCCGGCGGACCGCCTTTCGGCAGCCGGACAGTGTGGTTCGCTGCAGAGCTCGGTGAACGTGAGCAGAGGTTTGTTATGCAACTTCAAACCTCCTGGGTTTCCCTCAAGATTAATCAATATTTAGAACACCAAGTATTCTATGTCAGCACTTCCTACACAAATAAAACGGCGACATCAGTAACACTGCCTACTGGAAAACAAATCTCTGTTTGTGGGTTAGAGCAGTGCTAAGACTCCGGACAGACGGAGGGGGCAGGACGCGGGCGGGTCCCTGTGCACCCAGCACCGCACCCAGCACCCAGCTCAGCCCCGGCGGCCTGGGCATGGAGACCGAGCGAGGCTGGTCTGACCTCAGGTCCACTCTCCCAAGTGCCCGGTAAATGGTGTTGAGTGACACAACCTTCCCCCAACCCCAGACCTGCCAGGAGGAAAATGAGAGAATTTTCCATGTTCAGTATCCAAAGTGACAGGGTGGGTTTGTTCTCTGAAGACCTCATTCTCCTCAAACATCACTGCACTGGAGCCGCCCCCCCTTCCACCTGCTCCCGGACAGGAAAGAGGACGGGGTGGGGGTCGAGGAAGGAGGGGCCCCGGGGACAGAAGCCATCCATGCCTCCAGCCTCCTGCTCCCGAGGAGGGAGAAGAGGTGTCCGATCGTCTGAGGAAAGAGCCGGCAGTACCGGGAGAAAGACTGTCTGGTGAGACAGAGAACACGGAAACTTCCCAGGCGGGTCTGTGAAGGCAAGGTGGGGCTCGGGGTGAGCGTCCACCTATGAACCAGGAGGCCACGGTTCCAGTCCCGGTCGGGGCACATGCTCAGGTTGCGGGCTCCATCCCCAGTAGGGGGCGGGCAGGAGGCAGCCGACCCATGACCTGTGGGCACAGATCCCCTCGGCTGCCTCTGAGAAGGCTCTGGTCTCCGGCCTCATTCCCTGGTTCAGCATCCGCGACAGCCCAGCAAGGAGATGGGGAGTGGGGGGGGGGGGGGCGACAGGAAAGGAGCCCCGCCTTAGAGACCTGGCTGTGGACAGGAAGCGGCCATGACACACGGAACTGTGCACGTGTGCACGCGTGTGTGACAGGAAAAGGACCGCAGGGCAGCGCACACTGAACCCACAGGGACGCCCACTTATAAAGGCCCCGAGGAGAGGGCGGCCTCGCCGTGAGCTATTTCACCATTTCTGCCAACTTCAGGAAATCACACACAGGTAAACGCAGTAAGAAAAGCCAGTGCTGCCCTGCCTGGGAGCTCAGTGTGAGAGCAGGTGGGCCGGCGGCCTCACCCTCTGCCTGGCCCCGCGGGCAGTGGCGATGGGTGGTCTGAGCGGGCAGGCGCTTTGTGTCAGTGGACAGACACAGGCACACTCTGTCCACGCTCCGTGGCCACAACCACAGCCCGCCAGTCCCACGCACGCAGCCCCTCGCAGAGAGGGGCACCCCGGGCCCCTGTGCGCACCCTTCCCTCTGGGCTGTGCCTTTCTCCCGCCCACGAAGTCCACGTCCACGTGTGCAGGCATGGAACACAGCGGCACGTGTGCAGGCATGGACACAGCGGCACGTGTGCAGGCATGGAACACAGCGGCACGTGTGCAGGCATGGAACACAGCGGCACGTGTGCAGGCATGGACACAACAGCACGTGTGCAGGCATGGAACACAGCGGCACGTGTGCAGGCATGGACACAACGGCACGTGTGCAGGCATGGACACAACGGCACGTGTGCAGGCATGGAACACAGCGGCACGTGTGCAGGCATGGACACAGCGGCACGTGTGCAGGCATGGACACAACGGCACATGTGCAGGCATGGAACACAGCGGCACGTGTGCAGGCATGGACACAGCGGCACGTGTGCAGGCATGGACACAACGGCACGTGTGCAGGCATGGACACAACGGCACGTGTGCAGGCATGGACACAGCGGCACGTGTGCAGGCATGGACACAGCGGCACGTGTGCAGGCATGGACACAGCGGTACGCGCCCACGAGGGCAGACGGGGCGTGGGAGCGCGTGCACGGGGAAGAAGGCGCAGGCAGGCCGCGCCGAGTGTGCCCGCTGCCCACCACACACGGGGATGCCCTTCCCGCGGCAGCACGTGCCAGCCCCAAACCCTTGGTTGCTGCCCTCGGCGGAGGGCTCTGCGGAGACTCCACAGGAACGTGCGCGGAGCAGCCGTGCAGCCAAACCAGCTCCCGCCAGGCCTCACCTCGGCGCCTCGCGGGAACCGCGCGCTCGGGAGCCGGGCCGAGCGCCCCCACGGCCCGGTATGCGGGACTGCGCACCCCCACCTCCCACGCCCGCACCCTGTGGCCGCTCTGGGGAGATGGAATGTTCTGGGTGCACAGCTGGGAATACACTGAAAACAGAAACTGGATGCTATAGCAGGGGGCCATTTGTGGTATGCAAATCGCCTTGAAAAGGCTGTTATTTTAAAATACTTAAGGCTAGGTATCCAGAGCGCTAGTTTCTTCTCTTTTCATCTTTAGCATGTACTAAAGCGCTGTGTCTGACACCGGCGAGCGGACTCCGGTCCCGAAACCAGGCTTCGGGGAGTGGTGAGAGCCGTCCTGGTCGTGTCCACAGGCCTGAGGGCTGTGATCGGACAGAGGCGGTGATGGCCGACTCACAGCTCCCTCCGCCGGGGCTCGCTGGAGCCACAGCACAGCTCCCTCCGCCCGGGCTGCGCTGGGAATGAGACAGCGGAAGCAGGACCGCCCGCTGCCATGCACTGGCCGCCGTGGGCTGTGCGGCGGCTGGGGTGCCCTAGTCCCTCTTAGGGAGCTGGCGGGCTGCTGCTCAGCATGGCAACGGGCCCCAGAGCAGGCCTTCCAAAACCAGAAGCCAGGCAAAGCTGAGCCCTTTATTTTTTTAAGCTTTTTACTGATTTCCGAGAGGAGGGGAGGAAAAAAGAGAGAGAGAAACATCAATGAGAGAGAATCATTGATCGGCTGCCTCCTGCATGCCCCACACTGGTGATCGAGCCTGAAACCCAGACGCACGTCCGGCCCAGGAATCAACCACGGAGCCACGCCTCTGGCGAAGCCGCGCCTGCTAAGGAAGACAGTGTCACTGCCTTCCCACTGGCGACGCGGTCACGACCCTGGCCCAGCCCCAGGGAGGAGCAAGACCCCGCCTCTCCCAGGGCTGTGAGAACCAGGCGGAGCCGTCAGTCTGGCCGACACTGTCTCCTGTGCCTGGAATACGCTGTGAGCTACGCCCGGAGCACCGGTACTGCCTGGGACCAGCCCCGGCCGCCGGCTGGCCCAGCTGCTCTGCCGGCAGCACAGCGCCGGGCACAGTGCACTGGACGCGCAGGCTGGGCCCGGCGCGCCGAGCGGCCCCGGGATGACAAGGACGGGAGAAGGCGGGCTTTCACATCGGCCGGTGAGCTCTGCGGCCACGCGAGGCCTCTGCTCCGGACCCAGAGCCAGCGGCCGGAGCGAAGCCCTTCTGTCAGGAGGGAGCCGGGGGCCGGTGCTGATCCCAGACCTGCCCCGGCCTGCTCCAGGACCGGGACCCAGTGGCTAGCTTCTTTGGGCCTCGGCTTCCTCACCTGCAAAGCAAAGGGACGAACCCGCTGCGACTCCGCACTGAGGCTGCAGGTGGGTCACTGCTGCGCGCAGGGCCACGGGGTGAGCCTGTGGTCAATCCGCCCTCGAGCTCAGGCACAAACCCAGAGTTTACTAAGAGGAGAACCAGGACCCGCCAGCGACAGCCCCTTGCCATCTACGGCCTCAGCAGCCCCGCGCCCCAGGGCCCAGGCCTCCCGCGCCCACGCAGCGGCTGCAGAGCCCTTTCACAAACACTGACAGGCCCTCCCTCTGCAGTCCACAGTCCCCAGGGACAGATCTGAGCACAGAAACCACGCCACACACAGCCCCACAAACAGCAGACAGCCCTGTGGCCATGCAGTCGGCCTGTCTGTGCCTCTCACAGCTGGGGTTTGACAGGGTCCTCCTGGCTTGGGGTCCCTCTGCAAACCAACCATGATGACGTCGGGGAGGCAGGCGCCAGGCTGCAGGGCGCCGCTCCGCCAGGCCACACAGGCGCTGCCGCTCTGCCTGGGGGGCGAGGGCCGCCAGCACCCACCTCTCCACCCCCCGACGGTGGAGCTGGGCAGTGGTGCTCACACCGGCAGACCCCACCGGAAGCTGGACCCATCCCTCAGCCACCGTCTGCAGCCAGAAGCAGGAGACGAAGGCAGACCACAGCACGGCCCCCTGGGAAACCGGCGGCACTGAATTCATCCCCATCATTCAGCCTCTCCCGCGGGTCCTCTCGCTGAAAACACCAGAAGGTTCAGAAGCCATTCATAAGCTTTCCAGAAGGCATGCAGCTGCCATGGTAACCCTGGCAACGTATCTGTCGGTGCTGGGACATAGGAAGTAGCACCCCTAACGCATTCAATACAGTTTGGGGCCACCGATTTGTAGCAAAACAAATCAGAGCAACTCACAGCCCCCTGCGCCACTGGGGGCGGAACCCTCACCCCAGGACGAGCAGAGCTCCACCCGGAACGCTCACCTGCGGGCAAAGCAGAACCAAGGAGCACGCTCAGGCCGCCGCCACGCGCGGGTTTGGTGAAGCAGATGCAGGAGTGTCTTAGGCTTCAGGGAGAGAAGCAACCACATCGCGGCCAGACTCCCCCTGAATTCAGCCGAGCTCTGGAGAGAACAGCGCCGATGACTTATCCAGAGGGCACCTGCCCCCGTTCCGAGGTGCCTGCTCAAATGCCCACACTGCCCTCAGCGAGCCCGGCGGCTCATGGCTCAGGACTGCTGGCCCCCACGCCTCCCCGACCGCCGGGCCTCCCCCGCACGCCCACACAGACCCTGCCTCCCCTGCATGCCGGGCCTCCCGAGCCCCCACCGCTCCCCAGCCGCCGTGTGTGCGGGGACGGGTGCGAGCGCTCCTGCACCCGCTGCTCCGGCATCTTCAGCCCCGCGCCCGCCCGCCCGCCCGCCGGCAGCCCCCGAGTACCTCCCTGCCCTGCGCGGGAAGCGCCCCTCTACCGCCCCTCCGCGGAGGCAGGGCTGGGGGAGGGGCGGCGGGCGCCGGCCGGCCTGCCGCGGGCTTCCATAGTAACAGCTGGGAACACCGCATTGCAGTCTTTCCGAAGCCGCCGGCCTGGGAGCGGGAGCGCCGCTATGACATGCTGCCAACGCCGGTGTGTGTGTGTGTGTGTGTGCCCAGCCTGCCTGCGGGGTCATCGGGGAGCTGGGAAGAGCGTGACCTGACCGTGAGGAAATGGAGGCGATGACACCATGCCCGCTCCCTCCTGCGGAGCACGACTCAGCCCCAGAGGAGCAGCACTCCTGCTGAGCACGACTCAGCCCCAGAGGAGCAGCACTCCTGCTGAGCACGACTCAGGCCCCAGGACTCCGGCCACAGCGCAGGCACGGGCCCGGCTCCTTGGGGCAGCGGCACCTGCAGCCCAGCCAGCCGCCCCGCAGCCCAGAGGCCACGCGTGGCCGGGCGGGAGCAGGCGCCCCGCTCAGAGCTTGGCAGGAGCCGCGCTCACCAGGCGCCCTCCGGGGGCACGGCCCCTGGGAAAGCCCACAGGGACCAGGCGGTCCGAGCGTGCGGCCCGCACACAGGGTGGGTCTGGGAGCCGCGGGCCCAGGAAGGTTCTGTGCAGAAGGAGGCGTAGCAGGCCAGGCCATTCGGCAGGGAAGGGAGAGGGGGAAGCCCCCACAGCGCACACAGCCCTCAGCACGGCCAGCGGGTCCTCAGCCTGAGCCGTCACGCCTCCATCACCCCACCATCACCCCTCCATCACCCCTCCATCTCCCCACCATCACCCCTCCATCACCCCACCACCCCTCCATCACCCCTCCAACACCCCTCCATCACCCCTCCATCACCCCACCATCACCCCTCCATAACCCCACCACCACACCATCACCCCTCCACCACCCCTCCATCACCCCACCACCACACCATCACCCCTCCATCTCCCCACCATCACCCCTCCATCACCCCACCACCACACCATCACCCCTGCATCACCCCTCCATCTCCCCACCATCACCCCTCCATCACCCCACCACCACACCATCACCCCTCCATCTCCCCACCATCACCCCACCACCACACCATCACCCCTCCATCTCCCCACCACCACACCATCTCCCCACCATCACCCCTCCATCACCCCACCACCACACCATCACCCCTCCATCACCCCACCATCACCCCACCATCACCCCTCCATCACCCCACCATCCTCCCACCACCACCACCACGGACAGATGCCCGGTGCCTGGCACCTGAGGTGCCCACGGGAGGGGCAGACTGAGCCTAGCAGGGCGACATCACGCACCCCCCGGGGACCACCTCCAGGCGGACGGTTGTCTAAGTGGCCTCTGTCCACGTGTTGTATTGGACCCAAGCCCATGCCCAGCCCGACCCCAGCAGGCGCCGGGTAAGGAACAGCGAAGGGGCACGGGCCCCCTGGGTCCAGCACCATGGAACGCAGGTGGAGCCTGCCAACACCGAGCTGCCTCTGTGAAGCCCCACCCTCCCAGTGTAGGCTCCGGACCCTTCTCCGTCCCTGGGAGCCAGGGCCACACCTCACCAGCAGCCGCTGCTTTCCTAGGCTCCGACCAAAGCTCCCACGCCAGCCCGAGGGGCTGCTCCGGCCTGGTGCCGGAGGCGGGGGGAGCTGCCTGCGGAAGTACCGCTGCTTCCCCACCGGCTCCCTGCGCAGGTGAGGGCGGGAAGTGAATCTGAGGCCGGGTAAATTCCTGGCCAACTGGCCACCTCCCAGCACCGCTCACCTGCAGGCAAAGCAGAACCAAGGGAACTCGAGGAAGTCTGCCATCGGTGCCTGTGGACTCACTACCGGAGTGAGCAGCTCAGAGGACCTCGCATCAAACGCCCCTGGCATATCCAGGCCTGAGCACCCGCTGCCGCTCTGCCTTTCAAGTCAGAGATCAAGGCTGGCCCTGGCGGCCTCGCCCGCCAGCCGCGGCCACGCAGCCCAGGGCAGGGTGAGCTCTCCCCACTGACGGGGCTGAGGCCCGAGAGGCCTGCCCCCGAGAAGCCTCCGGGAATAGACAGTGCCCAGCGAGCGAGGCCTGGCAGCGGGAACTACTGGGGGAGAGAAACCAGCGGGGGGTGGGGCTCGGGGCTGGAGGTGGGAGGTCAGAGGTGGGATAACGAGGAGGAGCCCACTATAGAACCATTCAAACCGCTTCCAGGTCAACCGTCGGAAAACCAAGGCCCTGGCCGATAGCCGGGATGGTCAGCGCATCGTCCGGACATGCTAAGGTTGCAGGTTCGATCCCAGTCAGGGCACATACCAGAATCAACTGACGAATGCATACATAGTAGGACAAACAGATGTTTCTCTCCCCTCTCCCCCCATTTACTCTAAAACATATTTTTTTAAATGCAAACCCAGGGCAGCGAGCAGGTTCAGTTAGAGACGGGGGGGGGGGGGGGGGGGGGAGGGGGGGGGCGGCTCACAGGAGCAGTACCTCCCGGTGCTCGGTGCTCGGCTGGGAGCCGGCAGCTGCTGGCCTCCACAGCCCCGCCCCGGGCACTTCTCCCAGCAGCTGCCTGCCCTTTCCGGCGGGAGCTCCTGCCTACCGGGAAGGAGTGAGACCTTCCTGAAGCCTTAGAACTCATTGACTTCTTTTTCCTGTAATCATCACCGGAGGACAGGCTGAGAGCGAGGGGGAGAGAGGGAGAGAGGAACATCGATTGGTTGCCTTCCCCAAGCTCCTCCCTGGGGATCAGACCTGCCGCCAGGTGTGTGCCCTGACCCAGAATCCCCGGCAACCTGCGGGGCACTGAGGCAGGCGAGTCCATCTGATATTTCTGTCTGTGATCCTCACACAGGGTATTTCTCCCACTGGTTTTTAGGGAGGGGGGGGGGGAGAAACATGGATGTGAAAGAGACACATGCCCCAACGGAGGCTGGGGATCGAATCTGCATCCCAGGTACATGTACTTGACCAGGAAGTGAACCTGAAACCTTTCAACACTAGGGCAGACACTAACCACTGGGCTCACCCGCGAGGGAGATTTCTTTGATTTAATGGATGTTACGCATGTGAAAGGTTCCCAAAAGTTTACACTTCTCAAAATGAAGGCACAGCGGTTACACAACAGCCAATATCCACAGGCACGCAATCACCTTCCTGCGGTTCACTCGTTAAATACGAGACGAGAGACCTACAGGCCGCTCACCAGCAACAGGAGTGACCACGGCAGAATGTGCTCCTTAATTAAAACGCAGTAATGAAATTCGCAATGTAGCTCAGGCCGTTAGCTGATGGTGTTACTGTTAACTTACATTTGATACAAATTATGGAAACATCCCTGTAGGTCTCCTTTGGACGCTTAACAGAATGCTCAGGAGGATCACTACCAGCTTATGATGTTTATTTCCTCAAAAATAGGCAACCAGTTACCAAAATCCCCATGAAAACACCCAGGAGTGAGTGGCACACTGGCTAAAGGAAAGAAACCATGCAGTCAAGCCCCCTGGTGCTGGGCCCACACAGCACAGGGACCACCAAGAAGAGGGGAGAACATAAAAATAAAATACATAGCCCTGGCCGGTGGCACTCAATGGTTAGAGCGCCGGCCTGCACACTGAGGGGTCTCAGGTTTGAATCTCCGTTGAGGGCTTGTACCTCAGTTACAGGCTGGATCCCCAGCCCTGATCAGAGCGGTGTGGGAGGCAACCAATCGATGTCCCTCTCTCACATCGATGGTTCTCTCTCCCCTTCTCTTCCTCCCTTCCACTCTCTGAAAATCAAGGGGGAAAATATCCTTGGGTGAGGATGAACAAAACAAAACAAAAACAAAAACAAAAACATACACATATAACCCTACAGGCACGGGGGGGGGGGGGGGTCCTCCAGGGGTTTCAAGCATAAAACAGGTCACCGAGTCAGCAGGAAGGTCCAAGATCCTCTGCACAAACCGAAATCAGAGCCAAACAGCAGTTCAAAGCAGCAGCAAAAGCAGATCCAGCCCAGCTGCTGGCTCAGGTGGTTGAAACGTCGTCCCGTACATCAAACATTGTGGGTTTGATTCCCAGTCAGGACACATGCCTAGATTGTGGACTTGATCCTCGGTCGGGGCATGTATGGGAGGCAACCCATTGGTTTCTCTCTTACATCCATGTTTCTTCCCCTCTCCACCCCCTGCTTCCTCTCTCTCTAAAAAATCAATTAAAAAACACACACATTCTTAGGTAGAGGGCACGGGAAGGGCGCGCCTGTAATATTTCCAACACTAAGAGTAATTTTTTTAAAACACAGATACAGCCTTTCCGGCAGTGACGGCCTCCCCAGACAGCAGGCCTCTCGCTCAGGATCTCCTCCGTCCCTCTCCGGAAGAGGAGAAGAGGAATCACCAGAAGCAGCGCCTGGTGCAGAGCCCCAATTCCTGCTTCATGGATGTCAAATGCCCAGGATGCTCTGAAGCCACCACCGTCTTCAGCCACGCACAAACGGTAGTTTTGTGTGTTGGTAGCTGAACTGTCCTCTGTCAGCCAACAGGAGGAAAAGCAAGGCTTACAGAAGGATGCTTCTTCAGAAGGAAGCAGCACTAAAAGCACCTCAAATCAAGATGAGTGGGAAACCATCCCAATAAACACATTTTGGATACAAAAAACAAACAAACAAACAAACAGATGCAAACTCCTACAATAGATACACACAAAAAGAAATGAAAACATGTGCACACTAATACCTTACACGACGTTCCTAGCAGCACGTACTCCTAACAGCCAACAAGGGGACCCAGATGCCGACCAGGGCTACCGCGTGCACAAACGTGGTGCGGTCTGTGTGGAACCTGACTGGGCAGCAAAGAGGAACACTGACAGCCACCCCGCTACTACAGCGATGGGCCCTGGAAACACGATGCCAAGTGCAAGAAGCCAGAGTCAAAGACCCGTGCTGCATGGTCCTGCTCACACGAGTGTCCAAAACAGGCACAACCCTGTGAACACACTACAGCCACGGAACTGGGCACACGAAGAGATGGATTGTGTGGTAAGTGACTATCTCAATCAAGTTATTTTTTAAAAACCTGACACAATCCAGCCAATGGCCAACATCTGAGTTCACATCACTTAATGAGATATAGCTCATATCTCAAAGAAACAAACAAAGAAGGAAAATTATTCCCCCAGTTGCATTATTTGGGGGGTATCCCTTCAAATAATATTAGCAGTTATTGGTTTGGCTCAATGGATAGAGTGTCAGCCTGTGGACTAAAGGGGCACAGGTTCCATTCCAGTCAAGGGCACCTGCTCGGTTTGCAGGCTCGATTCCCATTGTGGGGCATACAGGAGGCGGCCAACCAATGATTCTCTCTCATCACTAATGTTTTTCTCTCTCTCCCTCTTCCTCTCTGAAATCAATAAAAATATACATTAGAAAAAAATGTATTTTTATATACATTTTATTGATTTTTTTACAGAGAGGAAGGAAGAGAAATAGAGAGCTAGAAACGTCGATGAGAGAGAAACATCGACCAGCTGCCTCCTGCACACCCCCCACCGGGGATGTGCCCGCAACCAACGTACATGCCCTTGACCGGAATCGAACCTGGGACCTTTCAGTCCGCAGACCAATGCTCTACAACTGAGCCAAACCGACTTCGGCAGAAAAAAATGTATTTTTGAAATAGATAAATAAAAAGAAAACAAACAATCCTATCTAAAAAAAAGAGCGATATGCAAACTGACCATACCTCTGCTACGCCCATAAGCCAATCAGAAGCAAATATGCAAATAAACCCAACCAAGATGGCTGCAGCCACAGAGAGCAGGAGGGAGGCTTGGGTTTCCCCAGCGATGGAGAAAGCCAAGCTTTCCATATACCCTGGTCGGCCCAAGCCTTCAGGCTACAAAGTTTCAATTATAAAAGATAAATAAATCCGAGCTGGAGAGAGCAGGAGGCTAGGGTTGCCCCCTGCAATGGAGGAAGCCAAGCTTCTGCAGCCCTGGCCTGCCTTGGCCTCCACTCCAGGCTACAAAGTTTCAATTATAGAAGATAAATAAATCCCAACAGAAATGGCTGCCACCACTGAGCGAGCAAAAGGCTTGACTCCACTCCAGGCTACAAAGTTTCAATTGTAGAAGATAAATAAATCCCAGATACTAGGGCTTCCCCTTGGGTTGCTGGAGGGTGTGACCAGCCTGTAAACCACCAGAGGCCCCTTACCCAGGCCACCCCACACCCCAAGGGAACCCCCACCCTGATCCAGGACACTCTTTGAGCAAACCAGCTGGCCCCCACCCATGCACCAGGCCTCTATCCTATCTAATAAAAAAGTAATATGCAGATTGACCATTACTCCAAAACACAAGATGGCTACCCCATGTGGACTCAAGATGGCCACCACAAGATGGCCAGCAGGGAATGACAGTTGGGAGGGACCAGGCCTGCAAGGGAGGGCAGTTGGGGGCAATTAAGCCTGTAGGGGAGGGCATTTAGGGGTGACCAGGCCAGCAGAGGAGGGAAATTGGGGGCGACCAAGCCTGCAGGGAAGGGCAGTTGGGAAGGACCCACGCCTGCAGGGTAGAGCAGTTGGGGGGACCAGGCCTGCAGAGGAGGGCAGTTGGGGGAGGGGGGGAACAGGCCTGCAGGGGAGGGCAGTTAGGGGCAAATAGGTTAGCAGGGGAGCAGTTAGACATCAATAAGGCTGGCAGGGGAATGGTTAGGGGGTGATCAGGCTGGCAGGAAGAAGCAGGCAGGCGAGCAGTTGGGAGCCAGTAGTCCTGGATTGTGAGAGGGATATCCAACAGGCAGTCAGACATCCCTTGAGGTGTCCAGATTAGAGAGGTTGCAGGCAGCGCTGAGGGACCCCCTCCCCCCCATGCACGAATTTCATGCACTGGGTCTCTAGTCTACATATATAGAAGCCAAGCAACTGGAACGACCAGAACAACCTCTCAGTGGTAGCTATGAGGTGCACTTCAGCTGGTCAGCCTCCTGCAGCCCCCCACCCCCAGCCCAGCCCTGATCAGACCCCAATCAGGGGCAGGGCCAGCAGCCAACCTCCCAACCTCCCATGGCGCCTCCTCCCGGCCAGCCCAGCCCCAAATGGCCGCAATCAGGGGAGGCTGGCTGGACCCCACCCACGCACAAATTCGTGCACTGGGCCTCTAGTTTTAAATAAGCTTTTGCAGTTAAACTCATATCTGTTTTTAGTAACTTTTTCTTCTTTGCCCACCTCTTTTTTTCAAAAAAAAATTGATTGTGACTGTAATGTTAAATGTCAATTACAAATGTCTATGAAGGTAGTACTTTTAAACATGAAAGAGCATCACTAGGAATACCATTAACCCCCCCCCCCCACACACACACACACACACAGACACACATCACCACCAGAAAGTATGCATTCAGTTAGTTTTTCCATTACGAAATAGACAAAAGCACTTGGGCTTTTAAGAACAGAAATATTTATAAAATTAAAGTCAATAAGGCAAAGAAAACATATTCATTAATTTTACAAACTGGTAAAAACAGCCAGGATGGTGTGGCCTAGTGGTTGAGCGTCAACCTATGAACCAGGAGGTCATGGTTTGATTCTGTCAGGGCACCTGCCCGGGTTGCGGGCTCCATCCCCAGTGTGGGGCGGGCAGGAGGCAGCTGATCCAGGATTCTCTCATCCACTAAGGGTGTCCTGGATCACGGTGGGGGTTCCCTTGGGGCGTGGGGTGCCTGATGTTTCTCTCTCCTTCTCCCTCCCTCTCTGAGATCAATAACAAGAAAAATAAATCCTCATAAAAACCAAAGTAAGCCCCACATAAACCCACAGCTCACTGACAGGCACCTAACCCCAGCGCTCCCCCGGGGTCTGTCCACCTGAGTCCTCAGCCACCAGCTGTGGGCAGCAGCGTGCGGCCGAGCCGTGCTGTGACCCGAAGTGGTCATCACGGTAGTGTGCTTCTCCTTTCCGCAGGAAGACAGTCGTGTCTGCTCGTCACTCACAATGAGTCAGCGGTGTGGCAGATGTTTTACATACTGGGAGACTTATTACCACCCAAAAGTTCAGCGTGTTCTCATTGAGTTACCAGAAATTACAGATGTGAAGACGCTCCTGTCAACTTAACCAAAATCAAGAAAAGAAACTACTTTAGGTATGCACACGTTTTGGTTTGGTAGATCTAATTCTTTTTATGCTACTGTAGGTCGACTTGCTCAGGCTGGTAAGGTTTGCAATTTAAATACTGCAAACAGGAAATCTGCACACGGACAACACGAGTAGTTTTCAATCGGTTCGGCAGGCACCGCTTGCTGCCTGTGTAGCTAAGCAATGTCAAACCGGCCAGAGTTTTTGTCAAGACCCTTATAGCGAAATGGTTTTTCCAAAAATGATACCACCTAAAGCGTTACTGGAGCCTCCCACTGTGCCACCTCTGCCAGCCCTGCCCAGTGTGGCAGGTTCGATTCCTGGTCAAGGGCATGTACCTTGGTTGAAGGTTCAATCCCCAACCCTGGTTGGAGCACATGCAGGAGGCAACCAACTGATTATCTCTCTCACATCAATGTTTCTCTCTCTACCTCTCCCTTCCACTCTCTCTAAAAGTTAATGGGAAAAGACATCCTTGGATGAGGATTAACAACAACAACAAAAACCTCTGAAAAATCTCAGCGTTCTTTTTAATCCCAGTTAAAAAAATATTTAAGCACTTAACACATTTCTAGACCTTTTAAAAAGCCTTCTGTAATATACTATAACTAGAAGCCCTGTACATGGATTCGTGCACATTTAAAGGAAATTAATTAGGAGAAATATTTTAATATCGCTATTTGCCCTTCCTCTATAATAGAAATGTCAACCAAACTCACGATCGACAATGACAGATCAAAACATATGCGTGCGCCAAAACCGGTTTGGCTCAGTGGATAGAGCGTTGGCCTGCGGACTGAAAAGTCCCAAGTTCAATTCCGGTCAAGGGCATGTACATTGGTTGCAGGCACATCCCCAGTAGGGGGTGTGCAAGAGGCAGCTGGACGGTGTTTCTCTCTCATCGATGTTTCTAACTCTCCCTTTCCCTTCCTCTCTGTAAAAAATCAATAATTTTTTTTTTTTAAAGAAAGAAACACATGCCTGCAAGTGTTGCCAGTGAGAGCTTTATAGGCATGACGCATGCACAAGTCAACTTAGCCTTTTATAGATATAGAATAAATTTGCTTAATTAAGCCTGCTTTCTGATATAGCTACCCTTTTTCCAGCCCAGTGAAGCACCCCAACTTCTCTTTCAGGTAATTGTCAGCAACACAGCAGTAAATATCAACACGAAGCAGGTTACTATTGTAGATCACGCAGGGAGAACAAAGGGAGAAATATTTAACTGCAGCAGTGTTTGACTATATTCTACGCAGTGAGAAAACCTGAAGTCATTTTCAAGGCCCACCATTTCTTCTTTTCAGTCGAGTCAAGTTTCTAAGCTTTCTAAATCTCCGTTTTCTGGCTAATGAAAAGAAAACAGGATTCCACTGAGTCTCCTATCTATCTATCTACTCCAGGACTTCTGTGAGGATCAAATGAGATGAGGCATGGGAAAACGCTTCACAGACATTTGGTTAAACTGTAAAATGTTTGCACCTGGCTATAAAGCAAGTTGTGTTCCTAGGCTGAAGAAACTGCAAGGAGGCTAGTCGCTAGGGAGAGGAAGCCGGGTGTTGCTATGTGACATCATTACTCGGCGCCCACAGTGACCGTTTCCGGGCTGGGTTGTGGACTGCACTTTGCGCCACGAGGTCTCAGCAGCGTCGGCTGTGATTTGGTGGGCTGTTGCTCCAGGGTGGGGGCAGGGCCTGTGTCCCACTTGGGGGAAGTGGAGTGTTGCTTGTGGGCGCCAGGTCCGCAGTGCTGTTTCTCTGTAAATGGCCAGTGCATGTCATGGCAGCTTCTGCACTGAGCGTCTGACCTGGTGTTCAGTGCGCATCATAGCGACCGGACGATGGACACTTAGCATATTAGCCTTTTATAGATAGATGATTGATAGATAGATAGATAGATAGATACTTCAAAGGCTACTTGGAAACTGACATATTTACACACGCAGTGCAGATGCAAACATTTAGATTGTGGTACACACACACTCTGAGGAATCCCATGTTTCCAATTCCATAAACATCCATGAGAGCAAAGGTCACACCACCAGATATTTTTTACATTATAGGCTGGTTCCCAAAAAAAGGGTAATTATAAAGCACAAGGATTCTCTTTTAAACCCTGATAAACTATTTGCAAATATCCACCACGCCCCTTGTCCTGCCACCTTCCTTCAGCAGAGGGTGCCTTGAAGAAAGTTTTACAATACAAACTCACCCTGGCACCTCACCATCGATCACAGAGGCTTCCTAAGGCGTTTGAAGCAGGAGTATCTGATGGAACCGGGAGCAGAGTGTGCGCCTCTGGTTCCGTGTTGTGCTCGTTAAGCCTCAGTCACGTACGGCGGACAGAACAGCGCCGAGCTGAAAGGAGAGTCTGCGCCGCTCCCGCTCAGATGTGAGCAGCACGTCCTACGGGGTTTATCAAAGTCCACAGAGGACCTTCAGAAGCAACGCGAAAGCTGCTCGGGGACAAACTGTTTTGCCCCCTGTCCACTTCAAAGCTTGGAATATGCAGAGTTAGGCACATTTGAGTGTTGGCTCTTCATTTTCTAATAAAAAGGGCAGGCTTTCATGCAGCTTGGAAATTAAACATTTTTTTTTTTCAAAATGCAAGCACCATTTCAGAAAGCAGGAAATTTTTAAAAAGATATCTACCTACATAAAAAATGCACCTTCACAGTAAAGTAACAGCACACTTGTATTTTAAAATTCAGGAAACCTACACGAAGTCCCTCTGACGTTGAAGCTCTTGGCCAGCCACGGGGCAGAGTGTGAGTGTGGACCACGGACCGGCCTGCCAGGGGTGATGCCCACAGCGAGGGCACAGGGACACAGATGCTCAGCAGTGGGCGCCTTGTCTTGAGCCTCCCTCTCTGCCCTTGACCCGCGCCAGTCCCACGGAAGGGGCACGGGATGGTCCAGGCGGCCACTCCCCACACTCCCTGCTGGCCGTGCCGGGTGCCAGGCCCTGTGTGGACACCTGAGAAGTCAGCACTGGCCCAGCACAGTGTCAGAGCAGGAAGGTGCCAGCAGCCACGGGCTGCCTCTCAGCGCGCCCGTCCCACCACATAGCCCGCCCTTTTCCTCCTGCCTGACAGACAGACCTCCACTGAGGCAGGCCCACCACCTGGTCTGCCAATTTGAAACCCCAAAGGGCTGAGAACCGGCCACCACTCGCTGGGCGGCAGGCCCTGACGCAGGCGAGGTCACCGCCAGCCTCTGTGCCACGTGGTGCCACCGCCAGGCCTGCTGCTGCGAGCATCCTGGTGCTGGCTGCCAGGTGCTGGCCAGCACATTCCACAGTGAGATCCAGAAATCCAGGCGCCGAGCCACGGTGGCCAAGCACGGGCTGCCGGGAGGCAGCAGGCAGGCCGCAGGCAGGCCGCGGGAAGCCTGGCCGCAGGCCCCAGAGTGGCCGGGCCGAGCCGCAGCAGTCTGGAGCTAAAGTCCAGATTTGCACAGCTGTTTGCTCCCCAAACGCCCTACAGGAGTGTGGCACGGCCTCCCCAGAGGCGGGCTGTGCCAGCTGGAAGCAAGGCCACTGTGCCCGCCTCCAGGGAGACGCGAGGCGATGAGGGAGCAGCACAGCGGAGCCCGGTGCGCGGGGAAGGTGACACTGGGTGGCCTGTGCCAGGGGGAGGGGGAGGGTGGTCGGGGAGGCCGGCTCTTGGGATGGGAGTCTGGGGGCCCAGCGCAGCCCCAGCCCACATGCCGGCGGCCCAGGAGGCCGCGGGAGCCGGGAGACAACGTGGCCATGCAGCCAAAGACCGCTACCAACCAGCTCCCAGAGGGACTCTGGGCCGCACACGCCAAGCCCGGTCCCGTGCCAGAGACCTAACTGTGGGGCACCCCGCTGGGGAGGAGGCCCCCTGGGGAGGGGCTCCCTCTAAAGCTGCAGGGGAAGGAGAGCGGGCGGCGGCGGGAGAACAGGGAGGGAGCCACAGGCTGGCCGCCACGCCACCGCCTGCCCCGAGCGAAAAGGTGCGCTGGGTCTGTTAAGTATCTCGGGAAAACCGGAAACAGCTTCACTGCGATGCCCTCGGAGGGTTTCCCTCGGGCCCCGCCCTCCTCCACAGCCTCAGGAAGGGGCATCAAGGGCAGGCGTCCTGCCAGACGCCGGCGCCCCCGCAGCACGGAGGGCCGGCCCGCGCCCGTTAGCGCACAGCGGGGCAGAGTGGGCGCTGCCAGAGCTCCATCACGGACACCATGGGCCAGTGCCTCTCACGCTCTTTAAGGTTAAAAGCTCACTTGGGTGAGATTTAACGGCAGATGCACAGAACCCAATAATGAAGTGGCTTCTCAAACTTCTCCACCAAAGCACCCCCAAGGCACCGGAGAAGGAACCCTGAGGGCAAGCGCTTTAAAGTGACTCAATTTATGTAAAACCGTAGGTTTCCTATTAAAAATTCATGCACATGTTACATTTACCTCCGTAACGGAGACTGCAAGACCCCTGTCCCGCTCAGCTTCCGAAGAGGCAGCCGGACGCTTCTTAGGAGGCCTGCCCAGGCCGGCCCCTCCCCGGCCCTCAGCCAGCGCCCTCCCTCCAGCTCCCCCAGCCCTCTGTGCTTTCAGGCTGTCACACACACATCCCCCGCCAAGCTCACCCACCACGGCGACCACACCCCTGCCCAAGCCCAAGACCTCTAGGTCTCCGAATCCAACGGTCACCTCACTCCACCTGCTCGATGCCCATGCGGCTTTTTCTGGCTCCAAATGTGCCCGGCCCACCTGCTCTGACTTCCCACTGGCACCATCACCAACGCCCTGGGCCCACGCTGGCTCAGAGCACACTCACCGCACCCATCAGCAGACTGCCTACTCCATCTTCAAACGTGCCGACCACCCACTCTCACCGGCTGCCCCACACTGCTCCGCGCAGTCCCTAAGCCACGCCGAGCACCCCCCCGGAGGTCCTGGTGCTCCCTGACCCGCTCCCAGCCCTGCGCCCGCACCTGCCCCGCGGGCCGCATGCCCTGCCGCTCCCCGCTGCCTCCAGCACGAGCGGGCGGTCACTGGCCCGGACGGCCAGCCCGATGGGGGAGGCTGGGCTCGCCCACCGCCGCACCGCCCGCTCTTGGAGCAGAGCCGGCTCCCGGGGCTGGGAGGAATTGGGTGGGAGGAGTGTCAGCGTTCGTTGGACCTGCTCCAGCCTTCCTGGGGAGCAGTGTCACGTTAGTGTGAGACCTGCACTCGCCACCTCACACTAACACAGGAGTCCCGTGCCCCAGACGCAGAAGCCCGGCCCCCACTTCCCACGGCCTCCTGGCGGCCGGCCTCCTGGCGGCGCCCCAGGAGCGGCCGGCGGCCGCGGGCCTGGCTGTGCGGGCAGAGGCCACTGGAAACACCCTGAGTGTCCGAGCACAGCACTGAACCGGAAACGGGCGCGGCCACAAAATCGAGTGAAAGCTCGCCGTTCGGACATGGATGGTGAGGCATTGCACGAAGTGAACACGTCAGAGAGACAGGGACGGACGCTCACTCCGGAGGGAAGCTAAGAGGACAAACACAAGACGAGCTCGGACCCAGAGGGCAGCGGGGTGTGCAGAGGCGGGCCGGGCGTGGACGGAGGGAAGGAGGCGGTCAGACAGACACACTCTGGCCGTGGAACCACTCCTGGCGGCGGGCGCAACACTGCTGTTACCTATCTGACGTCCGCACCACAAGAAAACACTACAGCCATGCTGACGACGCGGCTAAGCAGCCTTCCTGTGGTGGCCGTCCACACTACGCATGCACATCTATCATGTTATACACCTGAAATCATTATAAGGCTGTGTCACTCATACCTCAGCAAACAAACAGAAACCTCGACACAATTATGTAATCCTCACCTAATCAACCAAGTAACAAGTGATGCTATTAGAAAACACTCCGGCCCTGGCCGGCTGCTCAGTGGGTAGGGCGTCGGCTCACAGACTGAAGGGACACAGGCAGGTTCATTCCCAGCCCCGGGGGTTGGGGAGCACGGCGGGAGGCAGCCAGTCGGTGTGTCTCTCACACAGATGTCTCTCTGTCTCTCCCCCTCCCTTCCATTCTCTCTAAAAAAGGGAAAATATCCTCATGTGAGGACTAACAAAACAAACAAAAAAATGCATAGACATAAGAATCACATAAATAATTTTAAATCTTCTAGTAGTCACATTAAAAAGGTAAAAATACGCAGACTTATGTAATATGCATTATTTAACCCAATATGAAATGTTACCACTCAATGCGTAATCAATACAAACAATTACGCGAGATGTTTTCTGTTCTTTTCCACATCGGCTCTTGGGAACCTGGTGTGAGTTCACACGCAGAGCGCATGGCAGGGACAGGCCGCCCGTGCCCGCCAGCACAGGTCCCTGTGGGGACAGCACCGTCACCATAAAGCTGAGTGACGGTGCGCTGGCATGAGGACGGGCATGTGGCAGGAAAGGAGAGAAGGGAGCGATCAGAAGTCACCCCTCACAGCTGTAGCTGACTTCTGACAAGAGGAGAGAGTCGTCTTCTCAGCTAATGGACAGCCACACACATCGATGACACCCGACCCCGACCTCACACATGCACCAATTTTACCTCAAAATGGATCACAGCCTAAAGACAAGAGCTAAAATTACTAATTCTTGGAAGAAAACAGGTTCAAATCTTCATGCTCTTGGACTAAGCAATGGTTTCTTATATGTGACACCAAAAGCACAAGCAACTACAGAAAAAAAGTTAAACTGATTTCATCAACTCTGAAAACTTCTGTGCATCAAAGGACACCACCAAGAAAGTGAAAAGACTCCCCACAGAATGGAGAACCTGTTTACAATTTATATATCTGACAAAGAAATTACATGTGCAGAACCCTTATAACGCAGTAACAAAAAGACAAATAACCCAATTTTTAAATGGGCAAAGGATATGAGTAGACACTTTCCCAAGGAAGATATCTAAATGGTCAATTAGCACATGGAAGGGTGCTTAACATAATTTTTATTTTTTTTATAATTATTCTTTTTTTTTAATAGATATTTTATTGATTTTGTACAGAGAGGAAGGGAGAGAGATAGAGAGCTAGAAACATCGATGAGAGAGAGAGTCATCGATCAGCTGCCTCTTGCACACCCCCCACTGGTGATGTGCCCGCAACCAAGGCACATGCCCTTGACCGGAATCAAACCCGGGACCCCTCAGTCCCCAAGCCGACGCTCTATCCATTGAGCCAAACCGGTCTCTGCTTAACATAATTAGGAATATGCAAATCAAGACCAAAATGAGAGACCACTTCACACACACTGGGATGTGTAACTAAGTAAAAGAGTGGACAATGACAAATGCTGGTGAAGATGTGGAGAAACTGGCCATCGCATGCATTACTGGTATCCCAGCTGCTCTGAAGAACAGCCCACAGTCCCTCAAAATGTCACACGGAGTTCCCGATGGCCCGCCACATATATGACAGATATAAACACTTAGGTTCCCACAAGAACTAGCACAGGGCTGCTCTGAGACGCATCATTCATAATATCCGAAAAAGGGAACCGCCCCTTCCCCTCAGCTGATGAACAGATAGCAAAGGAGGTGTTTCCCACAGTGGGTACCACTTGCCTGTAAAAAGGAATTACTGGGCCGAAACCGGTTTGGCTCAATGGATAGAGCATCGGCTTGGGGACTGAAGGGACCCGGGTTAGATTCCGGTCAAGGGCATGTACCTTGGTTGCGGGCATATCCCCAGTGGGGGGTGTGCAAGAGGCAGCTGATCGATGACTCTCTCTCATCGATGTTTCTAACTCTCTATCTCTCTCCCTTCCTCTCTGTACAAAATCAATAAAATATTTTTTTTAAAAAGGAATTACTGAGGCACGCTACAAAATGGGTGAACCCTAAAAACATACCAGACAGTCAGTGGCCAAAGACCACATACTGCCTGATTTCATTTGTAGGAGATTTCCAGAAATGGCGAATCAATAGCAACAGGAAATAGTTTAATGACTGCCTAGGGCTGGGGAGGGAAGAATAGGAGTGACAGTTAATGAGTATAAGGTTTCTTTTCCGGATTATGAAAATGTTCAAAAATTAGAAAGTGGTGATGATTGTAAAATTTTTGAATATGGTACACTTTAAATATATTTCATTGATTTCTTACAGAGAGGAAGGGAGAGGGATAGAGTTAGAAACATTGATGAGAGAGAAACGCCAATCAGCTGCCTCTTGCACACCCCCTACTGGGGATGTGCCGGCAACCAAGGTACATGCCCTTGACCAGAATCAAACCTGGGACCCTTCAGTCCACAGGCTGATGCTCTATGCACTGAGCCAAACCAGTTAGGGCTGAATGGTACACTTTAAAAAGGTAAAGACTACGTGTAAACTACCCTGTTTCCCCGAAAATAAGACAGTGTCTTATATTAATTTTTTCTCCCAAAGTTGCGCTAGGTCTTATTTTCAGGGGATGTCTTATCTTTCCATGCGCTAGGTCTTATTTTCGGAGGATGTCTTATTTTCAGGGAAACATGGCACATCTCAATAAGCAAGCCTCCCCACCAATCACCCCACGGCTCACCCTGCAGAGGGAGGCAACCATATGCGGCGGCAGCAGGTGGCACCAGGCTGGCCGAGGCAGTGCCGGTGGCAGCTCCTGATCGCCCGCCAGTTGCCCCACAGATCGGCCCTGATCACCAGCCAGGTAGGGACCCTCTCCGTGCCTGAATTTCATGCACAGGCCTGTAGTATTTTTATAAAAAGAGAACATCGGCATGCTCCAAATATGGCTGAGTCATGATCGGAGGGCAGGATTGTATCCGTATTTTTTACCTCCTGATTTACCTATTTAACCATTTTCCTGAATGGAATTCCTGTTTTAATAAAAAAAAAAAATGGTTTTGTTTTGTTTTGTTTTCATTTTAAAAGGGTGTTTTTAGAGACTAAAAATTATTTAAATACGTTCCTATTTTTATAAATGCATAAGATTTGCTCCCAAAAGAGACGAATGACATACACCAAAACATTCCTGGTGAGGCAACAGGAAATATTTGCATTTTCTAAATATTCTACCATGAACACATTGGCCTTTTTTAAACAAACTAAGGACATTCACACAGCACACATGCACATGCACACACACACTAGGCTTCCGGTATGACAGCAGCGCGGCTGCAGACGCACAGCGAGGGAGCGTGGACGAGGGCCAGGCGGTGAGCGGCGCCGTGGAGCGCCGCCCACACTCCCAGTGCTGCGTGCTAACACCGGGGCCACGTGTCCCGGGAAGGGGGACCGCCCGGAGGGTGATGGCTGCATCCGAGACACGCACCTCTCAGGGCTCGGTGAGGGGAGAGGCTCTGGGCGCACCTGTCCGGGGGCGGGGCTCCATTCCGAAAGGCACCGCCTGCCCTGTGGCTGGAGTGCCCTCTGCACCGCCTCGGCCCAGGCGCCCGGATGAAGCTGACACCAAACCCGGAGCCGAACGAAGGCCTCACACCGGGTCCTCTGGGCCAGGCTCTGACTTGGGCCCCAGCCCCCGCCCTGCTGGCGAGGCTCCAGACCTGGCGGCCACAGGAGGGGAGCCAGACAGCAGCAGAGGCGGCCCGGGACTGTGGGAGCAGCCCCCGCCCCGCCTCCCCACAGCGAGGCACCCTGCACACGCCAGGCCTGAGCCGCCGTGTCCCCGCCGGGGAGACGCCCAGACTGCACACGGAGCCAGCCGGGGAAAAACGCTTTTCCTTCGATGCTACTTCTCCTGCTCTGGTGTGCGCCCTTCCAAAGCCCCCGCCTCCCGCCCTCCGGAGCGAGCGGCCTGGGTTCCTCTCACCGCGTCCCATCCCCGGCACCGAGGGCGGCTCCGCAGGGCACCTTCCCCCCGCGCCTCCGGAAGGACATGCCCGCCCAGGGCGGATGGGCACACAGAACCCAACCCCCACCAGGCGCCGCAGCGGACGGGCGCCAGGGCCGGCGTTCCCAGCGCGGCCCCGGGCCGCACAGCCCGCCTGCACCCGACCACAGCGCAGCCTGGCAGTGGCACGGGCCGCGAAGGCCGGGCCTGGGAACACGAACACTCGTTTCAGTTTCCACAACTGGCGAGCGTCATGGCATGACCGACAGTCTCCTGCTCCAGGGCTCCTGGCGGAGCGACGCAGCACAAGAGCCTGCGTCACAGAAATGAGTCCTGAAACCCATACGATCACCCCAATGTCACCCCAATAAATGCAATTAAAAAATTTTAATAAAAAGGGAATGCGAGAGAAAACAAGAATTCGCGCGCCATTGGGGGAAAGCTGTGCTCACACCTGCCTATGGAGGTGAGGGAGGCCCCCCGCCCTGCCCCCGCCGCCACATCCCTGGCCCGGCGCCCAGCACAGCCAGCGCCCCGCGTGACAGGCAGCACCTGTGCCCCCTCCTGCCTTGCCCACCACCTCGGCTCTCCCCTTCCCCCTGCTGCCCCGAAACCAAACCGTCTTTATCCATGAAACGCCTGCTCAGATGCTGGGTTTTGCAAAGCGTTTCCTAACACCCGCAGCCAAGAGGCACCAAGCTTTTGCTACAAATGACCAGGTAATAAGGCTTCGTGGACCACTGATGGTCCCTGTTACATGTTCTTCTTATCTTTTTAAAAAAATACATTTTATTGATTTTTTTTACAGAGAGGAAGGAAGAGGGATAGAGAGCTAGAAACAGTGACCAGCTGCCTCCTGCACACGCCCCACCGGGGATGTGCCCGCAACCAATGTACATGCCCCTGACCGGAATTGAACCTGGAACCCTTCAGTCCGCAGACGGAGGACAGGAGGGGACGGAGGACAGGAGAGGCCAGAGGAGAGGAGGGGACGGAGGACAGGGGGGGACGGAGGACAGGAGGAGACGGAGGACGGGGGGGACAGAGGACAGGAGGAGACGGAGGACAGGAGGGGACGGAGGACAGGGGGGGACGGAGGACAGGGGGGGACAGAGGACAGGAGGAGACGGAGGACAGGAGGGGACGGAGGACAGGAGGGGACGGAGGACAGGAGGGGACGGAGGACAGGAGGGGACGGAGGTCAGGAGGGGACGGAGGACAGGAGGGGACGGAGGAGAGGAGGGGACGGAGGACAGGAGGGGACGGAGGTCAGGAGGGGCCGGAGGACAGGAGGGGACGGAGGACAGGGGGGGACAGAGGACAGGAGGGGACGGAGGACAGGAGAGGCCGGAGGAGAGGAGGGGACGGAGGACAGGGGGGGACAGAGGACAGGAGGAGACGGAGGACAGGGGGGGACAGAGGACAGGAGGGGACGGAGGTCAGGAGGGGCCGGAGGACAGGAGGGGACGGAGGACGGGGGGGACAGAGGACAGGAGGAGATGGAGGACAGGAGGGGACGGAGGACAGGAGGAGATGGAGGACAGGAGGGGACGGAGGACAGGAGGGGACGGAGGACAGGAGGAGATGGAGGACAGGAGGGGACGGAGGACAGGAGGGGACGGAGGACAGGGGGGGACGGAGGACAGGAGGGGACGGAGGACAGGAGGGGACGGAGGTCAGGAGGGGACGGAGGACAGGAGGGGACGGAGGTCAGGAGGGGCCGGAGGACAGGAGGGGACGGAGGACAGGAGGGGACGGAGGATGGGGGGGGATGGAGGACAGGAGGGGATGGAGGAGAGGAGGGGACGGAGGACGGGGGGGGACGGAGGACAGGAGGGGACGGAGGACAGGAGGGGACGGAGGACAGGAGGGGACGGAGGACAGGAGGGGACGGAGGACGGGGGGGACGGAGGACAGGGGGGGACAGAGGACAGGGGAGGACGGAGGACAGGGGGGGACGGAGGACAGGGGGGGACGGAGGACAGGAGGGGACGGAGGACAGGAGGGGACAGAGGTCAGGAGGGGACGGAGGTCAGGAGGGGACGGAGGACAGGAGGGGACGGAGGACAGGGGGGGACGGAGGACAGGAGGGGACGGAGGACAGGAGGGGACAGAGGTCAGGAGGGGACGGAGGTCAGGAGGGGACGGAGGACAGGAGGGGACGGAGGACAGGAGGGGACGGAGGACAGGAGGAGATGGAGGACAGGAGGGGACGGAGGACAGGAGGGGACGGACAGGAGGGGCCGGAGGACTGGGGAGCTGTGAGCGCAGTGCCCGTCCTCCGGCCCGGCTCGCACACTGGCACCTGCGCCAAGGCCGCACCGATGGCCTCCGGCTCCCTTCACTCACAGCCCGCTGAGACCATGAGCACGTGGCTGCCCTCTGGGCTCTGTGCGGGGGGGGGGGGGGGGGGCGCACTAGCTCAGGGATCAGCCCCTGCCAGCCCCTCCCCACCCCACCCCTGCCTGGGCCCTGCTGGTGCTCCGAAAGGTGAGAAAAAATAACCAGAGAAAAAGCCCCTATGCAAATCCCCGCTCTGCGGAGGGCGGGCCGCCGGGCCCTCTGCTCCAGGCAGCAGTGAGGGGGGCTTCCCATCTGAAGACAGCGGCGGGCAGGGGCACAGCCTGGGGGGCAGGAAGCAGGGGAACGGGGCTGGGGGGGGGGGGGGGCAGGGCCCACGGAGGCGGCAGGCAGGTGCCAGGAGAGGGGACCAGCGCTGTGTGGGCCGGTTCCTGGGGAGGAGGCTATGCGGGGGTGTGTGTGTGTGTGTGTGTTTGTGTGTGTGTGGAGGCCTGGAGTGACCCTGGGTGATGCCCTGGGTGTCCAGGGGCCGACGGGGGAGACCAGGCAGGCAAGGGGTCCTGGGAGGCTGCCCAGCCTTCAGGCGACAGCGCCAGGAGGCGGGGGAAGGGCTCAGGAGGGCCAGTGGAGAGGGTAGGTGACTGGCCACGCCCTCTGCCCCGGACACAGTGCCTTTCTCCCGCAGGCTGGCCTGCCAACCCGCTCTGCACCCCGCACAGGGCCTCCCCATCTGTCCCGGCCACACCGGCTCCAGCGGGGAGCTGCTGCCTTTCCTGCAGGGCCCCTGGCACTGGGATGGCGCCCCACACCCAGGCCTGGGTCAGGAGGGAGAGGAACACAGGCCGGAGCGGACGCTCCGGGGCCATGGGCTAAAGACCAACGTGGGGAACTGGGAGCCACGGGGGAAATTATTTTGTTTCTGACGGCGGCACCTGCTCAGAAACCCCCACCTGCCGGCAGGCCCATTAAATTCTGGTTTCTGCGGGAGGGCTTACCCACACCAGCCGGGCCGACCTGAGTGCCCTCTGCGCATTCCAATTCACTCAGAGCAGACCCGCGTGACAGTTACAACTAAAACACGTCCTTTACTCTTTACGACCCCATCTGACAGCTAAGGCCACGCTGGAGAAAGCACCTCACCCCACAAACATTCCCCCCAAGGCCCACATCCCCGGGACCAGGAGCGCCCGGCGCCCTGAGCCCGGCTCCAGCTCTGCACCAGCACCGGCCAGGTGGCTCTCGGCCGTGGGACTGCCCTGGGCATCCCGGTGTTTACCACCCCACCCACCCAGCCAGGGGGTTTCCAGACACTGCCAAGCGTCCCGGGGGACAGCCTGCACACACACACACCCGCACACACACACACACACACACACACACACACCGTGATGCCGCGGCCAGCGGCCTTTCCCAGCGTCGCTCTCACAGGCCCGGGCTGGAGCGGGCTGGATGTGAGAGGCTCCTCAGACCCACCGGCCCCAATCACGCCGCTGAAACCGAAAGCAGCGCGGCCGCACCCGCCACCCTGCAGGCTCTGGGCCGCGACGGCAGCGCCCGCACTTCCTCTGATGGAGTCTGAGCGCGAGGCTCCGGGGGCCTGCCGCCCTGGGGCGGGGAAGTGCACCCCCAAGACTCCCCACTTCTACAGGAGGGAGGTCCCAATGGGAAAGGCCCTGCGGACCGGTGCCCTGCACACACATGAAACATGCGTGTGGAGCTGTCCTCGCATGTGTGCAACGGGGACCACAGCGGCGGCTGCGTGCAGGAGAGTCCTGCCTCCTCCCGGCCCTGCCAGCCCCAGCCTCCACGGGCGGCTGCTCTGCGTCCGGGGGAGCCACTCACGGGGGCCCGGCCCGGGACGGACGCACCAGGACAGTGACGGTCGTGGTCGTGGTGTGCACCGCTCTCCAAACAGAGTCAGGGGCCTTCCACTCTCAGTCAGCTGTCGCCGCGGCGGTCCGAGGACCACTGTGGTCCGGGAGGTCCGGAAGGCTGGTGACCGCTGCCCTAAACCAGACGCCTGGTACCCGGTGCCCCTCAGGCCGCCAGGCCGCGGTGCGGGCTCCTCCTCCGACCACAGAGGAGCCGTCACGCCGAGCGAGCACAGTGCTCTCGGCCCGCCCCGGCCCCGACGGGGGGGGGGGGGGGGCGACGGTGATCACAACTCGCCCCCAGGCCCACGTCACTGCGCCCAGGGCACCGAGGACCCGCAGGGCACACGCTCTCCTCCGGCCACAGGAGAGGAGGCCGCGGCCCAGGAGCAGGTTCAGAGACCTCCCTCCCAATGCAGGCTGCTCTGCAGAGGCGGTGCAGGGGGGCGTGAGGCAGCTGGGGAGCACCCCATTTTCCTGTCCTGGAGGGTTAGTCTGGCACCCAGGAAGTCTCTCAGGGGTTTGTAACATTAGAACACCTGTTACCTACAAAAAAGGCAGAAGCCATGACTTCCAGGTAAAACAGACCACAAAACCCGGTTAGACACAGGCTGCTGCTTCAGCCCCGGTCAGTTTGGCTCAGTGGGTAGAGCATCAGCTGGCAGACCAAAGGGTCCCGGGTTCGATTCTGATCAAGGGCATGTATGTATCTTGGTTGCAGGCTACTCCCTGGCCGGGACCCTGGTCAAGGCTGGTGCAGGAGGCAACCAATCGATGTGTTTCTCTCACATCCATGTTTCCCATGTTTCTCCCTTTCTCTGAAAGATCAATGGAAATGTCCTTGGGTGAGAGTTCACAACAACAACAAAAGAACAGGCTGCTGCAGGCCAGCCGGTGTGGCTCAGCGGCTGAGCGTCGGCCTAGGAACCAGGAGGTCACAGTTCAATTCCTGGCCAGGCGGCTGTCCACAGTGTGGGGCGTGCAGGAGGCAGCAGATCAATGATTCTTCTCTTCATTGGTGTTTCTATCTCTCTCTCCCTCTCCCTTCTCTCTGGAATCAATAATAATAATAATAATAATAATAATAATAATAAAGACATGAAAAAAAATAAAGGAAAGGAGACAGGAAGCTAACACTGCGGTTCCCAGACACTATCGCTCCAAAGCACAGGGTCCTCCCCGCCCGCCCACGAGCACCCCACCACCGGGAAGCCTGCAGGGAGCCGGCTAAGCTGCCTCCGAGCACACCTCTCCTCTGGTTTGAAACGTAAAGAAATCTGTTCTCTCTAGGACTGCCTCTCTCTCTGCGCGGGGCCGGTCCCGCTCGCAGCCTCCCGGTGACATCGGCCCAGCGCCTGCAGGGACGATGAGACCCAGGCAGGCGCAGCGGCTGCTGGTAACGGAGAGCACGGGCTGTCTGAGCATCCAGGCCGCCACGCACAGCGGAGGTTCTGGGAAAGCAGGCCGGGAAGGCGCACAGTGAGGTGCCCGAGGGTGTTGCCAGCTGCTGGCTGGGTACTGACTGGGTCGGCCAGGAGGTTAGCAGACGGGCCGACCTCGGAGCCACAGCCTCTCGCCCCAAACCAAAGCCAGCCGTGCCTGAGACCAGGACGTTCTGGACGTTGGGAGGAAATGCCGTGTGCAGTGTGCACTGCGTGACGCTCCCAGTGAAGTCTGGGCAGCCCTGCAAGGCCAAGGGCTCACCGTCTGCAGACCCACCCGGGCAGGGACCGTGAACAGCATCACCAAACCCGGGACCATCCACTCCGTCTGCAGAGGCGCTGGGGCGACAGCTTGGACTGAGAACCTGGTACCTCATTATCTGTGCAGGGGCCTAAGGTCAAGTAACTCGCTCAAGGTCATGCAAGCGAGAGAAGAGAGGCCCATGGCCGCGTGGGGCGCCTCCCCCTGGAGCAGGTCCGTCCCCTGAAAACCCTGTGGAGGCGCCTGGGCACCGGCAGGCGGGAGGGCGGCGCCTGGCAGGTGTCGCCGGAGAGAGTGTGGCCTCTGCTGACCGACAGGGCTCGGCCCCGTGGGCGGCACTCCCCGCTCCCCACATGTCCGTGTGCGGGCTCCCGAGGAAACGGTCTGCCGCGGGGCCCGATTCTGTGTTATTTCTACTCATCCTACATGCGGCCAGGACCCGGGGCCGCTGGCGTGAAGCCACGAGAAGAGCAGAGGAAGTCACCGGCACCGCAGACGCGGGCAGCCTGGGCCCGCCGGGTCCTGCAGTCACCGTCCCACCCGGGCTCCGGAGGCTCCCACACCACCAGGGAACGTCAGGAAACTCCTCGGGATGGGCTGGCCGTAAGCATGTTCCCTCCCGGGCATCCCACCCTGAAGGCCAGCCCCCGGCAGCCCCCGGACGTGAGCCCAGAAGCTGCGGCCCGGCGACAGCACAAACCCAGCGGCGCGGAGAGGCAGGCGGTGCGCGGCGGCAGCGATGCTCGGGTGACTGAGGAGCGGAGTGGGGCCCAGGAGGTCCGCGGGCAGGCCGTCCAGGCCCACTCTGCCTGAGCTCACCGCTGCCAACGTTCCAGCTCAGCCCCGCCTCCCACACCCAGCCGCGGCCGCTGCTTTCGTCGTCGCTAACCCTCACCCCAGGATGTCTATCCACTGGTTTTAGAGGGAGCAGGAGAGGGGGTGAGAGAAGAGACATCGAAATCAGAGGCACATGGACTGGCTGCCTCCCCATGGACCCTGACAGCGCAGGTACGTGCCCTCGCCTGGGGACTGAGCCTGCGACCGCGGCGTGCAGGCCGATGCGAACCGCTGAGCGCGCAGGCCAGGGCGGTGGGTTCTGTGCCAGTCGCTCCGCGGCGCAGGCTGTCCGCAGAGGCCCATCTGTGAGGCTCCTGGTGGAACCGAGGCCCTGAGCTGCCTGGGCACGGCCTTGCTCACTTCCTCTCCTGTAATCGGCCCTTTGCTTCTCGGGCCCCACAGGCCGCGCTGAGGCTGTTTCAAGGCGGGGTGGCCGTCACTAGGTTTCCACAGCACCTGGGGCACGACCTCCTCAGGACCTCCACGCCAGCGGGTCCAGAAGGTTCCTCTCCAGCCTGAGACCTGCTGGGCTCCGCCTTGCTGAGCCTGGACACGGTGGACTGTCTCCCCTTCCTCCCCCACCTCCCGGCCTCCATCCTGCGCCTGCCAACCGCCCTCTGTGCCTGCCCTCCCCCTCCGCCAGCCCTCCCCCTCCGCCTGCCCTCCCCCTCCGCCTGCCCTCCCGAGCCGCCTGCCCTCCCCCTCCGCCTGCCCTCCCGAGCCGCCTGCCCTCCCCCTCCGCCTGCCCTCCCGAGCCGCCTGCCCTCTGCAGCCGGCCGCCTGCCCTCCCCGGCTGGCCAGCTTGCGGACGAGCACTCTCCGTGCCCCCACCTCTCCCTGCAGCTTGAGGAGCCTTCTCTGCCGCATGCCGCTGGGCCTGTGACGATGCCTCAGACACCACCCCTTCCTCACTTCTCTGCGCGGTGACCGAGGCTGGCACAGAGCGGGCACGGTTTTTCAGGTCGAACACCCAATACAGAGACCCTCCGTAGGGTGTCCCTCCCAGGAGTGCATGCACACACTGAATACTTAGAAAGGCGGTGCTCGTTAACATAGGCTTCATCCCCAAAATCGCACGATCAGGGTGAAAGTGTGGTCGCGTTTGGGGGGACGCCCTGGGCGTAACTTTACTGCCGTAGAGCCTCAGGCAGGACGAGAGGGGGCTCGGAGCCCAGGACGCCCTGAAATGCTCTGCCGCTGTCGGTCACGGACACATCCACCGCTGCAGTGGCTGCCTCTGCGGACAGAAGGCTGGCTGCCCGGGAGTGCTCTGGGGCCAGAACCCCAGCCCCTCTCCACCTCACCAACCCACCCCTGTGGCCCCCTGGAGCCAAAGGAGCAGATTCCTGTGACCTCAGCACTCTTGCTGGGCTCCCGGCACCACGGCACCAGGGGAGGCCGAGAAGCAGGGCTCACAGAAAGGAGACTCGGGCACAGCCTCTGCACAGCCCGTGAGGCACCCCCACCTCCACTCGCCAGCCTGGCTTTCGCCGGTGCGTCTCCACGGGGTCCCTAGAGAAGGACATTTAGGGTACACAGGCTTACTGATACCTCCTCAATGAAGCTTCACTGAAGAAGAGAGAGAAGCTTAAACTCCATGATACTCTTCAAAATGAAAGTGACACTTTCAAGGGATTTTAAAAATAACCTAATAGGAAGGGAAATTTTATGGACCCAAAGTTAGACCTCAAAAACTCCTGACAGCCTGGCCTGGGTGGCTCAGTGGTTGAGCATCAACCTATGAACCAGGAGGCCATAGTGTGATTATTGGTCCAAGCACATGCCCGGGGTGTGGGGGAGTACAGGAGGCAGCCAATCGATGATTCTCTCTCATCACCATGATGTTTCTATCTCTCCCTCTCCTTCCTCTCTGAAATGAATAAAGATATGTTTAAAAAAAACAAAAACGAAAAACTCCTGACAAACAGATGAGCAAGGATGCGTGCTGGTTGGGTAAATAAAACCTACCCTTGTACAGGCAACTATCGTTGTGTGAATGGGTGCGAGTCTGAAAGCTTTCCCCTGAGATCAGACACAAGACAAGGCTGCCTGCTTCCACACTGCTACTCCGGCTGAAGCCCCAGCCAGTGCAGCCAGGCAGGAAAAGGAAACAACGGAATCCAAACCGGAGAGAAAGAGATGAAAAACCTCTATGGCCTGTGTCAGGAGTCCGCATGTGGAAAACCCCACAGAAGCCACAAAATGCCACCAGAGGTAAGAACCAGACTCAGCAAAGCTGCGGATACATGATCGACACACAAAATCACTGTGGCCAACCGGCGAGGCTCAGTAGCTGAGCTTCAACCTATGAACCAGGAGGTCACAGTTCAATTCCAGGTCAGGGCCCGGGCGGCTGGCCCCATCCTCAATGCGGGGCGTGCAGGAGGCAGCTGATTAATGATTCTTTCTCATCATGGATGTTTCTATCTTCCTCTCCCTTTCTCTCAGATTTAATAAAAATATTTTTTAATCAGTTGTGCTTTTATATAGAAGCAATGAAAAATCTTTAAAAAATTAGGGAAACAATTCGATTTACAGTAGCATCCAAAAGAATACAATAACTAGGAATAAATTAAGCAGGAAGGTAAGAGCTGGCTCGCTGAAACAACAGAATCCTGCAGAAAGAAATAAAATATATAAACACACGGAAAGAAATCCCATGGGCACGGGCTGGAAGACCGGATATTGTTAGGATGGCAATTCCCAAAGCACATGCAGTGTAATCCCTACCAACATTCCAAACTGCTTTTGCAGAAAGAAAAAAAGGGAGCTGCAAGGGATCCCAACCACCCCAAGCAGATCAAAAAAAGTAAGGTGGGAGACACTTCTCAAAATTATCTCAAAATCATCTCAAAACTTCCTACAAAGCTACAGTTAACTACCCAGCCAGTGGGGCTCAGTGGCTGAGCACTGACCCTGAACCAGGAAGTCAGAGTTCAACTCCCAGTCAGGGCACATGCCCAGGTTGCTGGCTCGATCCCTGGTAGGGGGCATGCAGGAGGCAGCCAGTCAATGATTCTCTCATCATTGATGTTTCTCTCTCCCTTTCTCTATATTCAATAGAAATACACATATATATTTAAAGCTACAGTAACCAAAACACAGGGTGCTATTGGCATAAAGACAGACCTATACAACGGAATAGGGAGTCCAGAAATAAATGCAAACATCTGTGGCCAAATGATTTCCAACGAGGCTGCGAAGGCCAGCCAGTGGAAAGAACAGCCCCCTCACCGCATGGCGCTGGCAAGCCGAAGCAGGCCCTGCCTCCCTCCGCACACAAAAATTAGCTCGCGGGCCAAGGTCTGAATGTGAGCGCTCAAACTACAAAACACACAGCAAATCTTCATGGCCTCGGAGCTGGCAACAGGTTCTCAGATTTTAACCAAAGCGACAGCAACAAAATTAAAAAAAGGCTTTTAATCAAAATTAAAAGCTTTTAACATCAAAGGACATTATCAGGACTAAAAAAAACTTCGGGAATGAGAGAACATGCCTGTAAATCATATGTCTATCCAAAAAATATAAGGAACTCTTACAGGTCAACAACAAAAGGACAAACCACCCCACTGAACCATGGGCAGTGCTTGGCGAACGGTCCCCCCACGTCCGGTGGAAGATGAGAGATGCTCAGGGCCGCTGGTCATACGGACACACAAAGCCACCGGAGAGGCCACTGCAGGTCCACGGGACAGGTTCCTTCAGAAGGACGAAGGAAGACTGTGACACAGACACAGCGAATATCCTTCATCCACTAAAAAGGAACCAAACTCTCGTGCAGGAACAGCGGAGGCACCTCACCGATCCGGTGCTGCGTGGGAGGAGCGGGACAGGACGCCGGGGCCAGCCTGCGTCCGGCTCCGTCTCCTGGCACGTCCGAGCGCCAGGCCGAGAGCCGGTTAGCGGAGCAGGAGCAGGCGCACGCCGTGAGTCCGGGGTTTAACGGCGTGACAAGGCGTTTTGAAACGAGAAAGAGCTGGTGTTTGCACACATTGCGAACGCGCTAAATGCATAGTTAATTGTCTGACAGGTGAGCTTTGCCTCAGTAGAAGAAAACGTGGTCAGACTACAGCTTATTGGTTCATTCGCACAAACTCAGCTTCCCACCACACGCCAGGCACTCTGCAGGGGCACAGGGTAAGGCGATGGACCATTTTCTGCTCTGAATTGAAAAGCCAGGCAAGGGACTAGACAGACAACCAGGGCTCTTTGATTTAGGGTGTCCGGGAAAGACCGCCTAGAAGTGCCAGCTAAACAGACACCAGAACGGATGGGAGAACAGTGTTCAGCTAAATAACATACTAAAATACAAAGCTATCACAAACATCACATGCAAAAACGGGGGCTCTCCAACTGCAGACATTGCCATGTGTGCAAACACACGGTGGCTGCTCTTCTAGACCTTTTACTCTTCGTTACAAATCACTGCCTCAAGCCCAACGGGGGTGCTCCCGCCGGCCGCAGGCCGCCTCCGGCCGCCAGCCTCCTGAAAGGCCGGCCCCTCCGGCTGTCCTCCCTCGGGAAGCTCTCTTCCCTCTGGAATCCCCGCGTGGGGTGTGTCAGGCTCTCCCCCCTCGGTGCAGGGAGGACACATGCCTTACTCTCCGGGCAGGTGGACTCACACCCAGGCTCTCGGAGACAGGAAGTTCACTGTCACCAAGCACACTTAGGCCAAACTGCGAAAACATGGCGAAGCGGCCTTGGGGGGGGGGGGGCGGGGAGGTTCCAGAATCACCAGACCAAGCAGCCACCTCCACCCCAACTGTGTCAGCGCCAACTGTGCCAGAAGGAAAGGTGCTGTCCCTGCAGGAAGCTGACCATCCGCTCAGCCCTTCCTGGCAGGTACGGCACCTGCCGGCGGAACATCCTAGCGGCTCCCGCGGACAAGCACACAGCCTCTGGTCCCACACAGCCAGAGCGCCGTCCTGCCGCCGCGGAGAAGGCCTCTGCGCCAACTCCGCCCACGCCGGCCCGCTGTACCCTTCCCCAGGGGAGCGGGGGCTGTGCCAGGGCCCCCGTCTGCTCTGTGCAGTGACCCGGCCGGGGATGTGGCCAGAGAGCCCTGAAGACAGTCACTGAGCCCAGTGCCGCCTGCAGCTCCGTGGGCAGCGGGAGAGGGCGCCAGCCCGCACGTGCGTGGGGTGAGGCGTCTGAGCGGCTGTGAGGGAGCGGAGCGCGGTGAAATGCCGCCGCCAGGAGACAGCGCCAGACAGGGAGCCGCTGGGAAAGCGTCCGGCCGGCAGACCGGACCTGGGGGAGGACAGGCTGCCAAGGAGCACCTGCTGGGCCCACCGACCGCAGAGCGCCGCTCGGGAGAGGACGAGACCGGCGGAGCGGGGAGAGAGCCACACTGACCGTCCGGCTCCGAACAGAACCCAGAGCGGATGTTCCAGCGCCCCTGCCCGCTGAGCAGTGCTGAGCTGAGCTCTGGGGCTCTTCATTTCCCATCTGTGAAACAGGACAGTCTTCCCTCCAGCCAGGCGGGCACCCAGGCCGCCGCACGCCCCGGGGCCTCCCCGTGAGCTCGCTCACCCCACAGCCAGCTTGCTCATGCTCCTCCTCCCGGAAACCACCTCCCAAGCCCCGGTCCCAGGCAGCGGGCACTGCCTCCCCCGGCACTCCCCCCGCCCCACACCTGGCACCTGCCCCTGGCACCAGCACACCGGCCTCCCGGGCGCATCCTGGCACAGAAGCTCCTTGGAGAGGGATCACAGAGCATCTTACTCGACTTCCCCGCTTCAGCAAGCAGACCGCTCCTGAGCAAGTGCTCAGAACTGCTATTCAGTCACCTCCCTTCTCCTGGGCCGGCAGTGAGGCCAGGCAGCCTCCGGGCAGGTCCTGGGGAATGGAGTGCAGGGGGACACTGCGCCTGGGTGACTAGCCGCTGCTCTCTCCAGCTGGCCTGGGGGAGTCCTGCCCCATGCTGAGCCTCAGCTGCTCCCTACGACCCGAGGGAACTCCGGGAGCCGCCGTGAGGGCCTGAGGCTGACCCCGTTCGCACTCTGCCTCCCGGTGGCCAGCCCTGGTGGCGGTGAGAGAGCAGGCCGGGTGGTGGGGTGCCATCAGCCCGCGGTCAGGGAAGCCGACTCAGAGGGAGAGGTCGCCCCCGCTGCTGCTGCTGCTGCTGCTGCTGCTGCTGAGACAGAGGGCAGCTCGGTCCAGACGCCGCCGCTGTGCCTCCCCCCATGCCCGGGCCGCTGAAGCTGGGGTGCACGGTCTGGGGACCCCCTCGGGGAGCCTAGGGCAGCCACACACAGACACGATCTTACGGAGAACCCACCGTACCCAAAGTCAGGGCTGTGTGTTATGTGAGGAACATCAGACACATCACAGAGTGCGCGGAGCGTCCGCATCAAACGCGCAGATCAAACCGCCTGGGCCGGCCAGGCGTGCGCAGCCACGCGGCTCCCCCGGGAAGCCTCCGAAAGCAGAGCACTTCATTTGCCCACAATCACGTTCCGAACGCCCGGCCGTTATTAATCCGAAGGGGACGGGATTTAATTTCCAGAAGAAGCTGTGCCTCCTGGGCATGACTGAGCAGGAAGGGCTGAGAACAGCTCCCGCTCTTCCTTCCCAAGTCCCCGGAGCCCCCAAAAGGCGGCCTCGCCTGCCGCGGCCTCCGTCCCGAGCCCCAGCGGCCAGGAGCTCGCTGCTCTCAGGAGGGCCTGTGGGCGCGCAGGCAGGGCGGCAGCTGCGAGGCTCGTTGCTCACCCACTGCAGAGCCAGGCCGCGGGGCCACCGTGGGCCCTGTCCCGCCCCCCCCCAGGCCTGCGGGTTCGGACACAAGCACGGAGGGCCTGGCCTGGGGGAGGGGAGAGCCTCCCGCGTCGAGCTGGTCTCTGAGACCTCAGCACCACCCGGTGCCACCGCTGCCCTGACTGCCCGGCACCGGTTCACCCGCTCTGCTTTCCTCCCCACTTACACAAACCGAGTGTCCTATAAATATGTATGTAGGTTTGCCATCAAATCAAGTGTTCAAATTGGAAAGGAAATCAGGATCAAAATCACAACTGTGGCATCTTTCTTGGTAGGATGGCATCATGAGGGGCTACCAAGTAACCTCCATTTAAAATAGATAGAAATTGCCGGCACCGGTTTGGCTCAGTGGATAGAGCGTTGGCCTGCGGACTGAGGGGTCCCAGGTTCGATTCCGGTCAAGGGCATATACGTTGGTTGCGGGCACATCCCCAGTGGGGGGTGTGCAGGAGGCAGCTGGTCGATGATTCTCTCTCATCGATGTTTCTAACTCTCTATCCCTCTCTCTTTCTCTCTGTGAAAAATCAATAAAAAAATATATTTTAAAATAGATAGAAATAAATAAATATATTTTTATATATGGAGTCAAAATCAGCATGGAGCAAATTCTTTAAAAAAACATGAAGTGAGATTATAGGGCCCGATTTATTGTCTGAGAACCAGAGAAGACGTGGGTTATTCAGGGTGGGTGAGAGGGCAGAGGGGAAGCAGGAGGCAGCCTGCACGGGCAGAGGCCTGAACAAAGGGCCTGCGGGGGCGGAGGATGCGCAGGGACCCTCCCTCCCGGACACCCACCCGCGGCGCGGCCAGCACTGCCCCTGGCCAGCAGCAGGGCGGCCAGTCGGCAGGGCGCATCTGACAGCACCAGGGGACTCGGCAGGACGGCTGTCCTCTGGCCGTGCCTGTGGCGCTGACGCTGAGCTGAAGGCCCACTTCCCGGCCTCCCGACCCTGGGCAGCCAGGACCCTTCCCTTTCCCAACTCCACCAGACCCGGCTTCTCCACCGGAGCCCACACAGGCTCAACTCTCCTCCTGAGGGCTACACTCTGCTGAGGCCGGCTTCCAGCTCCTCCCCTGCTGGGTTCCAGCTCCTCCCCAGGCCCCTCCCCTCGCTGGATTCCAGCTCCTCACCTCACTAGGTTCAGGCTCCTCCCCTCATTGGGTTCAGGCTCCTCTCCAGCTGGATTCCAGCTCCTCCCCTTGCTGGGTTCAGGCTCCACCCCTTGCTGGGTTCCGGCCCTCCCCTCACTGGGTTCAGGCTCCTCCCCTCGCTGGGTTCAGGCTCCTCCCTTTGCTGGGTCCAGGCTCCTCCCCTCGCTGGGTTCAGGCTCCTCCCCTCATTGGGTTCAGGCTCCTCCCCTTGCTGGGTTCAGGCTCCTCCCCTTGCTGGGTTCAGGCTCCTCCCCTTGCTGGGTTCAGGCTCCTCCCCTCGCTGGGTTCAGGCCCTCCCCCCGCTGTGCACAGGACTCTGCTCTAAGGGCAGGTGCGGTCTCTCCTCACCCTGGCACTGTAACTAGAACATTATGGGAACTCGAGGCACATTAATTGAACATTAAATTAAACGAGCAAAAGACTCCCAAGTTCCAGCTAATGAGCCACTTATCTCGAGGAAAATAGAATTCAACAGAAGATTCCAACCTGATTTCTGCAGTCGACAGAAACCAGGAGTCACCTGCCCTTGTGACATCTCACCACGGGCCAGCCTCACCCCAAGGCACTGCACGGGGAGACAACATTTTTGGCCCCAAAACAGGTTCTAATGCTGACCGATCAGAGCCTCGCCTCCTCTTTCCTAGGCTGGTCCGTGCCCACCACCCACACCCACCACGGCTAGGATGGTGCTGTGCAGAGCACAGTAGAGACTCAAAAATGCGAGAGCCATTTTCTATTTTTTAGTGAATTATGAATAACAGGTATTGCACAAACACATCTTTTCCTTTCCTCTGTTACAACAGCATTTTCTCTGTTTCTATGAGCTCCTTTGGACCCAAAGCCTGTCACTGAAACTGCACCCGCTCCCCGCTCTGCTCCTGCTGCCTGCTGCTCGGGCCTTCTCCATGGCTTCGTGCTCCTGCTCAGCACAAGTCCGACATCTCCACACGGAGCCTCGGCTGCCTCTCGGGTCGCCTTCCCAATCCTCTGCCTCACCTGCTTCCTTCCCGCTCCGTAGCCTTCTTCCCCGTGTCTCTCTGTCTCTTAAGTCAATATTATCACTCTCCCCCCCCCCCCCCAATAATGCATCTTCCTCCGGGAACGCCTGGGAAGCAGCCCCCTAGGGGTCACGTGTGATTCCCTGGTCCATGCAGAGGGCCTTGGTCATAGGATGTCTCCGGGCTAAGTGAGTGGTTCTTAAAGTGACCACTGCAAGTCAACTCGGCGGTTGCGTAAGATTTGACAGGTTAGAGCCCCCGCTGCGTGGCAGGCTCCCTGTGAGCAGATGAGAACGCAGAGACGGCACATTTAGCGCAATTTCCTTTGTGTGCTGGAGCCGGCTCGGGCTTGCAACACCACAGAGGCAGTTTTCTTTCTTCAAGTACAGCTTTCACGTTTTTAAAAAGGGCTTTGCTCGAGTAAATCATTCTCACCCTTCAGCTCATTAGCATATCTATCCGGACAACACCCCAGAAAGCCCTCTCTGTTTGCAGAGTGAAAAATGGAAGGGACCTGCCAGCGGTGTTTACAGAATCAAAATCCCCAGCACGGGCAAACAGCAGAAGCAAACAGATGCTCCAGGTGCGTGAGGGCCTTTTTCAGACACTGCCACTGCTCCTGCCAGCCTCCTCCAAAACGGACGGGTAGCGAGTGTCCACGGAGAATAAGGGGTCCCCTGTCCCCTCAGAGAAAAATTCACATGAACGTCTTATAAAAAAAAGTCTGCGTCTCCCTGCCAGCCCCTGCTTCCTGGCTTCTGCATGTGACAGCTGGACGGATGGCGTCTGTGAGACTCCGCACCTCGCACGCCTCGCCCCGCAAGGCCTGTGCCCGCCAGGGACGCTGGCCTCCTGGCGGTCTCTGTCCCAGCACCTACCCATCTGGGTGCTCTGTCACTCTCGGGCTGTGAGGCTGATTTTGTCTGGGGCCAAAATTTCCCGTCTTTCCACTCATCCCTAGCAGGCACCTTGTCACCGGTCCCGGAGGAGCGGATGGCTGCGCCGCCGCGGCTCCTGCCGGGCTGCGGCCTCCCGCAGGCCATTTCAGAGATGCCAACGGAGACCCTGGCCACCGGGCTTCCTCGGAGGAGGGGGTACAGCCTGGGAAGGGGCGGAAGCCACATTCCCCAGCCCCCCGCCCCGTGTTCCCAGCAAACGCGGGCCTCCTCCCCAGCTGTGTGCTGTGAATGTAAATTAAGAAGCGGCAACAACGCCACTCAACGCAGCCTCTGTGGACTCCACACAAACGGAGACACACACACACACACACACACACACACGCACACCCCTGTGTCATTCGAAAACCGAGTCACAGCCTCGCGCGCCGCAGGTGAAATACATGGTCCCCTTCAGGGGTCCGCGGTCGGAGGCTCCTGGGTTTCCAGGCACGTCCGCACGCTTCGCTCCATCTTGCCCCGCCGCCGGGAAGGAGGCTGCCCGCGGAGCCCGGCCCCGGGAGGGTGTCCCCGGGCGCAGGGGCCGCGGCGGCGCCCGGGGGAAGGCAGCCGGCGCCGCGGCGCTGACCTTCGGGGCGGGAGTGCGTGATCGGCGCCGCCCGCAGCGCGCTCTGCGGAGCAATGACTCAGTATAAACTTTTAAATAATGGCCAGCCCCCGGCGCCGCGGCTCGTGCGGGCAGCGCCCGGCCCGGCCCGGCCCGGCCCGCGCGGCAGATGCCGCCGCCGCCGCCGCGGGGTCACGCTCGCGGGAGGCCCGGGCGCCCGTTTCCTGAAAAGCTGCGGGGCCCCGGCCCCGGGGCCCGGCCCGGCCTCCGGCGCAAAGTTTCCCGAAGTTGAGGCGTCCGGGGGGCGGGCGGCCCGGCGGGGACCGGCGAGGCGGCGCCGCACCGGGCACTCGCCGCCGGGCGCCGGGCCTGCGCCGCCCCGGCCCCGCGCCGCCGCCGAGGGCGCGGGATGGAGCCCGGGATGGAGCCGCGGGCCGCCCGCCGCCGCCCGCCGCCCGCCGCCGCCCCTTACCCGCGTCCGCCGCCGCTCGCGCTCAGGGGCGCCGGGCGCGTCCTCCGCCGCGGTCCGCAGCGTCCTGCTCCCCGGGCGGCCCCATGGCGGGGGGCGGGGAAGCCGGCGGCCGCCGCCGCCGCCGGCTGGAAAGTCCCTGCTGGGCTGCAACCGGCTCGCGCACGCGGCGGCCGCGCCGCCCCGCGCTCCTCGCGCCCTCGCGCTCCCGCTCGCGGCACTTCCTCTCGCGCTGGAAATCCCCGCCGGCGCCGGGCGCGCGCCCGCCCCGCCCCCGCCGCGCCCGCGCCGCCGCGCCCGCGGGAGCCGCAGCACCGGCGCGCCGCCTCGCGCGCACGCGCGCACGCTCGCGCCCGGTTGCCAAGCCCCCCCCCCCCCGCCGGCCTTAGCAACGGCGCCGCGGAGGCCCCCACCCCCGGCGCCGCCTGCGCCCCGCCCCCTGGCCCCGCGCCCGAGGCCCCCTTTCCGGGTCAGAAAGCCACGCAGGCCGCGTGGGGCCGAAAGCGCAGGTTTCCTCGCGGTCGGGAGGGATGGTGTCACCCGGTTCACCAGGGCAGCCCTCACACTCACACTCACACTTAACCACACACAGACACACGCACAGGCACTCACACCCACAGACCCGCGCGTTCAGCATGTCTTCTCGGTCACACACACACACACACACACACTCTCAGACAAACGCTCACATACACATATCCCAACATTTACACACTGACACACTGACACACTTGTTCACAGTCTCACTCTCATCATACTCAGACGCACAGGTACAGACATGCCCATGTGCTCTCGCATTCCTACTCACACTTGCATGCTCTCCAACACTCGCACACACCCATACAGACACACCTGCTGCACCCACAGCCTCATGCACACCAGCAGGAGGTGGGGCCGAGGGGCCAGGGCTGAGGTCTCAGCCTGGGTTCGCCTGGAGTTCCCTTCCTTCCTCCGGGGCCCCTCCACACCCAGGAAGTTGGTCTTGGTCCAGTGTGAACAGAGTGGCCAGTGTGCCATCAGCTCCCAGAGTTCTCAGCTGGCCTGGGCGCCCTCCTCCTCTGACCCCAGGCCTTCTGGGGCCTGGGCAGCCTCCAGGGCCAGGGCTGCCCTTTCTCCAGAGGCCTCAGCCCTCTGTCCCCTAAGCCATCAAGGGTTCCCCAACGTCCTCCGAGATTCCCCAGCCCAGCAGGGCCTGGCCAGCCCTGAGCAATGGAGGCCCTCTCTGGAAGCTCCGTCCAAGCAACGCTGAGGAGACAGATGGACTTGTCATTTTTCTCTTCTCAACAAGACTGTACAAAGATTCCTGGACCCAACACACAACACAACACAGATGACGTACATAGAGCTGAACACCTGGAACCTATTTAATTTAATGAGCCAATGTCGCCCCAATAAATTCTATAAAAAATAAAAAAGATTCCTGGAGTGTGACCAGCGTCAGCCAGTCCTCCTGGTCTCTCTCAGTGACTCATGGGAGTAGAGGCAGGAAGTTAGCCCTCCTGCTGCGGCTTCCCCATGGGCTGTCCCAGAACTCTGGCCAGGCTGACGGGACTGGTGGGCTCCTCATGCCAACAGGTGGGGCCTTGCTACCCAGACTGGGCCCAGCCCCAGCAGCGCCCCCCTCAGGCCACTAACAGGGCACAGCGCTTTGAATTCAGACCAGAGAACCAGAGGTGCCGCCATTCACAAAGCAACATGTCAGGGACAGGCCAGTCCTTGCACACAGGCCCGAGCTCTGAGTCGAACCCGAGTCACCAGACTGGCTCCCCCTCCTCTCGTGGTGGGTCCCCCTCTAGAGCTTTGGGTGCCCCTTCCTGCCTGTCAGAAGTTGCAATGACACTGACCTCAAAGGATCATGGGCCGGACTGCATCCCCTCCCCGAGGCTCCGAGGCCTTTGCAGGGTTTCCCACCTCCTCCCAGCCCCAGGCCGTGGACGCTCTGCCAGTGCCCACTCCCACCTGCTCACTGTGCTTCACGGGGGCCTAGTTAAGACATGGCCAAGATCAGACTTTGCCCAAAATTTTCCAGGCTGAACTACGTAGGATTCTTGTAAAATAAGCAATGAGGTAGACATTTCAAAGACCTGCCAGAGGGGTTTTCTGCGACTCCTCCTCTTCTCTACCAAAGCAATTACCAAGCAACATTCCGAATGAGAGAGTCCCCCACCCCCACCCCAACGTCCGAGCAGCTATGGACCCTGCTGCAGGGGACTGGAGGTGAGCGGCACAAAGACGTTTGCCCCAAGCCCGGCAGCTGCTTTAGAGGCCAGCCTTCCGCCCTCTGCAGTTATAGCTGCTGAGCAGCAGTGATGGACAGCAAGGAGAACCAATCACAGCTCTCTCCTCGATGCATATCTCTGTTCCCTATGGCAACGTGGAACAACAAGCTGACACCATTCTGGACAAAGACCTGTCTCCCAGGAATGTATGTAGCAGTACATGCTTGCTGCATGTCTGGGAGATGTGCACACAGAAATTAGAGGGACTCACACCCATGTCACAGCTCAGAAAGAAGAAGCATCTGCTGCATAGAGTTAGGGGGCTTCAGGCCAATGAAGGGGCGTCGCGAGGATCAGGCCCTCAGTGACACCTCCCCCCGAAGACCACCGCCCCAGGGGTCCAACTTGAGCTGAAATGTGCTGGCAACTTCTCCCACTACACGTTACACATGCATCAGGAGGGACCTCAGCACATGGCAAAACAGTGACTAGCTGTTCAGACGAGAGGGTTCCGCACGCTGCACCCAGGGGGCTGTGACTGCCGGCTCTGCTCTGTTCTTTCTGCCAGGCTGTGTTGGGGCCCCCTGTGCTCGTGCCCTGTTATTCTCGTGAAGCGTGGGAATGAGCTCTGACTGAGAAAGTCAACCATCACTAGTCCCCAAACTCGGGCCCGCAGGCCTTTGGAGAAAGCTGAGGCTGAGGTGGGTGAGCTGGTCTGTGAGCAGTTCCCAAGGACAGCAGAAGGGATGGGAGTTTTTTTTTGTTTGTTTGCTTTTCCTTTTGTTTTTGGGGAGGACGGGAGTTTCCAGCCTGGAGACCAAAAGGGGTCTGAGTAACTGTCAGGCCTCCTCTGCTCTCCAGCCTGGGGAGTGAGGATAAAAAATGACCAGATTCTCAAATTCGCTGTGAGTGATTTGCAAGGAGGGGATGTTTCACAACTCACCAAGTTTGAATTTCCCTCTCCTATTTCTCAACATAAATGCAAATAGTGAGCAATGCCACAGGGGCTCAGTGCTGCTGCTGATGCCAAGGGGACAGCCTTTAGGGCTGCTTTCAGAGGATGAGCGAGCTCCCTGACCCCCACGTTCTGATCAGAGCTTCCTGTCCAGGCAGGACAAGAGGGCGCAGTGTGCCTCCTGGTCAGGGCACAGGCCCAGTTTGCAGCTTCAATCCCCAGTGGGGGCCTTGTAGGAAGCCGCCGATCAATGCTTCTCTCTCATCACTGATGTTTCTGTCTCTCTCTTCTCTCCCTTCCTCTCTCTGAAACCAAGAAGAGTATATTTAAAAGGAGAAAAAAGAGTGTGCTAAGCACCAGCTGTCCTGTACTTCCTCAAGCCTGCACGGAGGCGCCTGGGCTGATGGAAGGGACGGGCTGAGGGGCGCTCCGCCTGGGCTGGCTGCAGACCCTGCCTGCCTGGGTCCGGCATCTTGGGCGCATTCCCGTGCCCCTGAGGCCGAGGGGCCCGGTCTCCCCGAGGTGCTGTGCTTCCCCCATTCCGGGATGTCACAGGCCCGGCCTGGTTAAGAGTCAGGTGGGCAGGGCTCCTGTGCGGCCTGTGGAGTGGGGCTGCCAGGGTGGGCACCTGAAGCAGGTGACGGCCCCAGTGGCCCTGTCACAGGAAGCGGCCTTCCCCCCTTGCTGTTTCTCTTTGAGTAAGAGGCAAACCAAAAAATTTCCCCGCAGATGGTTAAGGAACCAAAATCGGACACTGACTTCGGTGTGGGGATTTTGCCCTCCGGGCGGGGCACTTCATTCTGCAACTCCAAATGCAGAAACTGCCGGACAGGCCCGCCAAAGCCCTCTGGGCAGCCTCCAGGTCACCTCCCAGACGGCATGGGGAGCTCCCTCCGAGGAAACCATTTGAATAGGCGTGGGCCTGTCTGAAGTTGTCTGGGGAACTCGGATGTGGGCCTGCGGTGTTCCCTCCTGCTCTGACACAGCAGTGTGACATCTTGTTTCCCAAAAGAAAGCAAAAGGATGCCGGCCCGTGTGGCTCCGTGGCTGAGCAGAAGGTCATGGTCAGGGCACAGGCCGGGCTGCAGGCTTGATCCTCACCATGGGGCGTGCAGGAGCAGCCAATCAATGATTCCCTCTCAGCATTGATGTTTCTCTCCCTCTCCCTTCTTCTCTGAAATAAATAAAATATATATATATCTTTTTTTAAAAGGTAGAAAATAATGAAGGAAAAGTTCCTCATTTTTCGTCAAAACCGGTTTGGCTCAATGGATAGAGCGTCAGCTTGGGGACCGAAAGGTCCCGGGTTCGATTCCGGTCAAGGGCATGTACCTTGGTTGTGGGCATATCCCCAGTAGGGGGTGTGCAAGAGGCAGCTGATCGATGACTCTCTCTCATCGATGTTTCTAACTCTCTATCTCTCTCCCTTCCTCTCTGTACAAAATCAATAAAATATATTAAAAAAAGAAAAGAAAAAGAAAAGTTCCTCATTTTTTTCCAGAGCCTTGATTCCATTTTTTCCTCCATTTTTAAGGAAAAATAAGATTGATTTTACCCCTGGATCAGAAAAACATAACATCCACTTATGGATCTTTGAAATAGTCATTCATTTGTTCATTCATTCATTCATATAGCCACAATGTCCACTAGGCAGTTGAGAAATCGAATCTACTCTGAGCCTATTCTACTTGTAAATCCCCCAAAGCTGCCCTTAAAGGTGTCGCCCTCCTTCTTCCCCATGTCACTCCGCCTGTGCTGTGTAACTCCCTGGAAGGCCTGTGAAGACAGGCGTCACGCATGCGCTGAAGGTGTCTTCAGATTGTGTTGTGAGGGTTTTGCCCAAAGCAAGGCCACCTGGTTGTCAAAAGACCTGAAATGCTAATCTATAGCAATAAAAGTGCAATATGCTTTTATTAGCCCTACCATCCTTCTGGGTGAAGCCAGGGCTGGAAGGGAAGGCAGTACTAGCAGCCGGGGGGAGGAAGGCCTACTCTTGCACAAATTCCATGCATCAGGCCTCTAGGAATGCAATAAAAGCGCTGGCATTTGCCCAGATAAACAAGACAGCCGAAATGTACACCTCCGAATACCTTTTGCAGTTAGGCAAAATCCATAGCATCATTTACAACATGCAGCCAATGCCGTAATTTTCCCTAAGCCATTCCTTGCTGCCCACTCCCACCCCCCAGGTCTTACTGGCACCTGCCATTGCTCCTCACCACTCTGCCCAGCAGGATCCCCATCTTTCCTGGCACCCATGCCCTCAGTATCCCCCTACTATCCCCTTGTTCTCCCTACAACCCCCTTCCTGTCCCCCACATGCCTGCCATTCCCTGCCACTCGCCTCATTCATCTCTAGGACTGCACCGCAAAGGCGGCCATACCGAGTGACGGGCTCAGACAGCGACGCCAGCTCCTCATCCCTCAGGTTCCCGGGCCGGGGCGGGGCAGGCCTGGCAGGGCCTGCTAACCCGCTGTGACTGCATGGCTGGGCAAAGAGGGACTTCCTCACAGGTCTGATCCTTGGCCCTCTGACCTCCGGCGTGCTCCTCACAGACCTCGGAGCCATCAACCGAGGCTGCCCCTGCACAGTCAGAGCTCCCCATCCCCTCGGAGCCCTGGGGTTCCCAGAGGACCCGGAGGCCAAAGGGAACCAGCCCTGAGGGACCCCAGGGCAGAGCCTTTGGGTGGGGGTAAAAGTCAGGGTCAGGGGCATCTATCCAGTTGCCACGTGCCCATAGCCAAGGAGCTTTGTGGGCAGGCATGGCGATGCTGAGCTGCCCCTTGCAAAGCACTTTGGGGTCTCTGGGATAAAGATTTCAATATTAAACATTAAGATTTGGCGATGGTTAAATTCTCGCTGGGCACAAGGAAAGAGCTGTAACTACATTTCAGTGTAGCATTTGAAGGGATTTAGTGATTTTCCATTAAATTTTTTTTTAAATGTCAAGGGTACAGATCTTTATTCGAGGACTCGGCCTGTGGCAGGTTTCAGATTTAAAAAGACCCAGCCCAGCGCTGGACTTGTGAGAACAAGGCAGAGGGGTGAAAATCTACAATTCAAACATGATGAAGCTATTACGTCTTCAATTGGTTAAAAAAAAAATCATCTCTGTGGAAAATTCTGTAAGCTTTCCATGCATAACCAACTAGAATGAACCCTTGTAGAAGCTTGCTTTCTGAATAAAATGATCACGCTCACATCAAAGGCATTGCTGAGGGCCCGGTCTCATTACAGAGACCCAAATGAAGGCCCGGGGTTATGCTATGGGAGGAGACGGGCCGGTCTCGGCTCCCCTCCTTCCTAGCCTGCCTCTGTCTCTCCCCCCGGCCCTGCCTCATGGCCAGGAAAGCATGTAGAGGTGCAGGCTTCAATTTTATGGAGCCATGGGTTCGCTGTAAATATTTATTAGCTGTTTAGTAAATACAATTAAATTTCTGGCTGAGCTTTGCAGGACTGTTTCATTAGAATTAGCGAAGGCCCACTTGCAAGCCTCAGTGGGTTCCACAGATACAGCGGTGTAGACGTTAAAGTGTAAAGAGCCCTGCCGAATGGCTCAGTGGTTGAGCACTGACCTATGAACCTGGAGGTCATGGTTTGATTCCCGTGAGGGTACATGCCCGGATTGTGGGCTCAGGCCCTAGTGGGGCGGTGACCGATCAATGATTCTCATCATTGATGCTTCTCTCTCTCTCCCTCTCCTTTCCTCTCTGAAATCAATAAAAACATATTTTTAAAAAATAAAGTGCAACTCCTCCTTCCCACCGGCGAAAGGGCGAGCCTCCCGGAGACAAAGATGAATTCGGGTGCCCTATCTGTCAGATGACAAACCCCATCACTTACAGCCCCCATCTGGGGTGGACCCTCCCCCTCCCCCAGCAGCAGTGGGAACAGTCGGAGGACCCGGATGCAAGCACCCACAGTCTCTCGCCTTCAGGTCATTTGCATCAACAATACCCACCAGTGCTGGTTTGTCTCCTACACGGAGCCCAGTGAGCCCGTCTGTGGCAGTGACCACGTCGCCTACAACGGGGAATGCCACCTCTGCTTCACCGTCCTAAAATCTCTTGAATGGGTCTCGCAGAGCGCGGGCCCGCAGTCCCAGACCAGCACGTGCAACACAACGACTGCCCTCCCAGCAGACCCCCGAGACTGCGGCCCAGCATTCTGTTCAGTCAGGGTCCCGCCGTGGACCAGCTTCTCCAGCAAACGGTTCTCAGCAGAAAATAAATAAAAAATAAAAAATAAAAAAATAAAGCGCAAATGAAGAATTGGTGCTGATTACAGCAGGCGGGCAGCGGCTTCCTGTCTGTGAGGAGCCAACACTGGCACCTGCCCGCGTCCGTGCCTCCCATGCCCTGCACGTGGGCACCGTCACCCCTCCGCACACAGGCAGGGGCACGCAGGCTCCTTCCCCAGGAAGGAAGTGGGCGGCAGGAGCCTCCCGGGCTGCGCATCACGCCCCAGAAGACCTTCGGCCGAAGCCCCGCAGGCACCGGGCAGCACAGCGGGCCTGCCCTCCTGCCCCGCTCAGCTGGTCACCCGCCCAGGTGTGCTTTCCCGGTAAAGGGCCTGGCCGCCAGATTCTCTCCCGGGCATCTCCCCCCGAGGGAAAACCCTGTGCACGCAAACCCGTGTCCACGCGTGTTCACGGCGGCCTTAGCCATGCAGCCACAGGGCGGGAGCAGCCAGCTTTCCTCCGCCTGCGGAAGGGAGGCCCGGGTGAGGGCTCTCCCACGAGTGCCCCTTGGCAGCAAGCGGGCCAGGCCCGGCCCTGCCGCCCGTGGCGAAGCCCGGCGGGGCCCCGCAGGCCCCGGTGGGAGCCCAGCACGCCACCCAGGAGGCCCCGCGGTGGCCGGGCCGGAGGGCGGGCGGGCGACCACGAAGGGCGTGCGGTTCCTCCGGGCGCTGCACTGGGTCTGACCCCGGCTGTGGCGATGGCTGACCGCGGGGACCGCCCGCCCGCCCCCGGAGAGAGGGCGTGAGGACCGGGCTGCGCCGGACTCCGTCTGGACCGTCTGGAACGGCCTCCCGGGGGCGCGGGGAAGCTCCGGGCCCGGCCCCTCCGGGGGGCTCACCGGCCTCGGAGCCGCCTTTCGCCAAGGGCGCCTTCCCGGGGCTCGGGTTTGGGGTGCGGGACGCCCCCCCCACCCCCCCGGGCGGACAGAGGCCCCGCCGCGCCCTCGCTGGCCCCGCTGACACTCAGCGCACATGGTGGGTGGAAACGCCTTCTTCCAGCGCCTGGAAAGTTCTAGAAAGCCCTCCCCTCCCCCAGGCGGAGCACAGCGACATCTGAGGGTTTGGCCACAAGAAAGAAGTGGCTTTTAGAAAAAGAGTGACAAAAAGTAAAACACAGTAACAACCTAAATTAAATTAAATAAGAAGGGGCCCTCAGGACGGCCTGGGGCCGAGGATGGCCGCCCGTCCAGTTTCCGAGGGCCCAAGCCCTGCCCTGCCCGCCTCAGGGGGCAGCTCTGATTGGCTAAGCCATGGTTCCCTCGCCCATGATTGGCTCAGCCCTGCGCATGCGGCCCAGCCCAGCCAATGCGGTGGCGAGGCCGGCTCCGGGGGCTCCGGGAGGCTTCTCAGGGGCGACGGGCTGTGCCCGGGACGCCATGCCCGCGGCAGCGCCCTCGCAGCGCCGGCTCCCCTGACGCCGCGGCCGGGCGCCCTTCTGGGGGCCACTGCCCCCTCTCCGCGTCCGCGGGCCTGGTCCGGCCCCCGCCCCCCGGAAGGCCGGCCCCGGGAGGTGTCGCAGAGGGATGGCGGTCTCTGCTCCGCCAGGGCTGTTCTCCTGGCCTCGCACGAGGCCCCGGGCCGCCTGCGCCGGGCGCCGCCACCCTCCCCCGGGCCGGTGCGCCTGCCCGGGACCCGCCGCTGCCGGAAGGCGGCCCTGGCTCCGGGCACCCCGCCCGCCTGGGTGTCCCCTGTGGGCCTGACCCCAGGCCGCCCGCACTGCTGGGAGGCTCGCCCGGTCAGAGCCAGGGCGCAGCCTCGCGTGGTCCCCCGGGGAGAAGGCCTGAGCGGCCTGCAGGCCGGCCCCCGGCGGAGACTGCCGTCTGCAGACTGGCCTGTCCGGGCAGGAGGCTGGGGGGGCCCCCTCTGCCTCAGGTTCTCCATGGTCAGCGGACAGGCCCACAGGATTCCCACAGCCCTCCGGTCTCAGAGGGGCCATGCTCCAGGGTGATGGGGCAGGAGAGACAGGGCCACTACTCCCTCTTCTGGGGAATTCATTCGTTTGTTCGTTCATTCATTCATTCCGTCCCTAAGGCTCCACCTCTGGGGCAGGAGGACAGGAGCGGTCTTTAGGCAGCGAACCCGACATGGGCTGGGACAAAAAGACATCAGGGGCCATGCGCTCAGGACACCGAAGGGCAACAGGGACCCTCCGCAGTCACCGCCGGCTGTGATGGGGCCAGGAGCAGATCTGAGTCCTCTGGGCTCCAGGCGGAGCCTGGGGGAGGGAGTGCTCAGCTCCTGTGTAGGAGGGAGCCCCGGGCAGAGCGAGGACCCAGGCAGCCGGGGCGGAGTGGGCAGGGCCATGACCCACCGCTGGATGGCGTCGCGAGGGGCTGAGCAGGGTCCAGCGCTCCAGCTCGCAGAGGGCTTGGCTCTGCCACCCAGGGACTTAATGCCCAGCTGGACATGCAGGAGGGAGGAGGCGCAGTGCATGCTGGGGCTTCGCGGCCCTGGCTCAGGGATGGGGCGGGAGGTGCCAGAAGAGGGGTCTGGGGAGAAAGGACTGTGCAGTGGGGAGACCCGGGAACAATGTGGGGTGCAGTGGGGAGCTCAGGGATGGGGGCCATGGAGGTGAGGACAGGGAGCCCGGGGAGGAGCACCCACAGGCCCTCACCAGCTGTTCCTTCGACCCTGAGCTCCCCCTCAATTTCCAGGAGCCTGAGCACCTTGGAGGGAGGAGCGGAAATAAGGCCTCAGGGCATGTCCCCCCAGGACCGGCATCGCTTACTTTGGGGTAATCCAAAGGACTCAGCCTCTCCCCTGGGGGCCAAAAGCCCCCAATTTCCCAGAGGGGTCATCTCTAACCAAAGCCCCCAATTTCTGAGAGGGGTCATCTCTAACCAAAGCCTCCAATTTCTGAGAGGGGTCATCTCTAACCAGGTGGCCTCATTGGTTCTGGCGTTGGGTCCACCTCTGCCTCAGTTTCCCCATTATCAATAGTCACTATCAGAATTGCTTTCTCCCTAGCCCTTGAGCTTGAGACCCTAGATGGGAAAATGAGGCCTGGTTTTCGCTCACTCATGCCCCAAGTTCCTGGTCCCCAAACCCACCGCCTCCGCCAGCTTCCCAGGCCAGTCGCTGAGGGCTGTCATGAGCGCCCGTGTACTAAGATCTCATTCTCTGAAAATGTCTCATGAGGTTTTCTCTTAAATAATTAGAAGCCAATGCCGCCGAGAAGGGGTTTGGCTCTGGGGTGTCCTCGGTGACTTCTGGGGCCACCTGCTCTTTCCCATGTGTCCCCGGAGGCCCTGGCCGGCAGGTCCCGCGCTGTCAAAGTCGGTTTGCTCTCCGCTCAGGCCGCTGCTGTGCACAGGGACCCTGGCCACGTTCCAGACTTCCCCAAAATACCACGTCCTGAAGACACACAGGCAGGAAAATCAGGCGACATCAGAAGCAACTCCAACCGGCCAGTCCAAACAAGGCTGTCTGTGTCTGAGGACGCGGGCTCCTCTATACTTAGCTGTGCGATGCCGCACGCCAGGCCGGTGAGCTCACCACCGCCAAACCGGGACCTGGGGCAGGGCTCAGCCTCTGCACACCGGGCCCTCCAGTGGGTCCCTGCGTGGCCCTTGCTCCCTCGTGCCAAGAGCGGAGATGTCCTGTGGGGCGGGGCTCCCTGTGGACAGCAGGACGGAAGGCAGACGGAGCAAACTGACCCACTTGGTGTCCTTCCCCCGAGACCGGGCTGGTGGCTCCCTCCCGCCGGCCCGCACCCCCGCCAGGAGCGCGTCTCACTCTGCCCGGAGATGCTCAGCCTGGACGCTGCCCAGCTGCATGGGTTGCGGTCCTACTGGGTGCCGGGCAGGGCACCAGGTGGGCCTGGCGTGGGCTTTTGGCGACTCTCACTGACCCAAGCCGCCAACCCTCCCGCCATCGGCCCGGCGAGGGGCCGTCCTCGCTCCTGCGCTGTGGCCACTGCTGGCCCCGTGCAGACACCGGGTCTCGGCTCCCCGGGCCCGTCCTGGCTCCTGCAGCACATCTGCTGTGGCTGAGACGTGAAGCACTTTGATGACCTTTAACTCTGGGGGGGAGGGGGGGCGGTTTGTAAGAACAAACCTTGTCACCATCATCACCTCTGGGTGTCCCTGCCCTGCACCCCGACTTCTGCCCAGCCATGTGGGCAGTGCTGTGTCAGGCCCAGGCTCACAGTTCCCCTGAAGAGGGAGGGCCGCAGCCTGCACCCGCGGAAGGAGTGGGGTGTTACCACCCCGGGGCAGCTCTCACCGGCCGGAGCCGAGTCTCCAGTGAGCACCCCCTCCCGATGGGCTGTCCTGAGGGGCAGGCGGGGCGATTTCCAGCCCCCCCCAGACCGAACCCCCAGCCCTCACCGCTGGCCGCCGGCCTGGTCCCCGGACAAACGCCCGCCCAGCTCCGTGCTCACCTCTGCTTCCGACACGTGGAGGCCCATCACCTCTGTGCACCCAGCGCGCTCCCCGGGCCGGGGCACAGCAGACAGGCTGCGGGGTGTGCAGGAGGTCTGAGGGTGGCCGCAGAGCTGGCCGTGACGGCGAGCACTGCGGGAGGGAGACGGGGAGAGACGCGGAAGGCCGATGGCGTCTCCCCCGGGGCCCCGCGCAGCTCCCGGTGGCTGCTGGCCCCACCGCTGCTGGGTGGCTGCTTACTGCGGCCTGGGCCTTGCTCCTGCTGCTTCTGGCAAATTCAAGCGAAGTCCAGAATGTTCTGCCAGTGCCTCGCGGCCACAGGACAAGGGACAGGCCAAGGCCCTGCCCCGGCTGCTCTGAGCACACACAGAGGCAGCAGCCAGGGAGCCGGGCGGGGGGAGCAGTGCGGAGGGAGCGGAGCCGGCGGTGGCCCAGCACGCAGGCCCCTGAGGCGTGGGGCAGGCCGGGCCACCCCCCTGGGACCAGCCCTTCCAGACGTTGCTGCCCCCTCTCAGCAGATGGTGAAACGCTGGGGCGTGAACTCGTCAGAAACGTGCGACATCGGTGAGTGGAGAGTTGTCCCGCCCAGACAGCGCGGCTGAGCGTCGCCTGTCAGCCAGGAGGTCACAGTTTGGTTCCTGGTCAGGGCGCCATCCCGGTGGGGGGCGTGCAGGAGGCAGCGGCCAATGCGTCTCTCTCATCACTGCTGTTTCTCTCCCTCTCCCTCTGCCTCCCCCCCCCCCCAATCAACGCAAACATTCGGGGGAGGTCCTCCTGTCCGCGGACCTGGGCCCCGCGGGAGGGCCGCGGCGGCAGAGCGGGCACACACAGGCCTCTTTCTGTTGCACTGGTTCTGGGTCAGGGCTGTGGCCGGCAGCCCCAAGCGGGCCTCACGCAGACGGGCCGGGCTGAGGGGGAGCAGGGCGCAGGGGGAGCAGGGCGGGCGGTTCTGCCGCAGGAGAATCTGCAGGACCTCCTCCAGGCTCAGGCACACAGGCCAGTGCCCCAGGGAGGCAGGTCTCTGGGGCCCGAGGCCTTGGAGCTGAAGCTGCTAAAAACAGCTGAGGCCGTGCCCCTGACCCCCCCACCTGGCCGCCCGGCAGGTGTGAGACAGGAATAGGCCGCGACCCCAGCCCGGGCCCCCGCCCATGGGGATGGCGGACAGCGAGGGCGGGCCAGAGCCCCAGAGCCAGTGTAGGCAGTGAGGAAGGGCCAGGCCGGCCCCGAGGGGGCAGGGCAGGGGCAGGGGCAGGGGCAGTAGCCCAGTACAAACGGGGGCAGGCCGGGAGCGCGTCCGGTCCCTGCGTGGCTGTGTGGCCGCTCCAGGCCAGCCTCCTGGCCACGCTCTGGACACCGTGAGTCCGACCCGCAGGGCCATGGGCATGGTGCTGCTGGGCCCGGCGCCGGCTCCGGGGCCGCAGGGGCCTGTCCTGCGGCCGATCGCCCCAGGGCAGGGGCGGGAGCGGGGGAGGTGGCCGTGAGCCAGGCCACGTGGTGGGCGGTGTGGGGTGAGCCTGGAAGTCACACGTCCGCGGCTAAAACGGTCGCCACCAAAATACAGCAGCGGCGCCGGCGCCGGGGGGGCTGGGCTCGCTCTTGGGCGTCGATATCATGAGTTCAAAATACCCCGCCCCATGAGGAGCGGCCTGGCCCCACGGAGGCCACGGGGCGCCTCCTCTCCTTCCTGAGCCGTGGAGCGGCAGGCTCCTGGGCCTGAGCATCGCAGCCCCCGTACCCAGGACTGGGCGCTGCTGGGCAGCCTGGCCCTGGCTGAGCCAGGCAGTCACTGGGGGCGCAGACCCCCACGAGCCCCCCGCAGAGCTGACATGGGGTGAAGGTGAGCACAGCCAGCCTGTGTCGAGGCGGCGTTCTGCTCCCGCGTCCACACCCCTGGGCAGCACTGGGGCCTGTGGGCACACAGCCCGCCGGCCACAGGCGCCAGCCCCACGCTCACAGGACAGTGCGGGGCGCCGCTGGGTGCGGGTCAGAGACAGGCTGGCCAGTGGAGGAGGGAAGGAGGGGGCGGGGAGGCGCACCCCTCCCTCCCCCCCCCCCCGGGGCCTCCCTGCACCCAGCTCCCCTTGCTCTGGCCAGACCGGCATCATTGGGGGGATCGGTGTGATATTTCGAACTCATGAGCTCCCCTCTCTCTGGCACCCTGACAGCCAGCCGGGCTGGTGCCAGCGGGCACCCTTGGTCCAGGGACACTGTTGTCCCCACAGCCCACGCCTCTGCCCAGGCTGGACAGTGATGGCCTCGCAAACCACCCTCTGCACCTTGGCGGCCCTGCCCAAGGCCTTCTGAGGGACCCCATGCATCCCTGCGGGCCCAGAAATGGCCAAGAGCCCCTTCCTCAGGGACCCCGGCTCCAGTCACTGACACCAGAGCCCTCCCTGCCCAGCACAGGAAGCCCTAACGGCTGTGGCAGGTGGAGCCGGCCCCTGCCCTGCGGTGGGTGCCCAGCAGCCTCATGGGAGCCCTGCTCTCCCTCTGTCCTGCCCAGGTCTCCTGGCCTGCCCCCTTCATCCCCCTTGCCCCGCCCTCCCTCCCCCTCCACCACCCAGAACACAGGAGAGCATGGCAGAGCTGGCTCTACCACCTCAGAGCCTTCTTTTTTTTTTTTTTTTAAATAAACCCCAGGCAGCTTGGCCAGCATGGCTCTTGGCTGAGTGTCAACCTATGAACCAGGAGCTCACAGTTCATTCCCACTCAGGGCACAGGCCCAGGTTGGGAGCTCCATCCCCAGGGTGGGGTGTGCAGAGGCATCCGATCCATGATCTCTCTTATCGCTGACATTTCTCTCTCTCTCCCCCCCATCCTCTCTAAGTAAACCTTCTTCGTTGACATGAGTGGTTTCTGTCCTCTGTCTGGGCCTTGGAGACACATCTAGTCTCTGACCCACACACTTACCACTTGCATTGCCGTCCACCCAGCGTACATCTGATACCAGGTACAGCCACCCCTTCAACATCACCAACTGGCTTTCACATTCCCAGGATGAAATCTACGCAGGAAAAAGTCTCTCCATTTTTGTTTATACAAAATGTCTTTACTTGGTCTTCACTTTGAAGATTTTGCTGGATATAGAGTTCTTACTTGGCAGCTTTTAATTTCAGCATTTTGATGTTCCAAAGTTTTCTATTATTTCTGCTTTGAAGTCAGGTGATCGTGCCATTGTCCCTCTGTGTAACCCGTTTTCCTCTCACTTCCAAGATTTTCCCATTCCCATTGGCATTCAGGGGTCAGGTATGGTGATCCTAGGATTGGTTTCCATGTTTGTTTGTTTTTTAAATTTTTATTGTGTTTCTTACAGAGAGGAAGTTAGAAACATCATTGAGAGAGAAACTGATCAGCTGCCTCCTGCACAACCCCTACCGAGGATGTGCCCAAAACCAAGGTATATGGCCTTGACTGGAGTCGAACCTGGGACCCTTCAGTCTGCAGGCAAACTCTCTATCCACTGAGCCAAACCGATTAAAGTGCTGGTTTCCATGTTTTCATTTTTCTTCAGGCTCACTGAGACTCCTGGATCTAGAATTAACATGGCTCACAAATTGGGGTGGTTTCTGCCATTATATCTTCAGATGTGTGTCCAGTCCCTTTCTCCATCTCCTCTACTCCTGAGACAATTACATGTGTTGGCTGCTTCATATGGTCTCACATAGCTCTGAGCCCCCCTGTTCATTCTCCCTCTTTGTTCTCTCCATTTTTTGGATTAATTTCTGTTGCTTTATCTTGAAGTTCACCAATTCTTCTGCCACCTCTAATATGCTATTCAAACAACCTAAAAACACAGTGAGAGAAACCAAGATGGCGGCATAGGTAAACACCTGAACTTGCTGTCTCGCACAACCACTTCAAAACTACAACTAAAAGACAACACGGACATCATCCACAACCACAGGAAGGATGGCTCGGTGGAAATTCTACAACTAGAAGGGAGAGAAAAGCACACTGAGACTCAGAGGAGGTGCGGAGGTGAAGTGCGGAGGTAGGGAGGCGCGCGTGCGGAAAAGGCTGGCAACTGAGTACGCGGCTGGCTTTTTCGATCGGGAGGGAGACACAAGCTCCTAATCAGTCCGAACTCCAGTTCCAGGCGAGACTCTGGGGACCCAGACTCATACGGGAGAAACTGGCCTGTCTGGCATCGGGCCGGAACACGAGGGCAGCTTTCTCTCAGAGGTGCTTGTAGCGATTACCACAGGATACTGAGACCTGGGGGTCTCTTAGGGAAGGGCTGAAGGTTAGCCATTGTTGTTTGTTGATTCCCTGAGACCCCACCCTACCCAATTTACAATCCCACCTCTGCTGTGCACAGAGGCTTTTGCATATGAATGGCCTTGCCCTTTGCCATCTAAACTTACCTAACAAACTGCAGCTGGGTCAGAGAGCCCCAGAACATCCAAAAGAAGTCCCAAGGCCCACAGCAGCTTGCACTGATTCACAGCTGGCCTCATCTGGGCACCTCCAAACAACAAACAAAGATGAATCTGCAGATCTCTCCATAGCTCCTGCTGGGTGACCTAAGACAGAGGCTAAATTTGCACCTCCTTGGAGATCCAAGAGCCAGTGTACCCAGTGGTCAGAGTGGGACCATTCAGGTTACAACTCCTCAGATCCATAAAGGACACACTTAGGGGGCAGACTCAGTGAGCACCAAAGCCCACTGAAGCAAGTCGAAGATGACCAGACCTCCCGCAAAAATCAGGATTTTTTAAAAAATGCCACAGGATGCGGAACAAATTGTTAAAATTGGGACTGTTCCACCAAAAGTGGAATGTCTGGTCACCTTAAGCAAGTCTTGTCTCATAAGGGTGTCTCCAGCACAGAAGTTCTCCCATCATAGGCACAACTGATCCTCACAGCCAATTGTCCTGGAGGTCAATTCCCCCCAGTGATACCAACAGCAATCAAGGCTTAACTATAATAAAACTGTGCACACAGTCCACAAAGGGGTGCACCAAGAGTGTCCACCTCAGGTAATTGGGGAGGCTGAGCCACCTCAGAGCCTTCTTTTTTTTAAAAAAAAAAGACTAGCTGTGGGTCAAAGACTAGCTGTGTCTCCAAGGTCCAGACAGAGGACAGAAACCACTCATGTCAACGAAGAAGGTTTACTTAGAGAGGATGGGGGAGAGAGAGAGAGAGAAATGTCAGCGATAAGAGAGATCATGGATTGGATGCCTCTGCACACCCCACCCTGGGGATGGAGCTCCCAACCTGGGCCTGTGCCCTGAGTGGGAATGAACTGTGAGCTCCTGGTTCATAGGTTGACACTCAACCAAGAGCCATGCTGGCCCTATAGGACACCTACCACACGAAGCTACTTTATCAACCCAGGGAAGCAGCCAAAATGCAGAGGCAAAGAAACAGGTCACAAATTAAAGAAATGGAAAAAAGCACACAACTGGATATAAAATTCAATACCACAGTTATAAGGTTTTTCAAGAATTTTCTAGAAACTGTTGATAAATTTAGTGAGTCCCCTCAAGGGTATGAAAAAGGACCAACTAGAAATTACACATACACTGACGAAATAAAGAATAATTTAAGAGATCCAACAGCACTCTAGAGTAGGGGTGTCGAACTCAATCAGAGAAGGGGCCAAAATCTAAAATCCAGCCTAAATCATGGGCCGAATGGTTTACTGAACAGTCATAAACTGACAATGTCATAAACTGACAGCGGAGTGCAGTGATGACAGCGCAGTGCGGGCCACATTGCAAGGCCTGGCAGGCTGCATTTGGCCCACGGGCCTTGTGTTTGACACATGTGCTCTAGAGGATCCCAAGAATCAAGTCAAAGATTTGAAATACAAAGAAGCAAAAAACACCCAACTGGAAAAGCAAAAAGCAAAAAGAATTTTAAAATATGAAGATAGTGTAAGGAGCCTCTGGACAACTTCAAGCAAACCAACATTAGAATTATGGGGGTGCCAGAAGAAGAGAGCAAGATATTGAAAACCTATTTGAAGAAATAATGACAGATAACTCCCCCTACCTGGTGAAAGAAATAGACTTACATGTCCAGGAAGTGCACAGAACCCCAAACAAAAGGAATCCAAAGAGGACCACACCAAGACACATCATAATTAAAATGCCAAGAGCAAAAAACAAAGAGAGAATATTAAAGCAGCAAGAGAAAAACTGTTAGTTACCTACAAGGGAGGGCCCATACAATTGTCAGCTGATTTCTCAACAGAAACTATGCAGGCCAGAAGGGAGTGGCAAGAAATATTCAAAGTGATGAATAGCAAGAACCTTCAACCAAGATTATTCTACTCAGCAAAGCTATCATTCAGAATTGAAGGTCAGATAAAGAGCTTCACAGATAAGAAAAAGCTAAAGGAGTTCATCATCCCCAAACCAGTATATATGAAATGCTGAAAGGTATTCTTTAAGAAGAGGAAGAAGAAAAAGGTAAAGTTAAAAATTATGAACAACAAATACCTTATCATCAACAAGTGAATCTAAAAATCAAGTGAATAAAAAATCTGAATAGGAAAAAAAAACCTAAAAAAACACACACTTTTCATTTTAGTTTGCAGTCTTCAGCTCTAGAAATTCCATTTAACAACTTTTTAAAAAAATCTCTTGAGCTTCCTTATCTGTTCACTCATTAAAATAATTATCCATTGATTATTGATACATATTTATAATATGATTTGAAATGATTACTAAGTTCAGCACCATGGTCCAATTGGTGACAATTTCTATGTTTTTCCTCATCCTATATTTTTCTGATTCTTTGAATATTTTGGTTGAAAATCAGACATTGTAGTGATTCTGGATTCTCCTGTGTTCTCATTGATTACTTTGTTATTGTTTTGGAGCGCAGGTTAGTGGCCTGTATTCAAACTACAAATTCCGTCTTACCCGACCGCTGCAGCAGCTGAATTTGTCAGTCCCTTTAGCTTCCAGCAGCAGCTTTTGTTACCAGCTTCCCGGGGCGGGGTGTACACCCCTCTGCCTGTATAGTTGGGCAGTCAGTCAAGGATTTCGGTAAAGTTTTTTTGTTTTTTTACATTTTTACAGACTTCAGAGAGGAAAGGAGAGGGAGACAGAAACATCGATGACGGCCCTAACCATTGGCTCAGTGGGTAGAGCGTCGGCCTGCGGACTGGATCCTGGGGTCGACTCCTCATACCCAGGCAGGTACCTCGGTTGCAGGGTCCTCCCCGGCCCTGGCCCTGGTTGGGCACGTGCAAGAGGCAACCAATCAATGTGTTTCTCTCCCATTGATATTTCTGTCTTTTCCTCGCTCTCAAAATCAATGGAAAAATATCCTCTGGTGAGGATTAAAAAATAAAACATCAATAATGAGAATCATTGTCGGCTACCTCCTGCATGCCCCACACTGGGGATGGAGCCTGCAACCTAGTGATGTGCCCTGACCGGGAATTGAACTGTGACCTCGTGGTTCATAGGTCAAAGCTCAACCCCTGAGCCAGGCCAGCGGGGCGGATTTCAGTTAAGTTAGCAGTTAGGTGATCCCTCTGTGGGCCCTTGCTTTGCAGATTCCCTTTCAGTTCACATCTCCTCTGCCAGCGCCAGGGTACAGTGGACCGTAAACACAGGAGTAAGGGGCACCCACCCCTCATGCAGTTGAATCTCCACATGTAACTTTTTTGGGTCTTTTTCTTTTTAAAAAAAAGTTTTTAATGATTTTTAGGAGGGGGAGAAGAGAGATAGAAACATCAATGAGAAACATTGATCAGCGGCCTCCTGCACACCCCCTACTGGTTTAAGCCCACAAGCCCGGCATGTGCCCTGACCAGGAATCGAACCCTGACCTCCTGGTTCATGGGTCAATGCTCAACACTCAACCACTGAGCCACACTGTCTGGGCAGGCTGACTCTTTTTAGTACATGCACTCACTGGACGGAGACAGGTAGCCACGTGGGCGTGGTCACACCCTGTGTCCCCACGGCCGGGACAGGCTGGTGGGGAGGTCCGCTCACATGTGCTGCCCTGGCCGAGGGCCTACCCGGGCGCAGCCTGTGGGACAGAGGGTTTGGCCTACTTTGGTTCTGAAGTGACCCAGGGCGCAGGAGCAGGGACGAGGACCTGGGCTCAGTGGACAGACCCTGCCTGTTTGAATTGGCCTCGGCCGTGGCCAGGCGAGCCCTGCAGAGCTGCGTGGGGACAAGCTGTCCCTGCAGAGGACTGGCCCTGCCCTGGGGGTCCCCTCAGTGTGATCCCAACCGGGAGGTCCCCGTGTGCGGGAAGGAGGTGGTTCAGGGAGACAGAGGCCTCCCCGGCCCCACAGGGCGTGTCCACACCCAGAACCTCAGGGCCAGGGGTACCGCTCTGATGGAGAGGGGGTGCAGAAAATCGCTGTTCCATATTTTAATACATCGATGGCTTGAAAATTTTTATTTAACTTCAGCAAATATTGGGAATAGAAAAATGAACTCTGCAGAATCTCACAAATAAAATTCTCCGATCTCCACTAACAAATGGTATCCTCCAATGGCTAAGCAATGGCCATGCTATGAACAGTCACATGATGAGTGCCGACATGGGAATGGCAGACAGTAAAATATTACTCACACAGCATTTTACAACTTTTCTTTGAAATCCTCAGGTGGACTTCATCACTTGAAAAGACACACAGCATCTCCATTACCTGTCAACATTAACCTTACACATCTTTTAAAATCCACCAAGCACCCCGCCGAGCTGACCCTGCGCGGCCTGTCCGCCCTGGGGGGTGCCTGTGAACTCGGGGTGCTGCCCGGGGTTGTGCTTTATCCGGTGGGGAAGGCGGGGCTGGCACAGGGGTGCCCGCTGCTGGGCGTCCAGGCCTGGCTCAGAGGAGCCGTCTTCCTGGGGTCGGCCGGAGGCAAAGCTGCACATGATTAAAATCTGGAGTTTGGGCTTTAGGGGTGACTGGGGGTGACACATCCAGCAAGCAGACAGTGGGGTGGGGAGGAGGAGGGGACACCTTCCCAACCTCCAGAGCCCCCGGGCCTCAGTCTGCCTGGGCCGGCGTGGGGAGCCAGTGCGATGGGCTCAGCTTGAGGCCCAGCCGGCTGCCACCACGCGCCCCCCAGGACTGAGCGCACCCCCAGCGTCCGGAGAGGGCGCGGTCCGGGGGGGCCACATCGCGCCCAGCCACGTGCCTGGGGCCGTGAGCGTGTCCTGGGGGAACGTGGGACCGCGTCTGCCTGTGGACAGACATGCTCTGAGAAGACACAGCGGAGGGAAAGCCTCGTGGTCCAGAGGCGTGGGAATTAGCCCGAGAGCAGTGCGAGGCGTCTGTAATTATATTTATTCCTGGGATGAAAAACGGACATTCACATTGAGGTTTCCTGTTTTGAAATTTTGGGGTAAGATAAGCTAGACGGCCGAATGACCAGAAGCCTTCAAGACTCAGGAGGCGGGCGGTGGAGCCGCTGCTGCAGCCCGCTGCTCCCCTCGCTCCCGGTGAGCCTGGAGCAAACCTCCCTGCCCTTTAGGCCGAAGGGCCACGCCGTTAGGAAATGGCTGTGGCCGCCGCCGCCTGCAACGCAGAGGAAAACGGCCCGGCGCACGGTTCCGCGGCTCGGGAGCGAACTCTCGATGGTGTGATGGCAATGACTTAAGAACGGGCCATTTCTGGCCGAAACCAGTTTGGCTCAGTGGATAGAGCGTCTGCCTGCAGATTGAAAGGTCCCGGGTTCGATTCCGGTCAAGGGCATGTACCTTGGTTGGAGGCACATCCCCAGTAGCGAGTGTGCAGGAGGCAGCTGGTCGATGATTCTCTCTCATCGATATTTCTAATTCTCTATCCCTCTCTCTTCCTCTCTGTAAAAAATCAATAAAATATATTTTTTTTTAAAAAGGGGAGGCCATTTTTAGTGGTTGCATACAGCTTTAGAGCTGTTTTATAACTTTGGGGCTTAGGTCTGAATATAAATAAAATAATGCATTAAAAACAGAACAAAAGCTTGAATCCTGGGTCTTAGGGTTCAGCAAGGGGCTGGGGAGGAAGGCGGCACCAAGGCCAGCCCTGGCTCCCTCCCGCCCAGGCGGGTCTGGCCAGTGTGACGCACTGGTGGCTTGTTTTTGGTGCACGGTCATACCAACAGTACAGGTGATATTCGGAAAGACAGAAACAGGGGTAGTTGGGATTTAAAGTGACACGAGCACACTTCCAGGCATGCGACATTTGATGAAAGTTTACACACACGGGAAACTGCGTGCTTTGTCCTGCAGTCAGGTTGTAAACCAGCTGTATTTCATACGGCTTTCCTGATTGGAGGTTTGTGAGCATCAAAGGGTATACAGTTAAAAACGGTCAAAGCGTTTCCCGGGACGGCGTCTGGGTCGCACGCACAGCGAGCCCACCCCGTGGTGCGCCGGCCTCGGCTCCGGGCCACTCGGTCTCCCTGGGGAAGAGCCGCATCACGGAACTGATCGCCGTTCAAACCGACAGTGCAGCATTCAAGTAACAAGGTGTTTCCATGGAGAAGCGAGAAAAACTGCCTACCACTTTACACAGCTACATGAAATTAAATAAAACAAACTTTAATGCATATGCAATACAATTTATATCTTTTGGGAATTCTAAACTAAAACTATCATTTGTTTCAATGGTACTATATTTTGCACAATAACTTATACTTAGGAGAAATCTTGCACAAAAATAGATATAATTATGACATTCACATTGATACTCTTTAAGAAGACAAAGCTGAGGGAACATGGTCCCTGACCTCCCACCCACACGCCTGTGATGCACCGAAGTCTTGATATGTTTAAAAGGGCCTCCACGTCGGTGAGACCAGTCACTCGCTTTCAGCAGAGTGGTTCTTGCATTTACATCATTGCAGAGACAGTGCGGACAGCTGAGGACAGTGCTCTCAGATGTGGAACCGGCGGGAGCAGCCCGCAGCCAGGCCAAGACGCCGCCTCTTCCTCCTGGCGGTGGAAACCACAGGCCCTTTTCCTGGGAGAGCCACGGCAGCTGCGTGCCGGCGGGAAGACCAGCGGTGGCGCCGAAGCAGGTGAAGGCCGAACAGCACGGTGCCAGGCAGGCCGGCGCCTGGCCCTGCCTCGCCGCAGGGGGGCACCAAGCTCCCCGCGGCCAGGGCACCGGTTCCCAAGGAACACAGGCTGGGCCGAGGGGGGACAACCCGCAGGCAGTGAGAGCCCCGCAGGAGGCCTGCTGACTCGGGGAGGGGGGAGGCCGGAGGAGGGGGTGCGAGAAGGAGCCTCCGCCCTGCCAGGCCGTGTCCTCGGGGCGATGTGCAGACGTGGAGCTCCGTGGCCCTCACTGCACTTGCACAGCCGGCTTGCGATGCAGAGGAGGCCCAGCCCGGGTGGTTCCCTGTGTTCTCTCGCTCCCTGCCCGGGCAGGACCGGGCCGGACTGTCCTCTGCCTCCCGCTGTCCTCACCTGCTGGGACTCCCGTGCAGGGACAGAGGACGCGAGCTCAGCAAGTCCCCTCTTACTGCCCCTTCAGAGTGACCTTTGTCCAGGTTCCTTTAAACCAGAAGTCCAATTCCAAACGCTATGATTCTAGCTGACCCTCTTCCGAAATCAGCTGACTTAAAAAAGGCAAGGTGCTTGTCAGCAAAACATCCCATTTTAATTGCATATTTTAAATTCTTAAGAATTGCTTATGCGCCTTAAAGCCTCGCACTTTTCTTTTTGGTATTGAAAGCAGGAAAGTGTTTAATGATGGGGAACGGCAGCAGAAGCTCCTGCGGCGTCCGGTGCCGGCAGAGCTGCGGGAGGGCGACAGGCTCACAGCCGCAGCCGCTCCGGCCGCGGAGAGCAGAGCGAGCGGACGTCCCGGACGTTTCTCACAAGTTCCACTTGCCCCGTCCAGCCAGGCAGTGCGCGCCCCGCGGGCTGCTTGCTCTCATGGCGGCTCAGCAGCAGCAGCAGCACCAGCACCAGCACCTGCTCACGCCTGGCTCTGCTCGGCTGTGGGAGGCGGGGTGTGCAGCCCATCGGGCCTGAGGACCAGGCGTGTGGAGCCGGGGAGAAGCCAGGCTGCCCAGGAGGGGAACGACGTGCATCCAGAGCCCTCCCAGCTGCTCCGGGCCGGGCGGCCTGCCCGGCGTCTACGTCTGCTCCGTCGGGCGCGGGATGTCATCTTTGGCAAGCAATGATGTGAAAGAGCTACGACGCTGAAGCAGAATCGGGACTGGGAGGCGGCGGCCCCAGGAGAAGGCACCAAGTCCAAGTGTACAAGCACCAGGCAGTGTACGGACCCAATCTCTTGGAGTTGGTTTGGGGGAAGCGGGGACGAGGCGGCACCCATCGGGCTGCCACGCTGAGAGCTGAAGGCAGAGGGTGGAGTCCGTGTTCCTTTAAGTCACGTGTCCAGAGTGCTGCTGCGAGCCGCGGGGAGCCCGCCGGGCCCAGGGGAGCGGCTGGCGGACTAGCCCATCAGCATCGGCCGCTCCCGGGAAGCAGGCCTGAACAGGGAGGTTTGGCACGGTGAAGGTTACTGCAGTCTGCACACACGGTGATACCCAGAAACATGATCGCTTAGGTGGGGGCCTCGCACCGGACCAGAGAACCCTCTAGAAGGCCAACAGGTCCAGTTGCTGAGAAGGACATGATGCAAAAGGAGCGATCCGGGCCATGCAGGAAGAGGCGGGCCTTCCAGGCGGCCACCTGCTCGGAAGCTGCGGACGGTGGGCGAGCCCCTGGGGCCGGAGCTCTGCCTGGGGAGCAGCCCCAGGGCCGGGGCCGTGCAGCCGCGAGATCCCAGGCGGAGACCGCGCGAGATGCGCGGAGCTCTCCAGCTAGTGCGCCGGCATGGAGGAACGAGCAAAGAATTAAGGCAGATGTAGCACAGGACCGAAGTGTTGCTGTTTTTGGTAATAGCTGCTGGTCCACAGGTGGGAGCAGATGGCGAGGTGATGCGTGTCATACCTGATGCCCGGTAACGCGGACGCCATACCAGTGTGGGAAGCGGCCTGGGTGTCTCAGGAGGCAGAGGTGTATCTGACGTCGAGAACAGAAGCGGCCTGAGGAAAGGAGAACAAAGAATCAGCCCGGCTGGCGTTGGCTCAGTGTTGACCTTTGAGCCATGAGGTCAGGGTTCAATTCCTAGCAGGGCACATGCCTGGGTTGCAGGCTCCACCCCCCATGGAGGGCATGTGGGAGGCAGCCAATCAATGTTTCTATCCCTCTCTCCCTCTTCCCTTGCTCTGAAATCAATAAAAAAAATTATAGAAGAGTAGGAAACAATGCAAACGGCTTGTTCTGGCGTCCTGCAAGGCGACGGGGGCCTGCTGCTGGCCCACACAGGGGCACAGAGGGCTGAGGCGGCCAGGAGGCGGCCGCACAGTGTGGCCCTGCAGCCAGGTGCCCGCTCAGAGCCCGGCTCTGCCCCATCCAGCTGTCTCCTCGCAGAATCCAGTCAGGGCGCCCAGCACCCAGGACAAGCAGAACGCGGCCAGGGAAAGCGCGCGCTCGGTGAGGGCAGCACGGCTGGAGGCCCGGGGCTCCTGTGGGGACACAGGACACCTAAGACCCCAAGATGGCAGGACCCTCTTTCACAGCTGCCACAGCATCCCCCTGCTTCAAGCTGGACTCCCCCCCAAGCCTCCAGCCTAAAGGTCCCTTGTAGGCCCTGCTCCCCTCGTGGCCTCTTGCTGCCAGGAAACAACAGCTCCGCATCCAGAAGCTGGAATGCACCCTTCAGGGGCGCTCAGGTTCCCAAAGGGCTAGGCGTCCATCGCGAGTCGACTCCGAGCGACATGGAGCCCTCCACTCACTCACGGAGCTCCTCCTCTCCCTCCTCCCTTCCAGCGCTCGCTCTGCCCCTGACACCCCAGCCCCGGGCCCCCCGCTGGCTCCTCCACGAGCCCTGATCTCAGCAGCCCAAGCCCCGGCTTCCCAACCTTCTGTGTGAAGGGCCAGCGCTCGGGAGAGAGCATCTCTGCTGCCAACTGGAACGTCCCGTCCCGAGGCCTCACCGCTCAGGCCTCCCGGACGGGGCGGGGCCTCAGGAGGGCGCTGCCGCTGAAGGGCAACCGCCCGGGACGAAGTCACGGCCAAAGACGAAGAGCCTTCGTGCTGCTCAGATGCCGCGTGAGCCAGGGCTGCAGCAGGCCCCCGCGCTGGCCGGACCCTGGCACCGGGGCCTCCCGGCGGGGCTGGGCCTCCCTCACCAGCGGCCGGGTCAGCACACGCTGCCGGCAGGCCGGACACTCCGAGGGCGGAGGACAGCCGGCGGCGGGAAGCGTGCCTGGGCTGTGGAAGGCTTGAGGAGGGACTTTCCTGGTAAAGCCACGCTGACCGGGAAGCGGCCACGTGAACCGCGCCAGTGAGTGAGGCGGTGACGGGCCCTGTGACGGGGAACAGAACCACCTGTCCCACAGCAGGAGGCACGGGGTCCCTGCAGCCTCGGGGAGCCCTTGCCTGACCACCCCCTGGCCGTCCCGCCGACCGCTCCAAACTGCCCGGGGGGGTGGTGAGCCCGCCCGCGGCCGGGGCCGGGGCCGCAGGGGCGACAGCACGGCGAGGGCCGCTCCGCGGGCACCGGGCACTGCAGCTCCCCGCTCCCCGGCAGAGCGCTCCGGCCTGAGCGGCGGTGGGAATGAGCGAGTCTGGGTGGGAAGCCAGGGTGACATGAGGGACGTACCCAGGAATTCACATATCAGGAACGCCGGGGACAAACCTGAGTGAACTCCTCACACAGATCGCGGCCAAAGCCAAGTGCCTGACTGGCGGCCAGCCTGGAACCTGCCCGCGAGGTGCGGCCGTCAGCGCCGCGGGTGTGTGTGTGTGTGTGTGTGTGTGTGTGGCCCCGGGGAGGGGTGTGCTGCTGCGGGCTCACCTCCTCCTCCTCCTCGGGGACCCTGAGCGCGCTGTCCGGGGACTTGACGGGCTTCTGGCCGCCGGGCCCGTTGGCCTCTTCTTTCCCGTGCTCCGCCTCCCACTCCTGTAGCACCTCGTCGATGTTGAAGCGGCGTCGGTAATTCACAAAAAAGTTTTTCACTTGTACCACCGACTTGTTCCCAATCACGTCTGAGATGGCCTGGAAGTCCCGGCCGTACTTCCTGATGGCTGAAGAGAGTGTGGTTTCAACAGGCAGAAACCGCCGAGGCCCCGCTGAGGCCTTCCTGAGCCGATACGGCCCTACAGGCTGCCCTGGGGCCACACCCGCGGCGGCTCACAGAGGTCAGGGCGGCCCTGCCTCAGACGCCCCGCGAACACGCCACCAGCAGTGACTATGGACACTCCCCTGACCTTAACCCCTGACACTCAGCCTGTAAAATGAGCTCCTCACACTTAGAGCTGAGCCCTGCACAGCAGCTCTAACCTGGGAGGCCAGAGGGTGTGTGTGTGGCTGACAATGACCGGAGCTGCTGCCACGTGAGCAGTGCACGGGGTGGGGGATTTCACCATCTCCCCGAAAGCTCTCAGGGACAGGGACCATACCTTGCACGGCGAGCAGCTGCTCCTCTGTGGTCCAGCGCGCGTTGAACTTCTGAACAACCTGGACACCCAAACGAGTCCCGTTAGCAGCCACCCTCCTGAGGAGCCACCACCCTCAGGCCAGGCCTCACGCACTCCCGAGGGCGGGGGCCGGGGAGCGGCTGGGGGGCGGGGCTGGCCCCCACAGGGACGGCAGGCCTACCTCGGGGAGTCGGTACGGCTCGATGCCCCCGTCCAGCTTCTCTTTGAGAGCGCTGTTGGTCTGTTTAATGCTCTGAATCTAAGAGAGAAAGGCTGTTACTTTAAATAAAGAAGCTGTGAGGTGGGGCACGGCGGGCTGGGCCGCAGGCAGGGGCCGGGGGCTTGGGCTCTGCCGCAGGCTGAAGTGGCGGGAGAGGGATGGCAGCAGGGGGGGCCCGAGGCAGAGCCAGCGCCCGGAGAGCCGGCCGGTGCGGGGCTCCCACCGGGGCTTGTGGGGAAGAGAACGGTGTGAGAGGCGGTGCTGCTAACAACTCTGATGTTTCTCCCCCCTCCGCTGAGATCAATAAAAACACCTTTTTAAAGCATTTCCTTCATTGTCCAAGCTGCCGTGAGTCAGGTTTCCTGTCATTCCCAGGCGAACGGTTCCCTGACACACAACCCAACACGGAGTCCAGCGAGCTCTGGGCGGAGCCAGAGGCCATGGGGGACCCTGCTCCCTCCGCAAGGTGGACTCCGAGCCCCTCTTCCACCCCGAGAGCCGCTCTTCCACCCCGAGAGCCGCTCTTCCACCCCGAGAGCCCTGTGAGCCCAGGGCTGCCTTCCAGTCAAAAAGCCCCGCTCCTGGCCCTGCTCTCCTCCTGCTCCCCCACCGCAGCCAGCAGCCAGCAGCGCTGGAGGAAGAGGGGGTGCAGCTGCAGGGGAGCAGGGAGTCTCCCTAGAGCAGTGTTTCCCAGAGTGTGGTGTGCGTACCCCCAGGGTTACGGGAGGAGTTTGGTGGGGGTAGGCGTTGCACCGGAGTTTGGTGGGGATAAGCACTGCACCGTGCTTAGCTGCGCCTAATTCTACATTCTCATGAGTACGAGGGGTACTCAGCATTACGAAAATTATAGAAAAGGTGCACATATGTCAAAAGTGTGGGAAACACTGGCCTAGAGGAAGGGCAGATGCGCCCCGGAGAGCGTAGCCCGACTGGGGCGAGTGCTTCCCATGCCAGCAGAGCCCCAATGTTCTGCGGCCCTCGGCACCCTGGAGGCGGGCGGCCCTCCTCGCACCCTGGAGGCGGGGCGGTCCTCCTCAGCACCCTAGAGGCGGCTCTCCTCGCACCCTGGAAGATGGGGCAGCCCTCCTCGCACCCTGGAAGATGGGGCGGCCCTCCTCGCACCCTGGAAGATGGGGTGGCCCTCCTCAGCACCCTGGAAGATGGGGCGGCCCTCCTCACACCCTGGAAGATGGGGTGGCCCTCCTCAGCACCCTGGAGGCGGGCTGCCCTCCTCGCACCCTGGAGGCGGGCAGCCCTCCTCAGCACCCTGGAGGCGGGCAGTGAGGACTGGCCTCCTCTTTGGAAAGAGGCCGGAGGCTGAGCGGTGCCCCTGAGATGAGCGGGCAACTCCGCTCCCTCCTGCACCACCAGGCGCAGCCTCGGACCCACGTTCTCATCCCCAAAGCGAGAGCTGGCCTCCTATTCGACCTTCCAACAAGTCTAAGCAGCAAACACTGACGTGAACCCTCAGGACGGGGGCGGGAAGGGGGGCAGAGAGGGGAGCTCAGAAAGGGCCACTGGAGGCTCCGCGGTGCAGTCAGCTGCGATGCTCCAGGCAAACTCAGATGCAAACCACACGCTGCTTCCCACACTCGCATAAACACAGAGAAAAGAGCCACTTTTTTTCTTTATATTGATTGGAGAGAGGAAGAAAGAGTGAGGGGCAGGCGGAAAAGGTTAATTTAAGAAACTATGTCCTTTACAAGAACATCAAGAAGGTGCCAGAAACCGAGGAACAACTCCAGCAAGGACGGGCAGCCCCACACACTGGAAACAAAACGCAGAGCACTGAAGGCTGTGGTGTGGGTGTCTCATGGTCTGATGGTGTTAATTCTCTACCCGATCGCAACCAAGACCCTAGTAGGAACATTCTCTGGAAGTTGAGAAGATGACTACGTTTAAATGGAGATACAAAGGGCCAGGAACGGCCAAGACAATTCGGAGGACCTATCTTTCCAGACCCCCGACTTCCACGCTCTCCCAGACAGCGCCTGCCGTGAAGGAGGACAGACAGACGAGCGGACAGGAAACCCGCACCGACCGCCGGGAGCGGCACGGAAATCCGAGGCCCTGCCCTGCAGCCGGGAGGGGCAGGCTTCTCCCCACACAGCCGTTTCCCCAGAGGCCGCGCAGCACGCGGGCGCGCAGAGCACACACATACACACGCGCGCACACACACACACACGGGCGGGCGGGCAGGCAGAGCACACACACACACACAGTATACACACGGGCAGGCAGAGCACATACACACACACACAGTACACACACAGGCGTGCAGAGCACACACACACACACAGGTGCGCAGAGCACACACACGGGCGGGCAGAGCACACACACACCCAAACAGGCTGAAGGCCACACGGCAAGAGGCGTGGACAGATACACACAGACAAATGCCACCAGACCACCTTACACCACAGCCTGGATCACAGACTTAAAGGTAGACATGAAACCATAACCCTTCTAGAAGAAAACAGCCATTTCCAGTAGCAATATTGTTTCTGATGCATCTCCTTGGGCAAGGGCAACAAAAGAAAAATAAACACAAGGAACCACATTAAACTAAAGCATTTTCCATAGCAAAGGAAGCCATCAACAAAATATAAAGACAGCCCACTCAATGGGAGACCATCTGCCGGTGATATATCTGATGGGTTAATATCCAAACTTTATAAAGAACTTTGGAAAATGCAACCGTCCTATGACCCAGTAATTCCTCTCCTGGGAATTTATCCAAAGAAACCCAAACACTAGTTCAGAAGAATATCTGTGTTCACTGCAGCGTCATTTTCAACAGCAAGATCTGGAGTAACCCAAGTGTCCATCAGTAGACAAGTGGCTAAAAAAGCTGTGGTACCAATAAAATAAGATAAGACAAAATATTCCGTAAGACTTAAAACAGGGGGAGGGGAGAAAAAGCTGTTGTACATTTACACGATGGAATACTGCTCTGCTGTAAAAAGAAATGTTTTTTAAAAAGAAAATGTTTTCCCTTTGTGACAGCATGGCTGGCTCCGGAGAGCACTATGCGGAGCGAAGTAAGCCAGTCAGAGGAGACAGGACCGTGTGATTTCACTCAGATGTGGAATCTAATGCGTACACGCACTGACAAGTCAGACAGACAGATTCAGGGAGAAGGCTGACAGCTGGGGGTGAATGGTTGAGGAGAGAACTCATGGACACAGACAGCAGTGATGATGGGGGTGGAAGGGATGAGCGGAGGAGACCACATGCCGGGACACCCCCTCACCTCAGGGAGGTTGGCAACAGCACTCAGAGCACCACCACGGAGACAAGATGGGAAACTGGGCGACGCAACGTGAGGAACTCCTGTGACTCAAAGGCACCACGAGGAGAGTGAGAGCCAAGCCCAAAGCAGAAAAACGGGCAACCCACGCCCCTCCTCCCGGGCCAGTTCTGTGGTCACACGGGTGGGGGCACTGCCAGCATCTGGGGGGTGGAGGCCAGAGATGCAGCTGGCACTCGAGGCACAAGATAGCGAATGCCCCCCAGAGAAGAAGTGCCCAGCCCACCCACACTCACCACTCTGAGGCTGGACACACGCACGCTCCCCCCCAGCAATGCCAACTGGACACAGTGCGAGGGCCACATAAAAGATGTTCACCGTGTTCTCTGCAATGCCCAGACGTCTACTTTGTACAACTGTTCCCGGCAGTGAGAAAGAACGAGAACCTCGGCTCTACACTACACGATGCTCTCATGTTACATGAGAACCAGACGTGCAAGAAACCACATCCTGTCCTCTATCCATCTATCTATATAAAAGCCTAACATGCAGGTGGGAACGGGAGTGCGACGGCTCACTGTGAGTGCGCTGCCCCCCAGAGGCGGTGCGGAAAGGAGGCCCGGGCCAGTAGCCGGAAGGTCCTGATAGGCCCTGATAGCCAGACAGGCCCAGGGACCCTACTTGTGTGTGACCTTTGTGCACCGAGCCTCTTGTTTTTCTCTAAAATCCAAAACATGCGTTGCCATCACTGGTGGTTTTAAAGTTAGAATAGAGGCCACGCCCTGGAGAAGGCGGGGTGAGCAAGAGGCACGAGTGGAGCGGGTGACGCTGTGCTCAGGGTGACAGTGGCCGGAGGCGACGAGAGTGGGGCTTCAGAGCCAACGGCCATCCCTTGGCTCAGAGAGAAGTTAGCTGGGCGTGCTTGCCGTATGGAAATCACCAAGCACACACACAAGCATTTATACACACACTCTTAACATCGACTTCAAGGTGAAGTTAAGAGAAAGCTAAGCCAGTACGAAGATCTTCTGCCCAATTCTTGAGGGAACGAGCCCTGGGAGATGTGGAGGAGACCATGTGCGTGAGTGAACGGCGAACCCAAGGCCTGGTCAGCCCCCGGCCGGGCGGTACCTGGCGCTTGATGGAGACCAGCTCCATGTCCAGCTGGCGCAGCACCGTGGTGGCGGCGGTGGCGTTCGCAGACACGGCCTCCACGTCTTCTTGGGAGAGAAACATCCCTTTCGGGGGTTTCCTTTTGGCGCGGTTCTTAGCTTGCGTGCTGTGCTTCTCTTTCTTGATCTGCGGGACGGACTCGGTGGGGGGCGCCTGCACAATACACAGATGTGGACTAAGTGACATAAAAATTAAAATGCCAAGTGAACAGCTGGGCTCGGCCTGAACACCTGGCAGAGGACCCCACTTCCTGCCACAGCTGCACCCCCACTCTCACTCGGAGGCTGACGGCAGCCCCTCGGCTCCCTGCACCCAGAGGGTAGGGGCTGCTTGTCTTCACCGGCCCCACGTGCACAGGGACCCTGGCCACGGACAGAAGGGAGGAAAAGAGGGAGGGAAAGCAGGGAGGGGGGGAGGTAAGGGAAGGGGGGGGAGAAAGAGGGAAAGGAAAAAGGGAAGAAAGGGAGGAGGGTGGTTGGTTCAGCACATGTATAAAGATCCACTTAAATTCTTTAAATCTTTAAACAAGTTTTAAAATACGCAAATTTCAATGTGAAATTGTGACTTTTTACACATTTTTGGGGGGAATGACTTAGCTTTTAGGGCAACTGTGCCCTAAAAATCTCCTTCCAGACCTATAAGCTGTCATTGAAATGCTATTTTTTAAGCACTTTCTCTCTGAATCCCAAACCTGCAGAAACGAAAGGCAGAGCAGCCGTGGTGTCTCCCTGCTCACCCCTTTAAGAGCAAGAAGTGCATGTGCTTTGCTGAAACACTTAAATACCTCCACGTTGTGTGACTGAGCTGAAAGCCATGCAGACTGGCCACGGCAATGAGCCCCCAGCACCGGCAGAGGCCACGGCCGCGGCAGTGATTGCCCAGCGCTGGCAGAGGCCACGGCCACGCCAGTGAGCCCCCAGGGGTAGCAGAGGCCCACGGTGCCGCCACAGGGCTAAGCTGTCCAGCAAAGACCGCCGATGGACAGCGTGTCTGCTTTCATAACACTTTAGTGTGCAAACAAACTATGATTTAAGCATTTTTCTTTTTGATTGAGAAATTGAGCTATATAAATAGGAATTACAGAAATTAATATAAAATCAACCTTTTCTCTTCCATTTAAAACGTTCCATTGAAGAACCTAATGATGCAACAAAACAAAGCTAACCAAACACCCCAAGTCCAGTCTGACTTCTCAGACCGTCTGAGCTGCAGACCCTCCAGCAGCCTTGTCCCTGGGACTCCTAGGAGTCGCTGGCAGAGTGCCATCGGTCGAGAATGACGAGTTCCCCATTTGGTGATTTAACCAGACCAAAGAAGCCTTAAAAACATGTCTAGAACACTTTGACCCACAGCCCACATCCAGAAATTAACTATAGACCTAACTGGTTTGGCTCAGTGGGTAGAGTGTCGGCCTGCGGACTCAAGGGTCCCAGGTTTGATTTCGGTCAAAGGCATGTGCCTTGGTTGCGGGCACATCCCTCGTAGGGGGTGTGCAGGAGACAGCTGATCAATGTTTCTCTCTCATCCATGTTTCTAACTCTTTTTCCCTCTCCCTCTCCGTAAAAAATCAATAAAATGTTTTTAAAAATTAACTGTAATGGAAAAAATTAGTGCACACATTCTTGGTTATGAAGCCAGCAGTCTGGCACTGTCTGGAAGAGGAAGCGTGGCAGGACTGCAGAAACCCCCGCGGATGCCTTTCCTCAAGTGACAGGTGTGGGACATACAGCTGGGCGGGAAGGAGGCTTGGCTGGGTGTCTGTAAGGAATCTCCGAAAGGTCGGGGCCTCTGGGGGCCTTGCCGAAGGCGGCAGCCCCTGCCTTGACTTTTCCAAGCAAGTCTGACCCCGCGTGTTTTGCTCGAATCTCTGTGCTTAGTCTTTAAGACCCGACCTTGGAGAAGCGTGTGCTTGGAGTGTGTGCGACCTCAAGGCTGCTTGCCCGCTGGCTGTGTCTGGTTATTTTAGTTCAAGCTGTTGTGACAATAAAGCCAAAGGAGGCGGCGAACAGGCTACTTGGCGACAGCCAAGTGGTGCCTCGTCCCCTTCACAGAAACAGGTGAGAGGAGCCTTCATCCGTCACTCCGGGCTGACGGTCAGCCCGGCACAGCTGTGTACACTAATGTATCTGACATAAAAATATGTTCAAACAGAATAAATTTGAAAGGTTATAAAATTTATATATAGATTAAGATCCCATTTATGTATTTTAAAATAAATATTTACTCAGAATTAAATATATAAGTATATACTTAAAAACACTTAAAAAATATTTATTTTTATTGACTTCAGAGAAGGGAAAGATAGAAACATCAATGATGAGAGAGAATCAGTGATCGGCTGCCTCCTGCACGCCCCCTACTGGGACCAAGCCCAAACCTGGACCTGTGCCCTTGACCGGACTCGAACCCAGGATACTTCAGTCCGCAGGCCAAGGTTCAAAACACTGAGCCAAACTGGCTAGGGCCACTTAAAAACATTTAAAAATTTTTTATTTTAGGGAGCGAGAGAAAGGCAGAGGGAGAAAGAGGGGAGAGACCCATTTACTGTTCCACTTACTTATACACCCATTGGTGAATGTTTTTATGTGCTCTAAGCAGGGATCAAATTTGGTGTATAGGGACCGGCACCCACACATTCTTACAGGGGAGCATGTTCATGGTGACTGTGTGTGTAAGTGGTGTCATTTTCCCCTTTTCAATGAGCTTGTACTTTGTCCATGAGAAGCACACGGTACTGATGCCAGGTCCGGTAGGTATGTCTAGCCTTCTGGTTTCCGCCTGAAGCAGCTTTCTCAGACCTCAGAGCCTCTGAGACAGAGAGCTCGCCGTTTACTAAAACTGCAGGCTCCTCCTTCAGAACAACTCACGTGACCCCAGTGAGCATCCCGCCACCGTGGGGCCAGCGCCGCAGCCTGAGGAGCCGGGCCTCCCTGCAGGGCCCCGGGGCCGGGCTTGCCACAGGGGGACCCAGAGCCACAGAGCCGGGCTTTCCACGGGGGGCCCACAGGTGCTTGATTCAATGCTATGAATGGACAAAATGATGCCAGACTGCAACCCCCATTTCAAAAGGCTAACATCCCAACACCCCCTATTCTCAGCGGACAGGTTACAAACATCCGTTTGCCTAACGGGGAAAATACCTCCTTTCTGCTCTCCTTATTCTGATCCAGCTCAAGGTCAATGGGGTTGTTTCCGTTGGCTTCCTCCAGTTCATCCTCACTGAAAGACAAGAAAAAGTGACTGCAAGGTTAGTTTGTATTAATGTACTTAATATACAAATAGAAGCAATACACTGATTTGATATAAAACTAGAATGTTTTCAGATTCTGAGATAAAAACCTTTTTACAATTTAAATAAAACACCAATTCCACAGTTGTTTTCGTCTAAATGATTAAAATAAACTATTAAAACGGGTTTCTAACTCCCAAACTGGCCTAGAACCCTGTTGCTTTATATAAAGTGTTTCCTCTCGGCTGAAAAGGTAAAATTTAAGGCATTTACTATTTCCTCGTAATGACCTGGTGGCGAGCTGGGACACGACCAGTCGCTACCACTGAGCAACATTCCCGAATGCAGGCCGGCTGGCAGGGAGCACACTGACCAGCACACGGACTGCGGTCAGGCCGCCCGCCGCCCTGGCCCAGGCTGAGCGCCGGCGGGCAGGGGCGGGAACCGGCGTTTTACCACGGTGCTGCCCGCTCCAGCTCAGGCTCCATGGGGGTGCGTTCAGAGAGGACGAGAGCTCGGGGGAGCATCCCTAGGAAATGAGAGAACAAGGCCCCGCAGCCTGCCGCTGGCTCACCACTGAGGGCTCGGCTTTCCAACAGCCACATCCCCCCTGCATCCAGATGACCACGCCCCCTGCACCCCGCTGCCCCCTACCCCATCCTCGGCCCAAGGAAAGAGTGTGAAGGAAAGAAAGAGCCTGGCTGAGGACGCTCTGCCTCCGTCCTGCCGTGGCTGCACGGCAGGGCCCCTGCGGGCGCCCCGTCTGCATCTGGGGGCATGACGTGCCCGCGGGAGGAGGCACCACCTGGGCGTCCCTCCTCCTCAGCACAGGGGGCCGCTTTGGTGCTAACAGTGACTCAGTGAGGAGACGGCCTCTGCCGCAGGAACAGCCTCAGTGCACTCAGCAACAAGCCGCCCTGCGCGGGAACAGCCATGCCACTGCGCAGCTCTGCCGCCCAGGACACCGGTGAGCGTCTGCCACGCTTCTCTGGCGTGAGGAGAGCTGCCACTCACCGGCACGCCCGTGTGCAGCTGAAGACCAAGCCTGGCACACGCCCGGGGCAGCGCACACGCCCCGGGGCAGCGCACACGCCCCGGCCAGCGCACACGGCTCGCAGGGGAGAGCGAGGCGGGGCCGCAGCACCGCTCCCGGCTGGCAGAGAGGCAGCACGCTCGCAGGGTGTGCTCCCCTCTCAGCCCGTCCCCCTGCTGCTCCTTTAACTGGAAATCACAATGCTCTCTGAGATGGCCCAGATTATCACTAGTTCATAAAAACGAGACATGCAAAAACTGGAAAACGTAACTTTAAAAAGCTGCCTCTAGTACCACCAACCTAACCCACAGGCCCCTGGGCTGTGTGGGCGCCTGGCCCTAAAGCGCCTTCCTTCGCAGCCGAGGGGCTGGGCTGGGATGGGGCGGGGCAGGGGCAGGGGCAGGCGAGCTGGGGCTGGAGCTAGCGAGCTGGGGCAGGGCCTGGGGCTGGGGCGGGCGAGCTGGGTCTGAACTGAAGCCTGTGTGCTCCCGCGCGGCCACGCCCCTGCGCTGTGCCCACAGAGGCCGAGGGCCTGGTGACCAGGACGCATCCTTTCACTAAACGCGCTGTAAAGCTCGTGTTTACTAAGAAACACGAAACGCTTCTCTCTCTCTCACAAAACGGTTGAAGAGGGGAGAAGGAAATTCAAACTGTACTGGCATCAGGTGGCAGGGGTCTTCAAACTACGGCCCATGGGCCACATGCGGCCCGCAGAGGAGTCTGATCCGGCCGGCCAGGTTTTTTGGGCAGTGAGCGCAGCCGAGGTGTTACAGTAGGAATTAGTAGTTCATATAGTCCGGCCCTCCAGCTCTCTGAGGGACCGTGATCTGGCCCCCACTTTAAAAAGTTTGAGGACCCCTGCACCACCCCAAACACGGGCCCCCCACCCCAAACACGAGCACACGCCAATGCATCTGCGCAAGCACATCCGGTGCTCCACGCAGAGCCCTGGCCGTGGGGCTCCGTGGACACAGCGTCGGCCCTCGGACTGAAGGGTCTGGGTTTGATTCCGGTCAAGGCCATGTACCTTGGTGGCAGGCTCCTCCCAGGCCTGGGCCTGGTCAGGGCGCATGCAGGAGGCAGCCATCACCCATGTTTCTCTCAGCCCCTCCCCCCCCTCCCCCTTCTCTAAGGTCAGTGGGAAGGCACCCTGAGTGAGGAGGAACAAAAAGCTGACTGGAAAGCGAGGCCAGGAAAGCAGACCTGCTGTCGGAGACGCCGCACAGGCCCGGCTCGGGCTCGGATCGCCGTCCTGTGCACCGGGCTGTGGGCCGGTCCCCGCCAGGCACATGCGAGTCCCCGGAGTGTGTACACAGGGACAACAGACTGGATTCCCCACCCTCTCTGTCTTTTTTTTTTTTTTTTTTTTTAATATATTTTATTGATTTTTAACAGAGAGAAAGGGAGAGAGATAGAGAGCTAGAAATGTCAATGAGAGAGAAACATCGACCAGCTGCCTCCTGCACACCCCCCACCGGGGATGCACCCGCAACCAATGTACATGCCCTCGACCAGAATCCATCCTGGGACCTTTCAGTCCGCAGACCACACTCTACCACTGAGCCAAACCGGCTTCGGCCCCACCCTCTCTGTCTTAAATCCGTTTTTAAAGCTGCCCTCGGGGGCGTGAGAGGAGAGTGGCGAGGCAAGGGCAGCCGCAGTGAGGGAGGGCAGCACGCGGTGAGCCTGGTTCCAGCAGGAAGGCCCGGGGAAACGCAGCCACCGTCTCGCCTGTGTCACCAGTCACAGCGTCTAGTGACCGAAGGCCCCACGGGAGGCGCGCCCGGCTCACCTCTCCTCCCGCTCGCGCTTCTGCTTGCGAGCGTGGCGATCCATCACGCTGGTCTTGGTCCGCGTCTTCTTCCACGAGTAGTAGAACTTCACCAGGCTGGCGATGGACTTGTCAGGAAGCTACAGGAAGGACGAGCTGGCTTAGACTCAACACTAACCTGTCAGTGGCGAAGGCTCACATACACTTATTAGGGTCACGCTCACGCACTCCAATGTCAGAAGTCACAGCCCTTCCCCAACAAGGGAAAATCATGAAGAAACTCCATCCACTTCCAAAGGACTAGGTGTGACTGAGTGGGACTCGGCCGTTCTCACACGCATGAAGCCGCCAGCGCGTCTGACAGAATCTGGGTCACTCTAAGAGTTAGTTCATGGAGCCCTCATGGCCCAGCAGCGGGGAGGGGCCCCAGCAGCAGCCTGGAGTGAGAAGCAAGCAGCCCTTCCAGGCAGACAGGCCCATGGGCACCTCCTCCTTTCCCAAGCCTTCCCTCACCTTCTGGGGCGTCTGAACAAGGGGGGGGGGGTGTCACAGCCTCAGGCTGGGAAGTGCCAGGGAGTGCCCCCTGCAGTGCAGATCCCCTGCCCTTTGTGCGCTGGGGCGGGGGGGTCTCATCCACTCACCATCTGCTGGATTCTATGGAAGGTTTTCCCATGGAAGCTGAAGGCTTGCTCGAACAGCACTTTGTCCTCCACCGTCCACTCGTCGGGGAAGGGGGTGAAGTTGGGCAGGTCAGCCAGGGACTTCTCGATGTTGTGCTTGTGCCAGAAGAGCATCCCCAGAGCCTGGAAGAGAGCACTGGTGAGACTTGAGACCAAAGGCGTGCACGCACGTGAGCATGGCCACAGGTGGCACGTGGCCGCCCCGAGGCATGGCCCTGCCCGCACGTTCTCCGTCCCAGGCACCCGGGCTCAGCAGGCACCAGCCTCACTTCTCCGGTTGGACTTGGAGGCCCCGGGCACTAAGCCTGCCCGCCCGCAGCTGGGGCTCAGGAGGCTGAGCGCCGTCCTGGAGGCCAGAGGTGGCGGGTTCAATTCCTAGGACACATACCCCGGTTGGGGGGATTGGTTGCGGGAGGCAACCAGTCCATGTTTTCCTCTCTCCCTCTCTCCCTAAAATCAACAAAAAACATCCTCGGAGAGGATAGGGAAAAAGGAGCCCCTGCAAATACGATGCTGTGGGTGCATCCGCTCAGAAAGGAAAACACGCTGGATGAGGAGCACGGAGAAACGGGAGAGGGGGCTCGGGACTTCCTGAGGAGCGTCCTCATTACACCTCTAAAGCAAGGACCTTCCCACAGGGACACTTCCACTCACCCCCCAACGATGGCTACCCTCTGGACAGCATAAACATGGGTGAGTTTCTGGGCAGCTCATCCGCTCACAAGCGGGGTTAGGACACGAGAAGCAGCCAGTCCTCTCTGGAACGACCCTCTTACGCTGCCTCTGAGCAGCTCACAGGACAGAACAACTGAAAACAAGGCCGAGGCCTCCACACTCCCATCCCGGTGTCCCAGGCACGAGGGCAGGGGTGATGCCGGCGCCTCGGGCTGCACCGAGGCCAGACCAGGAAAGACAGCCCGCGCCCGGGCTCGTTTGAGGACAGGGATCAGAATGGGTGTCACAGGCTCCGAGCCGTTTTTAAACGAAGCCTTACCCAAATCTTACACCTGGAAGTGACTCAAAACAATTAACACTGAAACACAGCAGGTCTGAGTGTGGCAGCCCGGGTCAGGAATACCACCGAAGCCACAAAGGAACAGCTCACACGGTCACGCAAGAAAGCACGTGCCCTGCAGCCCGTGCGGCCTCCACCGCCCCTCGGCCCCAGGGGCCGGACCGCTCACTGCCCCGCGGCCCCAGGGGCCGGACCACCCGCCACCACCCACCTCAAGGCTCCTCGCAAGCAGGCCCCCGGGCGGTGCGAGGGGCCAAAGCCCGGTGACGCCGCTGTGACACCACGGCCACACCACCCCCACCACACCGAGTGGCCGCTCCTAAGCCCGTTCCGAACACAGAAAGAAGCTCAAGTTACCTGCTCCATGTTGTAGCCGTGCTTCTCCTTGGCGATGGAGATGTACTCGTCCACTGAAAGACAAGACAGGCCGTGAGCGGGCAGAACCAAATGCGCTCAGTGCGGCCGCGGTGAGCAGCAGCGGGGACTGCGTGTCCGCCTCCACACGGCTCTCCCCGGGCGAGGCAGTCCAGTGGCCGCGGCTCAGGAAGCCCGTCTGTTCCCCTTGCTGCCACCAGAGCTTAGCCAAACCACCAGCTGGAACACGAACAAAGCACTCTTCACGCGCTCGCTCTCACTGCTGTGTTTAATGCAACGCTGGCCGGCAGGGCAGAACCTTTGCGGGCGGTGCCGGGTGCGAGCAAGGTGGCCTGTAAGGCCCGCCTGCAGGTTCCCAGCCTCACCTCTAAGGGAAGGGAAAGAGCCCACACCCAGCGCCACTCAGGCTGCGCAGCAGAATGCTCAGGCCCTGCAGGTGGGAGGAGTGACTGAGGAGAATCCTATCCGACACCCACTGCACAGACATGTGGCCATCCCTCTCCTTGTCCCAGGCCCAACGACGATCAGTGAACCCTGCGGAGTGGGTGCTGGGGGCTGTGGAGTGCCGGGTGGGGTGTGGGGCTCAGCGAACCCTGCGGGGTGGGTGCTGGGGGCTGTGGAGTGCCGGGGGGGGGGGGGGGGGCGGGGGTGTGTGTGCAGGGCTCAGCGAACCCTGCAGAGTGGGTGCTGGGGGCTGTGGAGTGCCGGGAGGGGTGCGGGCTCCTCTCCCAGCAGGTCAGCCCTGGGAGAAAGGCGCGGGGAGCCCGCTCTGGCTGACAGAGCGGGCCTGGCCCGGGTGGACACTGGGCACTGTCAGGTGGAGGCCGCTTCCCTCAGCGGCTCCCCGGCCTCGCTCACAATGAACCAGGGTCTGAACAAGTGATGCTGTGGGCCGGCCTGGGCTCCTCCTTGGCCAACCAGGCCCCGCGGCCACCACCGCTCCTGGCACCTGACTCCCGCCTCCCTGACTCCCCACGTCCCCACAAACGTGCCGGGAGCTGCTGGGAGGACATAATGAAAATGAAATATGAATTTTCAAAGCCTCCCTCGATCTCCTTAAGCAAAACTAGCTTGCAGCCTAAGAAAATAAAAGTCACTGCATATGCCCTGCTAAGAAAACAGAGGATGACTGGAAGCTTCCCAGGATGAGAGATGAAATGGAAGGGAGCGAGCCCGAGGCAGGGAGCCCTCAGGAAGGTGTGATCAGGGCAAAGGCCAGGTGGCTAAGGAGCTGCCAGGACATGTTCTGGGGCCTGTACCTTTGCACCCGGCGCCCTGCCCTCCCCTCCCCAGGGCGCAGGGGTCAGTAGCGGGAGCCCGGTGCAGGAAGCAGCGGACTGCCCTCCTGCACTGAGCTGACCGCAGCTTGTCGGTCAGAGTTCAGTGCTCGCTGCTTCAGAAGCAGCCTGTCACTGCATAATGCTGTCTTTTTAAAACTTGAAAATTCCTGTGGAAACCACTGAGGAAAAGAGTCCAATCTTAAATGCCGATGCCTAAGATGCAAAGCACTCCGCTAATTTAGGAAATTACACAGACTGTACGCAGGCTTTGCTTTTTTGACAAGTACTTAATGTTATGGAAAGCACAGTGATTGAGTTATGTTTTGGGAGTAACATCACTTAAGAGTGGATTCCTCAAGAAAATTTACAATACGGTCAGTAATCCTCCTATATAATGCTATATAATAAAAGGCTAATATGCAAATTGACCGATCAGTGGAATGACCAGTCGCTAAGACGCACACTGACCACCAGGGGACAGATGCTCAGTGTAGGAGCTGCCCCTGGTGGTCAGTGTGCTCCCACAGGGGGAGCGCTGCTCAGCCAGAAGCTGGGCTCATGGTTGACGAGTGCAGCGGAGGTGGTGGAAGCCTCTCTCGCCTCCTCCACTGCAGGCGGGTGGTAAGGAGCGAGGGGTCCTGGACTGCAAGAGGGCACAGGCTGGCCCCCACTCAGTGCACAAACCTCATGCACCGGGCCTCTAGTCCCATATAATCCTATATAATAAAGAGGTAATATGCAAATTAACCCTCATGCCCTCACAAGATGGCTGCCTACAACCAGTTTGGCAGGGGATGGTGGGGGTCGACCAAACGACTGAACAAGCAGGCTGCATGGGGCGACCAGGCTGGTTGGTTGTGTGAGTGTGAGTGTGTGTGTGTGTGTGTGTGTGTGTGTGGAACAGTTAGGGGCAACCAAGGGCAATAAGAGGCAATCAGGCCGGCAGCAGGGGGGAAGTAGGGGTGACCAAATGGGGAGGGGGGGGGGAAGAGCACAGTTAGGAGTGACCAGGCCGGCAGGGAGGGGGTAGTTGGGGGTGATCTGGCCAGCAGCAGGGGGCACTTAGGTGTGACCAGGCCAGCAGGGAGAGGGACAGTTAGGGGCGATCAGATTGCCTCTCACTACCGGCACGCAGAGGCAGTGAGAGGCAATCAAGCCAGGAAGGGGGGGGGGGGGGGGCAGTTAAGGGTGATCAGGCAGGCAGGTTGGTAGGTGAGCGATTAGGAGCCAGCAGTCCAGGATTGTGAGAGGGATGTCCGACTGCCGGTTAGGCCCGATCCACACACACACACACACCAAACTGCAGTCAGACATTCCCCAAGGGGTCCTGGATTGAAGAGGGTGCAGGTGGGGCTGAGAGGACCCCCCCAGGCACGAATGTTGTGCACCAGGCCTCTAGTTCGGTAATAACTATGTATGGTGCAAGGTGAGTGCTGGGAACACCAGGAGACATTTTGTCAAGTATGACTGTCTACCCACTATGCTGTACACCTGCAACTAATGCAAAACGACAGTCAATGTAAACTTTAACTAAAAAATAACATTTTTAAAAAAGAAAATTCACAAATGCCTCATCAAGAATATATTGAGCTGCCCTAACCGATTTGGCTCAGTGGATAGAGCATCGGCCTGCAGACTCAAGGGTGCCAGGTTTGATTCTGGTCAAGGGCATGCACCTTGGTTGCGGGTACATCCCCAGTAGGGGGTGTGCAAGAGGCAGCCAATCGATGATTCTCTCTCATCGATGTTTCTAATTCTCTATCCCTCTCCCTTCTTCTCTGTAAAAAAAAAATCAATAAAATAGATATTTTTTTTAAAAGAATATATTGAGCTACGCTTACTAAGTACAGAACAGTCTACTGAGTAACAGGCAAACTACAGAGGAAAACTGACTTCCTTCAGTAGCTTGGCACCAGAAGAGAATCCCAAGTACAGACACCAAATCACGTACAGATGCCGGTGCCAGGGCGCTGGAGAGATCAGTAAGTACTGAGAGTGGCGGTGGTAGTCAGGGAAGCTTCCTAAGGTTAGACAGGGACACCGGGTGATGACAGCAGCTGACATCTGATAATTCCCTGTGCCAGCCACTGCTCTGTGTTTTCTTTCTGATTCTCTCCGACACTTGCACGGACACCCTCATTCACAACGAAGATACGGATGCTCAAGAAGGCAGGTGACTCGGAAAGTGGGTGTCTGACGCGGGAGGTGGGTGTGTACCCCTGTCCATGCCTATCCTCCCTCTGGAGAAAAGGAGGGAGGGAGAAGGCCCCCCACACGGCTCCGCCTCCACGGCACAGAGCCGATCCGAGCTGCTCGGCCTGGTGCACCGCGGAATGGAAGGAGGGAACCAGAACCCCGGCTGGTGACGGCAGTGGTGACAACTGGCTGCCGTGTGCAGGGCGTCGTTTGTTTCTATACTCATGTTTAATCGGAGAGCTACATGCCCTTAGTACCGTTAGTCAGAGTCTCAAATTCAGCTGCAAACGTAAGGAAGAGCGCAGGTGAGCACTGCCAGTTTCCTATCCCCGCCCTCCCAGGAGCCCCGAGTCGGACCACCGGGGGCGGTGCATGTCCATGCAGAGCAGGAGCGGGCACCGGAGGTGGGTGAGCTTCTCAAATGGTTTATCGTGGTAACCTTGGCAGTGGCATTAGGCACTGAAAAGGAAGCATGGCACCAGTTTCTTCAAGAACATAATAAATATCGTGGTATCTCCTTTTACTATTAAAACAAAACGAGCAATCACTGTACCTCAGACTCCAAAGGAGCTTAAATCATGTAAGGAAAGCAATGATGCCACCTGGTGGGCATAACTGTCACTACAGTTACCATTTCAATGACACTCCAAGTCAGGGGGAAAAGCACAAGCCACAAGACAAGCCAGAGTAAGATACAATGAGTCAGTACTCCTGAGTCAGCAACGAACACACGTCCTCCATGAAAATGCTGTTTCTTGCTGTCGCCCCAGTTGGTTTGGGCGTAATCAGTGGATAGAGCATCAGCCTGCGGACTAAAGGGTCCCAGGTTCGGTTCCAGCAAGGGCACATGCCTGGGCTGCAGGCTCGATCCCTAGTGGGGGGCATGTAGGAGGCAGCTGATCAATGATTCTCTCTCATCACTGATGTTTCTCTCTCTCTCTCCTTCTCCCTTTCTCTTTGAAATCAATAAAAATACGTTAAAAGGAAGGAAGGAAGGAAGGAAGGAAGGAAGGAAGGAAGGAAGGAAGGAAGGAAGGAAGGAAGGAAAAGCGCCCCCACCCTCCTGCACCCAGTAAATACAACACAACCCAGCCAGTCCCGCAGACACTGGATCAGGTGGAAATGAGAACTGTGAGCGCCCGGCCACACCTCCCACATCCGCAGGCAGCTCAGCACCTGCTGCTGCTCTGCACCCCCTACCACCCTCCATCCAGGATCTGCGGCGTGACTGGTAAGCTCACCCCTCTGCACCGGTTTCCTCCTCCGTATGAGTGGAGTGTTCACGACCTTAAAGTGTCTCCCACGCTAACAGACTGCATCAGTGATCTCTTGAGTTTAACGTGAAAAAGTCAGCGAGTGACACTCTCTCCTTGCGTCTCTCACATCAAGTCAACGCACTCATGACTCAGACCCTCACAGCAACTGCAGACTCACAATCATACGGTTTGCTCTGTTTTGTTTTGTACAACATGAGCTAAGAACAGAACCATGCTCAAACGAGGTCTGCATCTCCCTTTACTGAAGGAACATTCCCCACATGAAGAGAGGCTGGGTGGGGGTGTGGGTATGTGGGGGGGGGGGGGGGGGAGACGCGGTATAAAAAAAGCCGGGCAGCATGGACTGGGCCTCAGCCACACTGAGCGCCTCCCGGGGAAGAGCCCTGACCCTGATCCGTCCTCGGCCCGTCGGGAACCAGCAGGCTGCAGCCACAGTGCTCCCCAGAACCAGAGCAAGGCCAGGGCCCCTGCCCAGTCCCCGAGGCGGCAGAGCGGAGACCTCCTTCCTAAGTACTTGGGCGCGTCACGTACAGGTGAGGGTGCAGTTCAGACACGGGATTCGCTTAACAAGAGAAACCGCAGAGGCTGGCCAGCCCTGAACGCTGCCCCGGTCTATGACCACCGCATCCACTTCCTCCAATCCCGCTCCTGGGCTCCGCCCTGCTGTGCATATCGTGTGCACAGCTGCGTGTGTGATGTGTGCACGCACATGCAGTGTTATGAGTGTGCCGTGCTGTGACAGCGAAGCACACGGAGGACACAGCGTGGTGGGTTCTCAGCACGCACTCTGAGCTCCAGGCGGGCCCGGCACTGCAGGTGGTCTGGGCCGTTTCTGGGTGCCTCAGGGGTAGTGGCGGGCAGTTTTGAGCATCAATGAGCTAAAGCAAATAGCAAAGTGTAAAGAGCATGGGTTTGATAACATTCCCCAGTAAATGTGATGAAAATCTTCTCAACAGCACCACGTGTTTTAAGGTTTAGGACTGAAAAGACTATGACAACAGCAAAGCCATAACACAAGAGAACTGTGGCTTGAGGTGGTGAATTTGTGAGTGTCAGCCTCACAAAAAAATCTCCTTTCAGCCGAAACCGGTTTGGCTCAGTGGTAGAGCGTCGGTCTGCAGACTGAAAGGTCCCAGGTTCGATTCCGGTCAAAGGCATGTGCATTGGTTGCAGGCACATCCCCAGTAGGGGGTGTGCAAGAGGCAGCTGGTCGATGTTTCTCTCTCATCGACGTTTCTAGCTTTCTATCTCTCTCCCTTCCTCTCTGTAAAAAAATCAATAAAATATATATATATTTTTTTAAATTCAGTCTTTGTCTTTAAAAAAAAAAAAAATCTTTCAGTGACCAAGAGGCTCTTTTGAAAAGCACATGTTCAAGGCCGCCTCCTGCTGAGGGGTTACCGCCGGGGAGGAGGCGGTCCGAGAAGGATCTAAACGCCCGCAAGCAGGACTTCTCAGCTTGTGCACCAAGCTCCTGCACAGGCGTTTGTCTGGTGACCCACCTCTCTGCCGGGAAGGCACTGGCCTTCCCTCCGCACGGCACCCTGCACAGCAGCACCCTGCACAGCGCGCGGCGAGGGCCTACGTGAGACTCCAGCAGCCGGGAAGGGGCCATGGCCTGCACCTGGGGACGGACCCCAGGCTCTGCCCTCCACAACCTTCACACAAGGCACTGCCCCTGTGGCCCGTTTCTCAGCTAAGCTGCGGTGGCACAGTGAGAACAGAGGAGGCATGCCTGTTGGGGGGACACCTTTTCCCTGGTAAACACTACTGTTTTCAATGCTCCAGTCTTAGGGGATGGGGCTCCTCAGCCAATAAAGAAACCTGAGCTTCCAAAGCAGGCTGCAAAGGAAGGTTTTACAACAAACTAGTGTGTTTACATTTAGCTATTCTCCACTGACTCAGTAAGCCTCTTTTTTTTTTTTTTTTTAATATATTTTATTGATTTTTTCACAGAGAGGAAGGGAGAGGGATAGAAAATTAGAAACATCGATGAGAGAGAAACATTGATCAGGAGCCTCCTGCACATCCCCCCACTGGGGATGTGCCCACAACTAAGGTACATGCCCTTGACCAGAATCGAACCCGGGACCTTTCAGTCCGCAGGCCGACGCTCTATCCACTGAGCCAAACCAGTTTTGGCAGATTCAGTGTCTTTTAGCCCTACTGTGTGTGCCCCATGCTGCTTCTATAGCCATGATGAAAACAGTCTGCTTTCTAGAGCTCGGTGCCTGGCAGAGTAATTACACAAACAGCCACTTCCAATTGCCACCGTGCGGAGAAGAGCTGAGAATGCGCTGGCCTGGAAACCCACCTGCAGAATCAGGAAGGAACTTTGTTTCTACTGGACGGACACTGAGAGTCCTGCTCACGCGCGGTACTCATCGAAGGGAAATGAAAACGTGTCCGTGGTCAAGAATGGGGATATGGTTAAACAAATCGAGCAGCTGGCAACTGGGTGCACTGCTGTGTTCTTCCATCGGGAGGGAGATACAAGCTCCCGACTGCTCTGAACTCACCAGCACGGTTAAACATGCTGGAATGTTATTCGGGATCAAAATTCAGTTTGTTCTAATCAGGAAAATTAAAGTTGGAAGCTATTCTATACAGTATGCTCCACACGTGCTAAAAGCAGAGTGCACATGAGCCTAGTGACAAGGCGTAAAAACAACACGTTAGCAGTGTTATACCCCATGGCGAGGGGAGGACCTCTAGGCTATTTTCAATAATAAAAACAAGCTCATGTGTGCATGCAACTTCTTTCCTGAACCATTTGAGAGACTCATATGTTATGGCCTTGTACTCGTCTTAAATACTCAGCATATATTTATTCAAATTACAAGCTTAGCATTTGTTTTCCAACTCTAGGTATCTATATCCTCTTAACCACGGAACAGTACATCTAACATTGAAGTAACACTGTCTGTATTCCAGTCTGGCCAACTGCACCAAAATGTGCCTTATATGCTGAAGAATTTTTAAAATATATATTTTTTAAATATACTTTAATTGATTTCAGAGAGGAAGGGAGAGGGGCAGAGAGAGAGAAACATCAATGATGAGAAAGAATCATCAACAGGCTCCCTCCTGCATGCCCCCTACTGAGCATCAAGCCCATGGAGCCAAGCTAGGACTATGCTAAAGAATTTGAAAGTGAGAACAACCAAGATGGCAGCATAGGTAGACACTTGAACTTGCTGCCTCTCACAACCACATCAGGAATCCACCTAAAAGACAGGACAGATATCATCCAGAACCACAGGAAGACTGGCTGAGTGGAAGTTCTACAGCTAGAAAGAAAGAAAAAAGCACAGTGAGACTGGTAGGAGGTGCGGAGATGCGGAGATACACAGGCGCTCAAAACAGGCTGGCAACTGGGAGTGCCGTTGTCTTTTTCAATCGGGAGGGAGATACAGCTCCCGATTGCACTGAACTCCAGTTCCAGGTGAGACTCTGGGGACCCGGCTCAACCGGGGGAAACTGGACTGTCTGGCATCGGCCGGGGCGCAGGGCAGCTTTCTCTCAGAGGTGCTCGCGGTGAGCACTGTTCCTGCCTGGGCCGCGGGGCACAGAGACCGGGATCTCTCTGGGGCAGGATGGACTGGCAGCCAGTGCTGTTTGTTCTACCCTGGTGATTCCCTGAGACCCTGCTCCACCCAATTTACAACCCCACCCAAGCTGTGCTCAGAGGCTTTTTGCATATGAATGGCCTGGCCTTTTGCAACCTAAAACCTAACAAACTGCAGCTGGGTCTTTTTAAAAGAGAATGTGCATCTTTTTAAAAAAGGCCAAGAGCCTCAGCTGGTTTGGTTCAGTGGATAGAGTGTTGGCCTGCGGACTGAAGAGTCCTGGGTTCGATTCCAGTCAAGGGCATATGCTGGGTTGTGCACTCCATCCCTAGTGTGGGGCATGCAGGAGGCAACTGGTCAATGATTCTCTTTCATCATTGATGTTTCTCTCCCTCTCCCTATTTCCCTGAAATCAATAAAAATCTATATATATTTTTAAAAAGGCCAACCTATTTTTACAAAACCACATGCCATTATCATACCTAGCAAAAGCAGCAAACTTCCCCGGCATGAGAAAACGATGTTATATCCACCAGCTCATCTAACACTCAGCCGTCTTACAGTCTCAACACTGGCGACACCACAGACACATGACCCGCATCTCACTGGGAGGAGCACAAACCAGTCCAGCCACTTTGGGAAACAACCTGGTACTCATCTTAGAGCTGAGCCCTCCTCTCAAGATGGATAGCAAGACGCAAGTCAAGGAATATTCCCAGCAGTAACAGCTGTCACAGTCAAAACGAAACAGTGTGCAGAGAAGAGAGGATACATTGTAACAAAACTTCAAGTTTAAAGGATGAAGATAAGACTCATTGATATGGTTAAAGGGCAAAGTAATCCTTGATTGTAATGAGGACTTCTTTACAGTGTGCAGATTTAGCTATGTCTTGCTAGTAAGTTTTGCACATTTTGGATAACTCTAGAGCATTTAAAAAGAGCGTAGCAGAAACCGGTTTGGCTCAGTGGATAGAGCATCAGCCTGCGGACTGAAAGGTCCCAGGTTCGATTCTGGTCAAGGGCATGTACCCTGGTTGTGGGCACATCTCCAGTAGGGGGTGTGCAAGAGGCAGCTGACTGATGTTTCTCTCTCATCAATGTTTCTAACTCTCTATCCCTCTCTCTTCCTCTCTGTAAAAAATCAATAAAATAAAATAAAAAGAGAATAATAGAAATAATTTTCACAGGCTAAAAAACAGCATTTTAATCACAAGCTTCAAGCTCTTTGATAGCCATCCTATATAACAAAAGCCTACTATGCTAAGTGTCCGGTTGTCTGGTGTCCGGTCTGGCTGTTCAACCAATCAAATCGTAATATTCTAATGACTAGAGGCATTCCCCTGCCAGCCTGAGTGATGCCTAACTGCTCCCCTGTCAGCCTATTTGCCCCTAATTGCCCTCCCCTGCAGGCCTGGTCACCCCTAACTGCTCTCCCCTGCAGGCCTGGTCACCCCTAACTGCCCTCTCCTGCAGGCCTGGTCCCCCCAACTGCTTTTCCCTGAAGGCCCAGGCGCCCCCAACTTCCCTCCTCTGTTGGCATGGTTTCCCCAACTGCCCTCCCCTGCAGGCTTGATCGCCTCCAACTGCACTGGGCCTCTAGTTTATTCATAAGCTGAAAACCAAGGACAGCGTTAGCTTATCCCACCCGAACCCTGCATCCTCCTGTCACAGAGCGAACAGGTAAGAATGTGAAGTCCTGGTTCCCTGGGGCAGTGAGCTCACAATCACGCTGGCAGTTCCCAAAGCTGGACTGGCCGGGGCTAGCATGCTCAGCCTTGTCTTCCTCCACATCCAGCCGCTCCAATAGTTACTGAGCAAAGGAATGGTCTCCAAATGGCCCGAGCTGCAAAACAGAGCCCCCAAACCTGTACTTACCATCCCACCCCATCGTCCGCTCGCTCACCAGACAGGCGGCCATGGCACGGCTCCCACATGCTGACAGAGGGCTGATGGAGAACTGAACACAGGGCCCGCCACTGCGCTCGCCAGGGAGACACGCAGTGCTAGGCCTGGGCATCGATGGGAGAGGAGCGAGCGTGTGGCCATTTGGGTGTGGTCAGAGGAGGCCTCTGGAGAACCGCTGCGGGCGGCGGGGGGACTGGGAGGAGCCCTGCTTGGGGAGCACGCTGACGGTTCCGGAGGCAGAGGGCAGGGCAGGTCTGGCGGTGCAGGGCCTGATGCCCTAGCCAGGTCTTTGACTTGAATTTACAGCGGATGGAATGTTCTGAACAGAGACTCCTGACATTCACTACATGTTACGTGAAAGTTTAGGCGTTTACACTGACTACGTGCCTGAAACTGGCTCACACAGCATACTCCTGACATGTGTGAGGACATGCGCTGACATAGAACGAGTTTGACGTATGCTGCAGGCCTCAGGCGGTCTCACTCCAAGAAAGCAGACCTTCTTTTAAAGTCGCGAATTTGCCTTTGGTTTTGACACATTTTAAATGCGGCATGTCTAGCATGTTGCGTGGGTTAGTTTCTTACTCTACAGTTACTAGTTAGCCAGCCTGAAACACCACCCAGCCAGCCTGACACACAGCCAGTGAGTCCTGTCCCTGCCTCTTCGAAGACCAGTGCTTCTCACCATTTCACCAGTTCTCCTCATTGTCATCAAATAAAAACAGTACAATCATGGGGGGTAAAGAGGGATAAGGACACATACGTAATACCTTAATCAATAAAGAAATTTAAAAAACTAAAAAACAGTACAGTCACTTAAATAACTGCAAAAGCACCCATTAGTTACGACCTATGAAATATATGACATGTAACCACGACGACCGTTCCACTGATTCCCAGCAGCCCCTGAGGCAGAGTCCAGGAGGCACCTCTTTGGGAAACCATTAGTAGGGGGCGTGGCTGAAACACGGGCCTCCCCTCCAGTGCCAACTCAGCCTTTCAAACCCTCCCTTCAAAGGAATCCAACAATAACAAATCACCTTCCACCTTCCCCGTCCTATCCTGTTCTCTCTTCTAAAGCTCCCTGCTAAGGATTCTCTCAGTCCAGTTTTATAATTTTTGTTCTCTCTTCTAAAGCTCCCTGCTAAGGATTCTCTCAGGCCAGTTTTATAATTTTTGTTTTTCCTTAAACTGGTAAAATGAACTGTGAATAAGAGCTGGCCTAACTCTAAATACATTTCAAAAACAAGATTCTCTAGTAAAAACACCTTCTGAGATCCCTTGTTTAGTGAATCCTCAACTGCTTCTCTACACGGAGTGCAAACCTCGGGTAGGTCTCCGCGGGCGTGAGGTACAGGGACTGCGCCCAGCACGGCAGTGCCCGCGGGGAGGAGACCGCCAAAGCCCCTGGTGGGAGAGCAGGGGGGACACCCAGGGTGCAGATCATGTGGAGAAGCAGAGAGGCCCTGGGAGGGCAGCCTGGCATGGGGTGGGGAGGAGCAGAGAGGAGCACCCCTGGAGGGCAGCTGCACACATCACAACAGGGCTGGATGGGGGCAGAACCAAGGGCCTAGCAAGTGTCTCATACCCATGAGGGTTCAATGATGGAACAGTGCCGTGAGAATAAACAAGTCATCTTTTCTGTCAAAGAACAGCTTAGACAGCCGCCATTTTGGACTGCATGACTTGGCAGCCACCATGTTGGCCACATGGCTTCCAGTTCCCCTGGGGACTGCCATCTTGAAAGAGCAAAGGCCAACCCCTCCCTGTGAAGTAGCCAATCACAAAAGATTGTGCACCAGAGCTCCAATCAAGAGCAAAGGACAGGTCACGTGCGTCAGGGATGATAAAGCTGAGCAGACCGCCTGCGTGGTGTGCCCGCGCTTCCACACCATGTGTGCGCACCCTTCTACGTAGAAGTACAGATGGCTGCCTTGCTGCCTGGCTCCCGAGTGCTTTGTGTTCTGCCAGGACCCCTGACTGGGGGGCTCGCCCTATTCTAACAGTGCTGATGAACAGACAGAAAGCATCCTGCTTAGAGGCATGCTCAAGGCCACCAGGCCCAGCACCTAGCCCCACACTCCTATGACTGGTCTCCTTTGAGCAAGTTCACCCATCCCTCACACTGCTGCCTTCACAGCCCCCAGAACAGCACGGCCTGGAAGAGCATCAGATTCTCACCAGGAAGTGCGCGATGGCTTACTCTCAGGGCCTCCAGTCCCAGTCCCTCCAGGCCCACCACACCCGCTCAGTTACCAATCCCAGTCCCTCCCCCAAGCCCCCCAAGCACCCCATGCCCCAGCTCTGCTCTAAACCACAAGCTATCAAGAGCTTTCTCATGTAAATTACTGTGCTTCTAGCTAAAACCCCTCAAAAATCCTCATCCCTGTAGTCTGCCTGCCTTTCCCGTTTCATGGCTTCTCGTTGCCCAGGGACAGCACTGAGAGAGCTGGCTGGCTCCCGAGTGAAGAGTGCATTTCCTCCCCCGTCTGCACATCTGTGCAAACGCAGTGTCTTCTGTCTAGAATGCACTAGTGCCCGGGCCAGCCAGCGAACCCATTCATGCCTCCGTGTTTACCTAAATGTCAGGTTCCCACCGCCTCCCTCAGTGCCGCCCAGGAAAGCGGAGCTCCTCCTGCTGGGCCCCGAGGGAGCACCGGGCACTACAATAACACGAGCACCAACTGGCCATTCCCCAACGCGAGAGCCCTTTGGTCCTCCCTCTGCCAGCTCGGATCCCACCACAGCCTCCTTCGCTCCACTGTCCCCGGGCCTCATGGCATCGCTGTCATTTTCCACCATCACTCACTATATACTTGCACCCTATTGTTCTCCTCTGTCACCGGAAATTCCTTCCATTTCCTCTACATGAAAGGTCTCTACCAGACCCATTTTCTCAGCATCCCCAAAGGGTGCATCTTAGACACAGCCCAAAGCAACTAGTGTGCTATCGGTATTCAATCACTGTTTACGTAGAGCAGCAGGACAGGAAGGCAGATGTGTGTAACAGGCTACAGACCAGAAGCTACAATAGATGAAACTTGGCTATTAACAGCCGTGGGACCTTAAGCATTAGACTGAACTCAGTTTTCAACACCTGAAAAGCAAGAGTGAGACGAGAAGAAATTTGTTTACAGAGTCATTTTTCTCTCCTTCTCCACTAGAATATAAGCTTCCTGTCACCCTCATTCCTGATGCACTTAAGATTCACCTAGAAGAATAAAGACATGAGCCAGGAACACTGAGAAAAATAAGATGTTACCAAAGCAACCGATACACCAACGAAACAAAATCCAGAGTCCAGACACAGACCAAAGTGCATATGAGTTTAATGTAAGTGAAGGGCACAAGTTCAATGTTCCAGGCAGAACAATGGTGTGAATGAGGGAGGACCCTGCTCTGACACATGACTGTACACAGAAGCCGATAAGATTAATAAATTGAACTAAAAATAATTTTTAAAAACAAGTAAAACAAAAAATGTGTAGGTTGAATGCTATTTACAGAAGAATTAAAAAGTCCAAATACAAAGATGATCAACCTCCATAATAATTCATGAAAATCTTTCCTGATCAGCTCAGCCAAGTTTTAAGAAATCCCTATGGCCCACAGTGAATGCATCTCACCCCAGTGCGATGACTGGTGCAAAGCAGAGCAGAACAAACAACAGGAAGGCGTGCTGACCAGGAGGGGAAGAACTGGAGTCCTGTGCACTGTTAGGAGGAGGGGAACATGGAGCAGCCGCTGTGGCAATCAGCATGATGGTTCCTCAAAAAATTAAAAAACCAGCATTAGCAAACCCGGGACACCCCTCTTCTGGATGCACACCCAAGACAATGGAAAGCAGGGTCTAGAGAGATGTTTGCACACCCATGTTCATGGCTGCATGACTCACAGCAGCCAAAAGGAAAAGCCAAGCAAGTGCCCATCAACGAATGACAGACAAAACGTGGCCGCCCCACATGACAGGGATTACCCCGTAAGAATGAAGGAAGCCGAAACAGGTGTTGCTCAGTGGATAGAACGTCAATCTGCGGACTGAGGGGTCTCAGGTTCGATTCTGGCCAAGGGCATGTACATTGGTTGCGGGCACATCCCCTGTGGGAGGTGTGCAGGAGGCAGCTGGTCGATGATTCTCTCTCATCAACATTTCTAGCTCTCTATCCCTCTCATTTCCTCTCTGTAAAAAAATCAATTATATATATATATATATATATATATATATATATATATATATATATATATACACACACACACACACACACACTATATAAAATTTATTTATTATTTTTTTTTTTTTAAAGGCCACTGATGGGCCTCTGAGCCTCAGAGAGCCTCTGAGCAGCAGGCGCGGAGTGGCCTGGCCCTGCAGAGAGCTACTGGCGCACAGATTCGTGTGCAGGGCTGCTAGTGAAATATAATTGTAAAAAAATTTTTTTAGAGAAAATAAACAGTGTTAGGGAGGTTTTGGGAAAGAGAGACACTCATCTTTAGACAAAAGATGGAAAAATCCATAAAATTTAAATGCATGCACCATTTGACCACTCCAAGGATGCTCTCTGCAGCGCTGTTTACTAGTAGAAATGCTTAAAACTATGAAACACCCACATTATCTTATATAATGAGAGAGGAAGATGCTAATGATCCATTTCGCCAGATCATGAATCTGCAGGAGGGTGGGACAGCGAACTACCAGCTACAGGAGGGGCAGGACAGCAAGCTATGAGGGCGGAGCGGTGGGCAGAGAGCTCCGTGAGGGTGGGGCAGAAGCTACGGGCAGCGGAGAGCTACCAGCGGCAGTGGGTGGGTGGCCAGCTGAGGCAAGCAGCAGCAAGCTCCTAGGCATCTGTCCAAAGAGTTGGAAACTGTCCACAAACGTTTGTCCATGTAAAAACCTGCACACAGATGTTTACAGCAGCTTCCATCATATGTGCCCTTGAAAAGATAAACTGTGGTACATCCAGACAGTGGAACATGGTACAGCACTGAAAGAAAATGAGCTATACACCCATGAAAAGACATGGAAGAACCTCAAATGTACATTATTACTGAGTCAAAGCAGCCAATCTGAAAAAGGCTACATATACTGTCTGAAGCCTGGAAAGGGCACAGTTCTGGAGCCGGTGAAAGAGCAGTGGCGGCCAGCAGGCGGGGCTGGGAGGCCTGAGGGGCAGAGCACAGAGGACTCCGGAGGCTACCATGGTGGCAGCTGGCATCCACTTGTCAGAACTGATAGGGCACCTTTGTAGTCAGTTTGGCTTACCTAAATTCTTATAGAAATTCAAGCCCCGCTGAGCGGGGAGCACAGCCTCAGGTCCCCTGCCCAGGCCAGGTGCCACAAGGTCTCGGGTCCCTGCGATTGCTCGTTAAGGCTTGTTACAGGAACTCAGCCTCTGCTGTAGGTGCAGCCATCTTGTGTTATGGAAACCTTCTACCTCTGCTGTGGGTGCTGCCATCTTTGTTGTGGTGTGACAGTCAATTTGCATATTCCCTCTTTGTTAGATTAGATATAAACTAGAAGCTCAGTGCATGAAATTGGTGCATGGGGGAAGGGGGAGTGTCCACCAGCCTGCACGCACCCTCTTGCAATCCCGGACTGCTGGCTAGTAACTGCCTGATTGCCTTGCCTGCCTGCCCGCCTGATAGCCCCTAACTGCTCGCCTGCCTGCCTGGTCAACCCTAACCACTTGCCTGCCTGCTTGATCGCCCCAACCACCTCTGCCTTGCCCCCACCTCTGCGGTTTCATCCGGAAGGACGTCCAGAATGACATCAGGAAGGTAACTTGGCTGTCTGGTCTAATTAGCATGTTATACTTTTATTATTATAGATTATTATTGCTAAATTTAGCATCAGTAAGAGCAGTTCAGTTTCCCATGTTCCATGGAAGGTATTATATCAAAAAGGATCCTTCTTGACCAAAACTAAGCATCTTTCTTTTTTAATATATTTTATTGATTTTTTTACAGAGAGGAAGAGAGAGATATAGAGAATTAGAAACATTGATGAGAGAGAGACATCAATTAGCTACCTCCTGCACACCCCCACTGGGGATGTGCCTGCAATCAAGGTACATACCCTTGACCAGAATCGAACCCGGGACCTCTCAGTCCGCAGGCCGACGCTCCATCCCCTGAGCCAAACCAGTTTCAGCCTTAACCGTTTTTCTAATGAGCACTCACCACCCGTTGCCTGTTTTACAGAATTGACTATTAGCCTTTTATATTGGTCAAAGAGCCTTTTGAAAATCCAATGTCATTTCTCCAGAAAATGCATGTTTGCCCAAAAATTTTGCATGTGATTTCCAAGTTCACAAGTTCCCATTTATTCAATCCAGACCCCCACTAAAAATTCTCAAAAAGGAAATTTAGTTTTTCTTTAAAAAAAAAATTTTTTTTTTGTTTATTTCAGAAAGGAAGAGGGAGAGATAGAAATATCAATGATGAGAGAGAACCACTGACTGGATGCCTTCTACATGCCCCTTACTGGGGATCAAGCCTGCAACCCAGGCAGGTGCCCTGGCCAGGAACAGAACCAAGAACCCTACCCACTCAGCAGAACCAACTAGGGCAGAAATTTAGTTTTCCTTCTCTTTTTTTAAGTTCTGAAGAAGAAGAAAAGAAAACTTTGAAAATGGCAAAGGTCTGGTAATATATCAGATATAAAATTATTTTTGAATGGTTTCTTTTGAGCAAAAGGGACAGAAAATCTGAAAAGCAAACTCTGAAAACACAATTAATATTACTAATAGCTTTAGGTCTCCTACCTCCCCCACTCCCCATATAAATCCAAAGTAGCCCAGAATATTCATCCTAATAAGATTTTAAACACATGAAACAAACAGCAATTCCAACGTTTTGCTTGTAGCTAGGCTTAAGTCTTGTATTACAATGCCCATTCCAAAATCACCCACTGACCTTTGTAATCCTTCAAACTAAAAATCTGTTCACCTCTTCATCTTTATAGCCCTACACTCCCGGCTGATGGAGCTTTATAATGTTCCTCCCCCTCTGGCCTTTCCTCTTAGTTACTTCAATATTAGCTTGTACAGCATTTTGAAAAAAGCAAATTGTGAAACCACAGGTTACAAATCTTTCAATCATCATGACAGGCTACAGTAAAGAAATATACTTTCAAACTCTTAAAATTATTTTTAAAATGTCAGAGAATTGTCATATGTAGGGAGTTTCAGCTACAAAACTTATTTAAAACTTTGCATTAAGTAAGAAGGTGACCGGTTTAGCTCAGTGGTAGAGCGTCGGTCTGCAGACTGAAGGGTCCCGGGTTCGATTCCGGTCAAGGGCATGTACATTGGTTGCAGGCACATCCACGGTGGGGGGTGTGCAGGAGGCAGCTGGTCGATGTTTCTGTCTCATCGACGTTTCTAGCTCTCCATCCCTCTCCCTTCCTCTCTGTAAAAAATCAATAAAATATATTAAAAAAAAAAAAAAAAAAAAAGGAAGAAGGTGAAAAACAAAGGTTCTTTAAAACTTACGTTTTGCTTCTGATAGATTCTGATTAGGTGACCAGACCAGCATCCCAAGATTGTCTCGTTCTTGACTGCGTCTTGCTAACTTGGCTTGGGAGAAATAAAAAGAGAGAATGCTTGTTGTAATTTAACGGACATGTGAAGAATGATCATGAAACTCAGAGCCTGATGCCATCGCCCCACCTGGACTGAAACCCGCCCAATAGAGCCCGCACTCTCGCCGCCACCACAGGGCAGCGGGGGCGTGGGCAGGCTCTGCATCCCCGGAAACATTCCTAAGTCTTTCCCTACGTTATCCCTACTTAACAAGCAGGTGTAATTATCATCTTATCCCAAACAGGTCATTGGCTGGAAGGACGGAGTCAGGACTGAACTCAGACTGGCTCGGCACCCCAGGCTTAAATTAAAGCACTGTACACGAGGATGCTGTTTTCAGACTTGGGACATCCAAAAAGGAAGCTGCCCCAAGATTTTCTTAAAACATGAATCCTTCCGATTGGTTAGAATACCCTCACCCTTCTCTGCCAGTGTGACTTTTGGGTGGCTTGACAACAGGAATCCAAAGATTCTTTCAAAAACTTTATTAAAGAACTAGAGGCCTACTGCACGAATTCGTGCATGGCTGGGATCCCTCAGGGTGGCCTCCGGGATCGGGCTGCAACCCGCAGTCCCACACCACCTGCAGCTCCGACCTGCTGCTCTGCTCACCCGGCCCCACTGTGCCTGCCGCGGGCTCACGCCCAACTAGTCCCAACCGAGAGAGGCCGCTCCGCGGCAGCAGCGCTCAGCAGCTGTGAGCCCTCCTGAGAGGAGTGTCTTGTGGGATCGGGCCAAAACCAGCTCTCCAACATCCCCTGAGGGGTCCCAGGTGCAGGCCAGGTTGAGGGACCCCACCAGTGCATGATTGGTGCTGGGAAGGGAGTGTGGGAGGGCTCCAGGGCAAGTCTGGCCCCTTTTTGCCCAGTTCCGATCAGTCAGACCCCAGCAGCAAGCTAACCTACTGGTCAGAGGGTCTGCCCCCTGGTGGTCAGTGCTCATCATAGCAAGTGGTTGAGCAGTCTTACCATATCATTATCATACTATGCTTTGATTGACTGAATAGTTGTCCGGTCACCGGATGACCGGACACTTAGCATATCAGGCTTTTATTATATAGGATAACTTATTAAAAAGATTTAATTTGAAAGGAAACTTCTGAAGTGCATTCAAATTCTTAAAAATATGTGATACAAAACAAATAGGCCCACAGGTGTACAAGTGCCAGAAGAAAGAAGGAAATCTTGCTATTTATGACAACAGAAATGGATTGGGGGTGGGGGGTAGAGATTTGCTAAGTGAAATAAGTCAATAAGTCAAACAGAGAAAAATAAATACCATATGATCTTGCTAATATATGGAATCTAAAAAAGAAAATAAAGAAACAAACTCATAGATACAGAGACTATTTTGATAGTTGAAACATGGAAGGGGGTTTGGGGAAGAGATTAAGAAGTACAAATTTAAAAAAAAAAAAAGTAGAAATTGCCAGTTATAAAAACAGTCACAGGGATGTAAAGTACAGCATAGGGAATATAGTCAATAATATTAAAATAACTACTAGAGTGGCAAGAAATAGTCAAAGTGATGAATAGCAAGAACCTACAACCAAGAATACTCTATCCAGCCAAACTGACATTCAGAATTGAAGGTCAACTAAAAAGCTCACAGATAAGAAAAAGCTAAAGGAGTTCATCACCACCAAAGCAGTTATTATATGAAATGCTAAAAGGTATTCTCTAAGAAGAGGAAGAAGAAAAAGGTAAAGATAAAAATTATGGCCAAAACCGGTTTGGCTCAGTGGATAGAGCGTCGGCCTGCGGACTGAAAGGTCCCGGGTTCAATTCTGGTCAAGGGCATGTGCCTTGGTTGCGGGCACATCTCCAGTGGGGGGTGTGCAAGAGGCAGCTGATCAATGACTCTCTCGTCGATGTTTCTAACTATCCCTCTCTCTTCTTCTCTGTTTAAAATCAATAAAATATATATTTTTTTAAAAAGTTAAAATTATGAACAAATACCTATCTATCAACAAGTAAATCTAAAAATCAAGGGAATTAATAATCTGATGTACAAACCAATGGACACAAAACTCTGTGGAGGGAGGGTATGTATGGGGGGGGGGGCAATCTTAAAATATGTACACAGATAATAATTTAATAAAAAAAAATTAAAAATAAAAATAAATAAAATAAAAATCTGATGTACAGCCGAAACCAGTTTGACTCAGTGGATAGAGCGTAAGCCTGCGGACTAAAGGGTCCCGGGTTTGATTCCGGTCAAGGGCATGTACCTTGGTGGCGGGTACATCCCCAGTGGGGGGTGTGCAAGAGGCAGCTGATCGATGATTCTCTCTCATCAATGTTTCTAACTCTCTATCCCTCTCTCCTCTCTGTAAAAAAATCAATATAATATATTTTTTAATAAAAAAAATAATAATAAAAACCTGATGTACAGAATAAACTGGTGACTATAAAGAATAAGGGGCGCAGAAAAGGAGTGGACTGAAAATTCTCAGGGGGGAAGAGAGGTGGGGGTGTTGGGAAGAGACTGGACAAAAATTGTACACCTATGGATGGGGACAGTGCGAGTGGGGGGTAAGGGAAGAGGGTGGGATGGAAACCAGGTGGAGGGGAGCTATGGGGGGGGGGGGGGAAACAACTGTAATAAACTGAACAATAAAGATTTGTTAAATTTTAAATAAATAAATAATAAATAAAATAACTACTAGAGGCCCAGTGCACAATATTCATTCATGGGTGGGGGGTCCCCTCAGCCCAGCCTGCACCAATCCAATCTGACATCCCTCTCACAATCCAGGACTGCTGGCTCCCAAACAACCGCTTGCTTGCTTGCTTGCTTGCCTGCCTGCCTGCCTGCCTGACTACCCCTAACCATTTCTACCTGCCAGCCTGATCACCCCCTAACCACTTCCCTGACAGCCTGATTGACACCTAACTGCTCCTCTGCCAACCCAATTGCCCCTAACTGTCCTCCCCTGCAGGCTTAGTTCCCCGCGCCCCCCCCCCACCCCCGCAACTGCCCTTCCTTACAGGCCTGGTCCCTCCCAACTGCCATCCCCTGCTGGCCTGATCACCCACAATTTCCCTCCCCTGCCTGCCATCTTGTGGAGGCCATCTTGTGTCCACATGGGGGTGTCCATCTTGTGTGTTGGAGTAATGGTCAATTTGCATATTACCCCTTTATCATATAGGATGGTGTCAGGTGGGTACTAGACTTATTGGGGTGATAACTTTGTAAATTATATAAATGTTGTACATATACCCAAAAGTAACATAATAGTGTATGTCAACTGTAGTTGAAAATTATTTAAAGTTTTCATTTGGGTTGCAAATTAAAATAAAGGCTGACAACACCAAGGTATAGCAATCATGTGGGGGAACTGGAGCTCTCACGCACTGCTGGTGAGAATGTAACATGATACTATCACTGGGGGAAAGTCTGGCAACCTCCTAAAATGTGGTGTGTCCACTCCATGGAATAAAACTCAGCAATAAGAAGGAATGAACTATCGAAGCACATAACATGAATGAAGCTCAAACAATTCCTCTGAGTGAATGAGTTGCATATATAGAGAGGGAAGGCTGGAGGAAGTTCTGTGGTGCTCCAGAGAAGTGAGGTAACAGTACGACATCGTAGTTTTCAACAGAATTAGAAACGTGGGTATGTGCACATGTCTGCGTGCACACACTGCTGACTTCCCAGTTCTGCCCACTGAGAGGGTCCTGGTGCAGTGACAATCTACAACAACTGAGCGTGTGGCGCTCCAGGTCTGGGTTCACCGGGAAAGACAGCCTCCTTGGAGAAATGGCTGGTGCAGGCCTGGGAGAGGAGCGGGAGGGCCCAGCCCTGCAGTGTGGCTCAGCGGGTTGGAGCACTGTCGATTCCCGGTCAGGGCATATACCCAGGATGCAGGCTGGATTCTAAGTCAGAGCCCATGCAGGAGGCAAACAATCGCTGTGTTTCTCTCACATCAATGTCTTTTTCTCTCCCTCCCTCCCTCCCTCCCTCCCTCCCTCCCTCCCTCCCTCCCTCCCTCCCTCCCTCTCTCTCTCTCTCTCTCTCTCTCAAAATCAATGGAAAAAATATCCTCAGGTGAAGATTAACAAACAAGCCCTAACCGTTTGGCTCAGTGGACAGAGCGTTGCCTGCGGACTGAAAGGTCCCGGGTTCAATTCTGGTCAAGAACATGTACCTCTGGTTGCAGACTCGATCCCCAGTGGAGAGCATGCAAAAGACAGCTGGTCGATGTTTCTCATTGGTGTTTCTAGCTCTCTATCCTTCTCCCTTCCTCTTTTAAAAATCCATTTTTAAAAAGATAATATCAATATATATATTTTTAAATGCCTTTAGAGTAAAGGTTGGTATACATTTTTAAAGCCTGAGAGAAAAATATTACCTCCAAATCAATGACAAACCAACAGCAATAGAAGCCAGAGATAGTGGAATACTATTTTTAACGGACTGGGAGGAAATCTTAGAATGTATCTTGCAAAACTCTCAGAAACATGGGCGAAATGGGAACATTCTCACATAAACACTTATGGAGACTTGAAGTACATTAAGGAATATGCTCAGGAAAAACATCCTGAAAGGAAAGTTGATATTCAAAAAGAAAAAGAAAAAGGAAAAGTAACTAAATAAGATTTTGTAAGCACTGCCTATAAAACAATAAAATCATGGCTCCTCGGCCGGTGTGGCCAGTGGTTGAATGTGACAATGTGAATCCAGGCAGGGCACCTGCCCAGGTTCTCGGTCCTCAATGGGGGGCATGCAGGAGGCAGCCGATCAATAATTCTCCATCATTGATATTTCTATCTCTCCGTTTCCCTCCCTCCCTGAAATCAATAAAAGTACTTTTTTTTAAAAACATGTCCAATTTAAGATGTTTTGAAAAAGAACAGAACTAAAATTCTGGACAGTAACTACAACATGTAGCTCTGGGTGGTAGGATCATAGCTCAACTGTCCCAAAGCTGAAAGGTGTGAAATGGAGTGGGTGGGTGAGGAGACCAATCAACACAGTGATGACAGTCTATGACAGGGACTGCGTCACGCCATCAGCATGTGCTGAGGAGGACTGCATCAAGTCATCAGCATGTGCCGAGAGGGACTGCGTCACGCCATCAGCATATGCCAGTGGGTGTGATGAGAACAGCACCTTTTCCTCTCTGTGGTCTCCCTCCCAAATGCTCAGTCTAGTGAACAGAAAAACATCTGACAGGTCCCAACTGAAGCACATTTTACAAAAACCCTGACTCACACTCCTCAATACCACTGAGTCACCAAAAACAAGGAGAGTTGTAAGAAACTGTCACAGCCAAGAGGTGCCTGATGAGACATGACAACCTCATGTAATGTGTATCATGGATGGGAACCTAGGACAGAAAAAGGACATTAAGTAAAAACTAAGGAAATGTGAATAAAGTATGGTTTCAGGTAATAACACTGAACCAATACTGGTTCACCAACTGTAACAAATATACCATACTAATGTAAGACATTAATAACAGGGGCAACATGTGTGGGGTTATGGGAATTGTCTGTACTAGTTTGTAACTTCTCTAAGACTATCCTATACAGTGAAAACCTAATATGCAAATTGTCCCCTGGACCGGGAGTTCGACTGCTCACTATGACATGCACTGAGCACCAGGGGGCAGTGCAGAACATGGTGGACATCAGCGATTCAGGAACAGTGCTGGGCTCTGGAAGCGGGTGCAAGCTCTGGCACTGGCAGTGGGTGCGAACGCTTGGTGGGACGTGATGCACAGGAGCAAAGAATTCTCAGTAACCACCGGAGGCTCGCCCCGATGGCAGTGACCGGCACCCTGCCTTGGTCTGGTGCCCCTGCTCACCTGCTCACCTATCCGCTGCAGCTGATACCCACCCTGTTCCATGGACTCTCCCTGGTGGTCAACACACGTCATAGCAACCAGCTGTTTGGTTGTTCTGGCATTCGGTCTAGTTGTATATTAGAGCTTTATATACTAGTATATATAAAGATAGATTTCTTCTAAGTTTTTTCCTGTAAGTGTGCACAAATCCGTGCACCAGGCCCCTAGTTCTAAAATAAAAGTTTACTTTGAATCCCAGGCCCTACACTATCTACCAGGCTACCTGTCTAGCCCCTGTCCCATTCTCAGGATTCACCTATCCCCATGGTAATTCCTCCGCTGTGCCTTTTCATTTTCTCACATTTTCCCCTCACACCTCCTTCTCACTGCACTATCCCTCCCTATCTTTCCCACCAGCTCACTTCTACCAATTTTTCAGGACAGCCCAAAGAGCACATCTTTGGGAAGTGTGCTCTGCCTCCCACAGTCCGGGTTACAGTGCACCTCTGAGTACTCCACACCACTGGGGACCATCTTCCCTCAGGGCGTGGACGCACCATTAACGCTTTGCACAGAGACACCTGCTGCTGTGGAAAGAAGGCCACTGTAAGAAAGACTCAGTCCTGTACTGGATCCCCCTTCTTCACAGGGACTCGTTCCAAGACCCCTAGTGGGTGCCTGAAGCGGCACAAGGTACCAAAACCTCTGATACCGTGTTTTCCATACTTACATACCTATAACAAAGTTTAACTTAGAAACTGGGGACAGTAAGAAATTGACAAGAACAACTAATAATAAAATAGAGCTATTGTAGCAATACACTGTCTTAAAAGTTACATGAATGTGTGTCGTGTGTGTGTGTGTGTGTGTGTGTGTCTCTCTCTCTCTCTCTCTGATAATCAATCTGATCACTGAGACAGCGACTAAGTGACAACCAGTTGGGAGCACATACAGTGTAGGTACGCCAGACACAGGTATGAGTCACACCTGGGCAGGACAAAGCAGGACGGAGTAAGATTTCATCACACTACTCAGAATGGCAGGCAATTTACAACGTATTGATTGTCTATTTCTGGTATTTTTTCATTTAATATTTTGGACCACAGTGAACTGTGAATAAGGAGGAATCTACTGTAATTATTATTAGTGACTGTGGGCTCAGTCAGATCTCATTGTAAGAAATGAAGTAACCCTATGAGACAGGATGTTCTGCTTTGTTTGAAGGGACTTGTGCTAGAGCCCAGCACTGCCTGGGATCGGAGTTCCTCCAAGACCACACCCAGGCTGGCCGAAGCCCTCAGCCACTCTGTCCCTCAGTGGCAATGAACTCAGCTCCACGGACCCCGTTGGAAATGGGATAACACCTGCCTTCTGCACCCGGGCTTCTGTGAGGGGTACATAAGGCCCACATTACTGCCCGGTGCACACTTACTAACCATAAGTAACGGCCATTATTCTCTTCCATCTCCCTTGCTAGGCTGAGCTGCTTGAGACCTCTGCATCTTACTGTCAGGCACATTATAGGTGTTTCATAAAAGCTGAATAGACTTGTTTAAAATATATTTTTATTCATTTTATGAGGGAAAGAGAGATAGAAACATCAACGATGAGAATCACTGTTCGGCTGCCTCCTGTGCACCCCACCCTGGGGATCGAGCCCACAATCCGGGCCTGTGCCCTGACCAGGAATCAAGCCGTGACTTCCTGGTTCATAGGTCGACGCTCAACCACCGAGCCACGTCACCCGGACAAAGCTGAATAAATTAGTGTGCACAAAGTAACAAGTCAGGTGCCCAATTAATAGAAAGTTCTAGAAAGGGAGCGGCACACTGTTCTATTCCCTTTCTTTCACTGCAGCTGTCCAGATGGACAAGTGTGAGAACCAATAGGTTGGACAACTCCTGTAGCGCAGCCCTCACCTCACTGCCCCTCTGCAGACTAGCGCCTGCCCTCTGCCGGCATCAGCTCCCTGCGGAGGGAGGCATCTCCACACGCGTGCCCCCTCAGGTCCACGGGACAGCCGTGGCGGAGCTCCCGAGCGCGCGGCATCCCTGCCCGGAAACCTAAGTCCCGCCAGGGCCCGATCCAGCGCCTCTCCTGATTCCGAGAAGGAAGTCAGACCCTAACCCCGTGCCACAAGGTAAGCTCTGTCCGCTACAGACTGGAACTGTGTGCTCGCTTCCTTCTAACTCAGAGCACCGAAGTCTCCCCTCTCCCAGCTTCTCTGGAGAAGCACACCCTTTCCCTCCAAGTCACTGGTTTAACCACTCATCCCTGAACACAACGTGGTGTCACCACATACAACCTGAAACCACAATGAAGGGGCCAGGACCTCAGAGGCCAATGATGTCACAGCGGATGTCTCACAGTCTGGATCCTCTGTTATCCTTCGCACTCTGCCACCAGGACTGTCACCAAAGCACAGTCAGGCGGGCAGAGCCAGCGGGCAGACCTCGGAGACACTGCGGCCGGTCCCGGCCTCCCTACAAAGCTGGCCTCACCAGCAGGGAGTCCCAGGAGGCGTGGTTCCGTGCACAGAAGCTGTGTTTATGCTCTGCTGTGCTCTATTACGTGTGCAGCCATGTGCACGCCGGAACTGAACTTGACTGCTAGAAATGCTCAACAACCCCAAGCTTCCAGCCGGGCTAAGCGTTTTGCTGGTGGAGGGACTTGGCTTCAACGGGAGAAAACAGCAGCGCCTGCAGGCGCCACAGAGCGAGGTCTGCCGGGCGGGTGCTTCCCCAGCGCTCGCTCCGAGGAGAGGCCTCGGCACAGGCGGGGCGGGTGCGCCACCCCAGGCAGGGCGCCTTCTGCACCAGCCCGCTCCTCGGCCTCAGCAGCCGGCTGGGAACCCCCGTCCTCCGCGTTTCCCCCTGAGCGGGGAGGGAGGGAGACAGCATGGCCTCTCCGCCTGGCAGAGCGGGGCCAGGAAGGGCGGGGACGCGGCCGCAGGGAGCCAGGCAGCAGCGCAGTGGTTACCACGCCTCTGGCCACGTGTCCCGAACGAACACCGGGGCTCTGCAGGACGCACCCCAAAGCTGTCCACCGTGCTGCCGGCCGGGCCGGGCCGCCAGGAGCATTGCCCACGCGGTGCAGCCCTCCGGGACGCGACACAGGCTGCCTGGCCGGGGCTGGCGAGTGGAGTGTTGTCCCACAGAGGCTGCAGGTTTGATTCCCGGTCAGGGCACAAAGCTAGGCTGCGGGTTCAAGCCCTGGTCAGGGCAGTAAGGGAGGAAACCAATTGGTGTTTCTCTCTCACGTCACTGTTCCTTTCTCTCTCCCCACCTATGTCTCTGAAGCTGTAAAAGCATGTCCGTGAGTGAAAATGTAAAAAAGGAAAAGAAACGAGGCACACATCAGAAGCAGCTGTGGAGCCCTTCCAAGGACGGGGCACACCAGCCCTGACGCTGAGTCTCAGTGCCGCCGCACAGCCCGCCCAGTCCTGCGGTCACATCCTTTACGGCCGATCCACTGCCCCTGGTCCTCCAGATCCCAAGTCAAACGGAGCAGATGGCAAAGAGGGGCTGCCATCCCAGAATCGCCCCGTGTCACCATCACGCCCAGGGAGCATTGTCCCCATAAATGTCCCACCACTCGCACACTAAATCCGTCCGGCTGTTTCCCAGGCATCCCCACCCCCACCCCACCCCCCCCACCCCCCCACGCCCCGCAGACGCGCCCCTCCTCCGTGCTCACCGCTACCGACAGCACCCGCCGCCCCTGGCTTTCCCACGGAATATGTGATCGTGCTGGTACTGCATTTTTCTGAATGAGAAACTACCACTTCCCTCTGAAGTCTATGAGGATGTTCAGAGAGAAAGCCACAGGCAGAGTTTGATGAAAGACAAATAAAAGAATATCCATCCATTTGGTGGAATAAACAATAGCACAAAGGATCGGATTTTTGAAGTTGTTACTGGCTTTCCCTTAACTAATCCCGATGTGAGGCCTTTATCAGATTCGCGCTTTACTAAGCGCGTGTCCCTCTGGGAAAGCGGGCGCTCCTGGTCTCACACGTCTAAAAGCCCTGCCAGCAGCCTGGCCCTCTCTCCTGCCCCCATGGGCCCAGAGCACAGCCCAGATCCACGCGGAGACTTTCGCTGTGATTTATAGTATGAACCGGGGATTCCTCTCTGCTCGATGTATGGTGCTCTGCAAACTTCACAGACGTCTGGGGGCACCATTTCATCCCTGCAGGCACTGGGCTCCCATGTCCACATGCCTGAAGCTGCAGCCGTCACTATTCTGTCTCAAATAGTAGCGCCTGGACAAAAATAACCCTCATGCCCAGAAGAGCTCGGCAATCTCACACACAGTTGTATTGGCTGCTTTATTTTAATAACAAATCTGAACCAATTCATAAGACTTATTTATACAACTCATATCATTCTGAGGAACCAACTATGTTTAATATTATACTGAGGATGAAAACTCTCACTAGCACACTGCCCTGATAATATCACACGGTAACATTGGCGGAGAGCCAAAGGCTGTCACCTTCTTACTACCAGTCACAAAAGAGGAGGCTTACCGGTAGCTCTTATTTTCTTAATTTAGAACAGACAGAAAGCTAACTTTATTATACAAGACATAAAAAAAACTTATTTTTTCCCAAAGAGTAACCTATACAAAAGTATCTGTGCAAATTTTCACATCTGTTACAAATCAAAATAAATATCATATCAAATTTATAGAGCTATACAACCTATAGATTTAATACAATTCCTATCAATATACCAATGGCATATTTCACAGAACTAGAACAAATATTCCAAAAATTTATATGGAACCACAAAAAAAAAAAAAAAAGAGCCTGAATAACCACAGCAATCTTGAGAAAAGAGAACAAAGTTGGAGGACTCACAGTATCTGATATCTAACTGTATTACGGGGCTATCGTAATTAAAACAGCATGGTACTGGCATAAAAACAGACATGCAAATCATAAAAAAGAATAGCGAGCCCAGAAATAAACCCATGCTTTTGTGGTCAATTAATATATTTGACAAAGGAGACAAAAAACATACAATGGAATAAAGGTAGTCTATTCTATAAATTATGTTGGGAAAATTGGACAGATAAATACATGCAAAACAATGAAATGAGACTACCTACTTACAAGTTACACAAGAATAAACTCAAAATGGATTAAAGACTTAAATGTTAGACTTGAAACCATAAACCTTCTAGAAGAAAACATAGGCAGAAAAATCTCAGATACTTCTTATAGCAATATTTTTTCTCATATAGCGCCTTGGGCAAGAGCAACAAAATAAAAAATAAACAGATAGGACCACATCAAACTAAGGAAGCCATCAACATGAGAAGACGGTAACCCACTGCATAGGAAAACATATTCATCAGTGACACACCTGGTAAGGTGTTAATATCCAAAATTTATAAAGTACTTATAAAACACAACACACACACACACACACACACACACACACACACACGGGGGGGGGGGGGGGGGGGGAGCAATCCAATTAAAAAATGGGCAAAGGACCTGAACAGACACTTCTCCAAAGAGGACATACAGATGGCTAACAGGCATATGAAAACATGCTCAATGTCACTGATCAGATACTTGCACATTAAAACCACAAGGAGATACAGCCTCATGCCTGTCATCAATAAATCAACAAATAGCCCTAGCTCGTTTGTCTCAGTGGATAGAGTGTCAGCCTGCAGACTTAAGGGTCCCAGGTTTGTTTCCAGTCAGGGCATATGCCCAGGTCGCAGGCTCAGTCCAAGTGGGGGGCATGCAGGAGGCGGCCGATCAATGATTCTCTCTCATCATTGATGTTTCTATCTCTCTCTTCCTCTCTCTTCCTCTCTGAAATCAATAAAAAAATATATTTTAAAAAAATAAATAAAAACGAATCAACAAACAAGAGCTGTGAGGATGTGGAGAAAAGGGAACCCTCATGCACTGTTTGTGGGAATGCAGATGGATACAGTCACTGTGAACAGTACAAAGTTTCCTCAAAAAATTAAAAAAGGAACTGCCTTATGTCACAATGATTCCACTCCTGAGAATTTATCCAAAGAAACACAAAACACTAATTTGAAAGAATACATGTGCCCTGGCTGGGACCTTCGTTGATTAGAGCTTTTGTTCCGATTTCCAAGGTTGTGTATTTGTTCCCCAGTCAGGGCGCATACGAGAATCAACTAGTGAATATATAAGTGGAGCAGCAAATCAATGTGTCCCTCCCGGCTCCACCTCACCCCTCCCTCTTTTCTTTCTCATCAATAAGTAAGTTTTTAAAATAAATAAATAACCCTGCCGGTGTGGCTGTCAGCAGGATCATCATCCTGTACACCAAGCATGTCAAACCCAAAGGCTAACATGGTCAAATAAACAAGGTTTAAGCTCATGTGGGCCTCCAGAAACAAAAGCTTCCAGAGAAACCAAGATGGCAGCATAGGTAAACACCTGAACTTGCTGCCTCGCACAACCACTTCAAAACTACAACTAAAAGACAACATGGACATCATCCACAACCACAGGAAGGATGGCTCGGTGGAAATTCTACAACTATCAGGTCTAGTAATTATTAATGTCGTTTTTAACATTCGTTTAAAATCTTGCTTGGCGTTGACTTGTATTGACATAACCTTCAAACACGTGGTATCTACAGAACGTGTGAAGTGCAATTAACAAGTTTTGCTTGAAAAAGTTAGTGTTTGGTTTGGTTTTTGTTGCAGAACTAGGGCTAAGAAGATGGCGGATGAAGAACATATTCGGCACTGCATGCTTTACGAGTTCCAATAAGGAAGAAAAGCAAGTGAGGCTGCAAAAAACATCTGTAGTGCTCTTGGTCAAGATGCAGTTAGCGCCAGAAAATGCCAGCGTTGGTTTGAGAAATTTCGCGAGGGAAATTTTTCGTTAGATGACAAGAGTGGTCGAGGCAGTGTGTCCAATTTTGATCAAGAAGCTCTTCAAGCTCTTTTGGTGCAAAATCCTCAAATTACCCAACAAGAGCTTGCGACAACTTTAAATTGTTCACAAAAAACAATTTCCAATCAATTGCGTGCACTTGGCAAAGTCCAAAAGTTTGGAAAATGGGTTCCTCATGAGTTGACCGACAACAACCGTAATCAAAGAGTCACAATTTGCAGTTCGCTCCTCTCTCGTCAAAACCGTTTGCCGTTTTTAGAGCAAATTGTTACCGGAGATGAAAAATGGGTGCTGTATGTTAATTTGAAAAGGCGGCCTCAATGGTTGGACAAAAATGAGGCTCCGCAGCCCACGCCAAAACCTGACTTGCATGCGAAAAAAGTGATGTGTGTTTGGTGGAATTTTAAAGGAATTCTTCATTATGAACTTTTACCATCTAACCAAACCATTACAAGTGCAGTGTATAGTGCCCAATTGGAAAGGTTAGCCCAAGCTTTAAGAGAAAAAGAACCCGCGCTGATTAATCGGAAGGGCGTAATTCTTCACCACAATAACGCACGACCGCATACTGCAAGAATCACTGCTGAAAAACTGCGCCAGTTGGAATGGGAAGTTCTCCCTCAACCTGCATATTCTCCTGATATTGCCCCTTCCGATTACCATTTGTTTCGTTCTTTGCAAAACTTTCTTCTTGGAAAAAAATTTAATAATGAAGAATGCCTCAAAAATGCATTGACCGAATTTTTTGCATCAAAATCACAAGAATTTTACAACAGAGGGATTAAAATGCTTCCTGAGCGTTGGGCACAAGTAGTAGAAAACAACGGCAACTATATTGTTGATTAAATTTTGTTGTATTGTTTAAATAAATTCGATTTTAAAAAGTATTAGGAAATGACATTAATTATTACTAGACCTAATGGGAGAGAAAAGCACACTGAGACTCAGAGGAGGTGCGGAAGTGAAGTGCGGAGGTAGGGAGGCGCGTGTGCGGAAAAGGCTGGCAACTGAGGACAAGGTTGTCTTTTTCAATCGGGAGGGAGACACAAGCTCCCAATTGCTCTGAACTCCACTTCCGGGTGAGACTCTGGGGACCCAGACTCATACAGGAGAAATTGGACTGTCTGGCATCGCGCCGGAACACGAGGGCAGCTTTCTCTCAGAGGTGCTTGCAGTAATTACCGCCAGACCCTGAAACCAGGTTCCTCTTAGGGCAGTCAGCCATTGCTGTTTGCTCCGCCCTATTGATTCCCTGAGACCCTGCTCCACCCAATTTACAACCCCACTCAAGCTGTGCACAGAAGCTTTTGTATATGAATGGCCTGGCCTTTTGCAATCTAAAATTACCTAACAAACTACAGCTGGGTCAGAGAGCCCCAGAACTTCCAAAAGAAGGCCCTAGGCCCCACAGCAGCTTGCACTGCTTCACAGCTGGGCCTTATCTGGGCACCTCCAAACCCTAAACAGAGATCTCTCTGTAGCTCCTGCTGGGTGGCCTCAGACAGAGGCTAAATTTGCAACTTCCTGGAGTTCCAAAAGCCAGTGTACCCAGGGGTCAGAATAGGACCATTCAGATTACAACTCATCCAGATCCATAAGGGACACCCTCAAGGGGCAGACCCAGTAAGCACCAAAGCCCACTGAAGCAAGTCTTGCCCCATAAGGGTGTCTCCAGCACAGAAGTTCTCCCATCATAGACGCAACTGACCCTTACAGCCAATTAACCTGGAGGTCAATTCCTCCCAGTGATACCAACAGCAATCAAGGCTTAACTACAATAAAACTCTGCACACAGCCCACAAAGGGGTGCACCAAGAGTGTCCACCTCAGGTAATTGGGGAGGCTGAGCCACTGGGCCCTATAAGACACCTAGCACACAAAGCCACTTTATCAACACAGGGAAGCAGCCAAATTGTGGAGACAAAGAAACAGGTCAGAAATTAAAGAAATGTGGGGGGGCAATGTTAAAATATGTACACAGATAATAATTTAATAAAAATAAATAAATTAATTAATTAATTTTTAAAAAAAAGAAAAAAAAAGAAATTAAAGAAATGGAGAAAGCAAACTACTGGGTATAGAGTTCAAAACCACAGTTATAAGGTTACTCAAAAATCTTCTAGAAACCTCCAAGAAATTTAGTGAGATCCTCAAGGATATGAAAAAGGACCAACTAGAAATTAAGCATACACTGACTGAAATAAAGAATAATATACAAGCCGAAGCCAGTTTGGTTCAGTGGTAGAGCATCGGTCTGCGGACTGAAAGGTCGCAGGTTCGATTCCGGTCTGGGGCATGTACGTTGGAAGCACATCCCCTGTGGGGGGTGTGCAGGAGGCAGCTGGTCGATGTTTCTCTCTCATTGATGTTTCTGGCTCTCTATTTCTCTCCCTTCCTCTCTGTAAAAAATAAATAAAATATATTTTTAAAAGAAGAAGAAGAAAAAGAAGAAGAAGAAGAAACAGAGATCCAACAGCAGACTTAAGATTCACAAGAATCAAGACAAAGATTTAAAGTACAAAAAAGCAAAAAACACCTAACCGGAAAAGAAAAAAGAATACAAAAATATGCAGATAATGTAAGGAGCCTTTGGGACAACTTCAAGCGTACCAATATCCGAATTATAGGGGTGCCAGAAGAAGAGAGAGAGCAAGATATTGAAAACCTATTTGAAAAAATAATGACAGAAACTGTCCCTATCTGGTGAAAGAAATAGACTTATATGTCCAGGAAGCGTAGAGAAGTCCCAACAATAGGAATCCAAAGAGGACCACACCAAGACACATCATAATTAAAATGCCAAGAGCAAAAGACAAAGAGAGAATATTAAAAGCAGCAAGAGAAACAGTTAGTTACCTACAAGGGAGTACCCATACGATTGTCAGCTGATTTCTCAACAGAAACTATGCAGGCCAGAAAGGAGTGGCAAGAAATATTCAAAGTGATGAATAGCAAGAACCTACAATCAAGACCACTCTACCCAGCAAAGCTATCATTCAGAATTGAAGATCAGATAAACAGCTTCACAGATAAGAAAAAGCTAAAGGAGTTCATCATCAACCGAAGGGCTTGTACACATGCATATAAGCATAACCAATGGACGAAAAACTCTGGGGAGGGAGGGCATATATGGGAGGGGGGGGTTGGTTAGGTAAGTACACATATAATACCTTAATAAAAAAAAAAAAAAAAGGAGTTCCTCCCCGCCAAAGCAGTATTATATCTAGAATGGATGAGACTGAACGTTTTGTTTATACTCCAGACAGGTTTCCAGGGTGATGATAGTCTAATTACATACCAATTATGAAGTTCTTTTCATCTTCAAAGCCATTAACTAATAAATCCTCACAGCACCTCTGTGTTACAGCAATCTTCTCAACTGAAAGCCGCCTCGCTAGGAAGGTTAGTTAAATCAGCTCCAAGGGGAGTAAGTCGGTTTTGGATTAGGGTACAATACTGGGGTCTAAGGCACCCAACAAAATCCACGGGCCCGTATGCCTCAAGCACGAGCGGATGAAGTCACCGAGGACCTGGTGAGGCACCCAGGCGGGAAGCCCTGCGTGTGGACGCTCGGCGCGCACACAGCACCCACACTGAGGAGGAACATTTTGTAAAATATCTTCAGAGCCCTTTCCCACAGGTTTGTGTTTGGGTTTACACGGTCAACCTGGTGAGATTATAGAAGAGAAAAAACAAGCCTAAAGGAACGTTTTCTAATATCTCAGCAAAGTGAATTCAAATAATGAAAATAACTAATTTTTATTCAAATGAATGGGTTCGCTATGAAACATTACAACTTACACAAGCTTAATTTTGAAATCTGGTTAGCAATTTTTTCATTTTTTATTTTATATATACTACTAATGAGAGGGAGAGAAGGGACAAGATAAAAGGAAATATTTATTGCTCATCTATTATGGGCCAGGCACTTAGTTTGTAATCATCCTATCCTCTATAATAAAAGTGTAATATGCAAATCAACCGAACGGCAGAACAACTGGTTGACTTAACACACATGCTCAGCGCAGGAGCTGCCCCCGGTGGTCAGTGTGCTCCCACAGGGGGACTGCGCTCATTACAGGCTCATTTTGTGCACCGTTTTAGCTGGCACTAAGAATTGTCCTGTTTCCTTGCTTGGCTTTCTGCACACCTAACTACTAGTAATTTACTCCCAATCTCCCACTAACAGTATAAATCTCAACACACCAGGCTCATCTGCCAGCTGTTCATCTCTCACGAGCGTTCCTCTGGCCCCTGGGCCCTGGCCAGTCGGGGCTGGTGCTGCCTGCACAGCGACTACCCCAAGATTACTCTCTGCGTCCCTAGGGGTTCCCTGCTCCTTGGCTCCTTGTTGAACTCCATTGCCTGGATCTGGGTCCGTGTCTGAGCTGAGCTTTCAAGATGAGCAAATAGGAGACTATACTGAGGCTAGTGAGAACCAGGACCCTCCCTCCCTGTCAAAGGAGCGCTGGGAAAAGAAGAGCGAGGCCAGAAGGAACCCTGGAGCTGGACCAAGAATGATGGCACTGAGGATCATGCTTTCTGGCATGTGTAACCCCACAGGCTTAGAAACAGACACTACACACAGGTCTGCTTCCCAGTTCTCCCAGTTCTCCCAAGCAATGCC